>NC_142775.1:36735352-37335352 GCF_988280905.1 Pimephales promelas | reverse complement strand
ACACACACAGAGGCAGGCAAAAGATAATATCACAATCACATTATACGGTTAGGATCCTTTTTCTTCCAAAACACAGCCATGCTCCGGTTTAATAGTAGCAATTCTTTCTTTATTTGTTGTACCTTCGCAGAAATTGTATATTCTTTGCTGATTACAGAAAGGGAACATGGGCTGAATAGTTAGGGTGAGTACACGCATGGTATATAGAAAACACAAATCAACGTCATAACAATAATAAAGTATTTAGTTAACCTTATTTACATTTGGGCTGAGAACAAAATAATTTAATTCAAGCTACTATACTCGTTTTGGACACACAGATGGCTTTTCTGTCATTCAGTAGTAGACATTTGGTTTCCTTTACAAAATACTTAGACAGGTGCATTCTGGGTTCAAAAACTAACACATTCTAGTGCTGTAAAAATGACGCATAACCATCGACGGCCTTTTTGTAAATACAACACATCAGGATTAAGTGTGTGTAGTGGTAGCGATGACCTTGTTTGTCACACGACAAAGCTTTAACGGGTTAAATCTGGATAGTTGCGTCGAGTCAAAGCGCCAAAGGTGAAATCAAAGTGCATCAGCTGCTAACTTCAATGCGAAACACCGACCAGTGAAAATACTATCGAAGAACCGGCGTCCTTCATGTTCAGTGTCAGTAGAACAGCTTCAAGCGTGTTACCTACATCTCTTAGGCACGGATTCAATAACAAAACAAAAAAACAAGGCACCTCAAGCATTGAAGCATCAACACTGTCCCGAAAAAATAAAGCAGCACGTTTGCACATGGCAGCATTCGGTTCAGTCCTCTGGAAAAAGAAAGAAAGAAAGAAAGAAAAAAAGAAATATTCCCTCATTTTTCATTGGACATCAGAAGGTCTCTATGTACAATACAGTTAAAATGTGCTAAAATGAAAATGTGCTTTTTACATTCAGAGGGAGACGTCTCCACTTCAGTTTTGTGGTCTACAATCTACGCATCAGGTAAGCTACTCTTCAACGGACGGGAAATAGAAAAGAATAATACAAAAAAATAAATTATTATTCATAATAATAATACGGTAAGAGCTCTGCTGAACGCATAGGCAACACAATCATAAAATAAAACTTTCTTTTTTGTTTTACTAGCCATTGCCTCCTGAGATGATGGGCTCCTGCTCTGAATTCTGGGAAATGGGTGCTGGAATGTTTTGCTGAAAGACATTTGACATACAGCTTCAGGGAAAGAGGACGTGTGTTTGAATGAGAGTGCTGCGTTTGATTGAACGAGTGCAAACATTCGAGGGCGAGGGCAGGTGAATGGGGAGGAACAGGAACAGGAAGTGTGTGTTTGCAGCGGTGTGGTAGTGAACCCCCGTCCCGTCGTCTCCTGCAGCGTTCAGTCTCGTCCCCCAAACTCCCTCTCTGCTGTGGGAATGAGATGCTATCAGGTGATGCTCAGCTGGGCAAAGCCAATCAACTTCACCTCATCTGGGATCTCTGTGCTGTCACAACCAGACGCCTGAAGACACACACAAAACAAATCACCGGCTTTGTGATTTCTGAAGCATTATTTAAAGGGATGTTCTGTCAGCATTGCTGGCATAATGTGGATTTCCACAGACAATAATTTGACTAATGGTAAATAATATAAAACACAATAATCATAAAATAAATGTAATGTGGAATATTATGGATTACAGCAAACAGTATTTTGACTCTTTGTACAATAATAATATGATCAATATAATATGGCATAATGAAGACAACCACAGCCAATAATTTGACTAATAAAATAATACAAAATCTAAAATAATACAATAAATATGTGGCGAAATGCAGAGTGCCACTGACTACCAGTAATCTTTTTTAATAATAATAAATATATAACAATATAATGTGGCACAAATTATTATATTTTTTCATTATTATTTTTCACTTATAGTCAAATTATTGCCGGTGGCATTCTCCATTGCGCCACACACACACACACATATATATATATATAATTCTATATATAAAATAATATAATTTAATATATATATATATATATATATATATATATATATATATATATATATATAGTATTCTAATATATAATAATATAATGTGGCAAAAATTATTATATTTTTTCATTATTATTTTTAACTTATAGTCAAATTATTGCCGGTGGCATTCTCCATTGCGCCACACTCACACACTCACATACAGTATATATATATATATATATATATATATATATATATATATATACACATATACATAGTATTTATTTATAATATATATATATATATATATTTTATATATAATTATATATATAGTATTCATGTACAGCATTTAATAATAATGTAAATATCGATAAAAGACAAATTAAATTAGAAAAATATATATTTTGGACCAATATATAAAAGGGAATTGTATGCAATTGTGTGCTAAGCAGTTTTGCGCCTATACAGCATTTGCTATCAACATGCTAATGGCTAACTCAAATCAGTCATATATGAGGGACAGCAGTGCATCTCACCAAGTTTCGCAATGTCAACCGCAAATTCTGCAATGCTACTAAACAGGGAGACTTTAGCACAATACGAGGAAGGATAACAGAAAAAGACTGTTTACATGGTGCAAACTCAACAGGACTTACAGTACGTCAGCAGTCTCACCTCAGAAAGCACGGTTTAGACAACTTTACAGCTCATAAGAAATGGCTTTCAATAATTCATGCAGGTGCTTTAACAGCAATAGCAGCTTCTCATTTGTGCTTTTAAACCCTTAGGAGCACTGGACCACATTTACTTGCTTAAATAAATAAATAACCAACCCAGTTGATAATCAGCATTATGCAACAAAAATATAGAGTTTAAATTGCACTGAATCTGGATTATTCCCCTCCCTAATGGTTACTAATTACATACATTTTGACTTAATTTCCAACAACTAATATCCAATACACTTCAAGGGAGGTTAAGGGATGAAAGGCAAAAAAAAAAAAAAAAAAAGCAAATGAGGAAAGTAATGATATTGTAATCTTAATCACAGAGGAGAGAGCAGAGCATCTTATCACAGGTAACACACAGCCCGAGTGTGTGGTGGAAATCGATCGCTCGCTCTCTGCTGTCAGTACTCTCTGGAGGAGCTCAGGGTCAGACGACTGATCTCAGAGAGCGAGCGTCTGCTCTCTCTAAAAAACACTGCGGTGAAATACGGCCTGAGTTCAAGCTCCTTCTAAATAAGAGGCACTATGACCCGTGGAAAGGTCTGCCCATAAAACTCCTCTCTGACGTAACTACTCATAACATTTCTCCCTGGTGAAGCATTATGAATTACTCGGTGCAGAAGGAAGTGCTTCTTATATCGCTCTGTGTGTGTGTGTGTGTGTGTGTGTGTGCATGTGTTTTGCCGTTTACGAATGCAGAAATCCCTCTGATGGACACATAATGTAGACGCTGATATATTAAAGGGGTCATGTATTGAGAAATGACATTTTCCCTGATCTTTTGACATAAAAGAGGTCATTATACAGCTATTATTAAAACCAAGCTCGGAAAACGTCTCGTTTTCGGATTTTGTCACATGACTGCAGAAGATGATGAACGCCTACATCTACATCGTTGCCTCTTTAGCCCCGCCCACTGATTTGCACGTCATGTAGCAGGATTACTCTAGCAACAAAAACGATAGAGACACCTTTGAGAATTACAAGACATTTTGAAGTGCTAAGTTGTGGATAAAGTCTTTTGCACTGTCCTAACATTAGGAAAGCGTGGCTGACGCTTTCCTAATGGATGATGCAGATTCGTTTTTAAACAAGACTGTGTCTGAAATCGCCCCCAATACCCTTAAATAGGGCAAAGCTATTTATAGTGGACAATATCGAGTGCACTCATTCAATCCCACAATGCACCAAAATAACACATACAACCGATGTACTCCCAACGGCTAGAGAATACCCATAATGCACTGTGAGGGTTGTGCATGGAACGAATTCCCGCGTCTGACCAGAAGTTTGCGCCCACAGCTGAATCATCCATCCATACATTTTCCAAACCACTGGTCCAATGTGGCTACAGTGTAATATCATACAGGTTTAAATTAATTTTTAGTTGATTATTTAATTTCTTAAATTTAATTTAGTTTGGTTAATCGCATCCAAAATACAAGTTAGTGTTTACATAATATGTGTGTGTGTGTGCTGTGTATAATTATATATATATATATATATATACACATATATAAGCATATTAATACACACATGCATGAATATATTTAAGATTTTTTATTTATATATAAAACATTCATATTTATATATAAATTATATATAAATATATATATATACAGTATATATATATATTTCTTACATATATACATGCATATGTGTGTATTTATATATACAAATTAATTATACACTGTAAACACATATATTATGTAAACACAAACTTTTATTTGGAAGTGATTAATCGCGATTAATCAAAACCCAGCACTATAAATAAATAAAAATAAAGATGATTAATTAACATTCGGTTTTTCAACATCATAAAAAACAAATTTCACACGTGTAGCGGAGATGTTAAAAATGAACTGAATATATATAAAAATTTACGTGCAATAAATTCTATGTCGAATCAAAAAAGAAAAGAAAAAAGCTACCTTTTCTAGCTACTTTTTGTGATGTTTTTAATGCTTTTCTCATTTAACATGAATGATTTTATATGATCTTTTTGGGGGCAATTTCTCAGCCAGTTTTGATTTGCGATCAATTAGATTAATCAATCGCAAAATCATTTGATTAATTACATTACAATTTTTAATCGCTTGACAGCCCTAAAACAAATCGTTTAGCAGATTAAAAAACTCATTATGAAACAGATAGTTCCAGTCCTAAATGCTGACTGGTCAGTTTTGCAACTTTTGGTAACATGACGCAATGTCACTTGTGTTGCATTATTTATCCCCATTAAAATCGATGCATTTTCAGCGTTCTCTATTGCATGTCCATGCACAAGCCACAGAGCCTGCATGTGTGCGCACAACATAATTCTTCTTCACGGTTCAATATCCAGGCAGCATAATTGTCTGAGTTCCACACAGTGTAGTCAGGGGTGACATTAGTAAATGAGATCGAAGGACCAGGCTGCCTGAGATATTCCCCACACACACACACACACACACACGCCGTGCCGTCTACAATCCTGTTTCACCAGCAGATTTCTCAGCTTTAATGTGGAGTAGTGTTCCAATCATGTGATGTGGAGTTCTCTCATGGGACGCTCAAGCTCAAATTAAACAATAAAACTCCACACGTCCTAATGTGATTTTCTAAACACACCAGGTGCGAGTGAGAAATGCAACGTGGGAGTTTTGTGGAGGGTTGGAGGGTGAAGTTAAGGGTAAGAGCTGGCAGATGCTGTAGAGATAGCTCTCTGCAAAAGGCTGCAAACGCGCAGATGTTGTTTACCGCCAACTCTCGGCTCCATCTAAAGGAGTGATTAAACACAGGCGTCGCGCCGGATTGGCCAGTCCACCGGGACCTGCTCTTAGTGCTAGCGTTTCCTGCGGTTAAAGGAGAAGTTCATCTGAGATTCTGCCGTTATTTGCTCAATATCGTGTTGTTCCAAAACCACTCTTTCCCATAAAACAACAGCTAGCTTATAAATCTTGTTTGCACTGGCATTCAATTGAAACATGGAACCAAAAATAAAGACAAAATTAAATGTATGCCCTTTTTGGAGCCTGGAAGCCACTAAAGTTGGCGATATCATGCAAAATAAAAAAATTAAATAAAAATAATGGCATAAAATAATTAGGGCTATGAAACGATTAATCGTGATTAATCGCATCCAAAATAAAAGTTTGCGTTTACTTAATATATGTGTGTGTGGTGTGTATAATTATTTTGTATATATAAATACACACATATGCATTTATATATTTAAGAAAAATGTGTTAATTTTTATTATTTATATTTATGTATAATATTAATTTTGTATAAATATATATATATATATATATATATATATATATATAAGTATACACATGCAAATATTTCTTAAATATATACATGCATGTGTGTGTATTTATATATACAAAATAAATACACTACACACACATATATTATATAAACACAAACTTTTATTTTGGATGCGATTAATCGTTTCACAGCCCTAAAAATAATGCAAAGTTTTAAAATAAAAGATTTTTAAATATTTATTTATTAAGTTTTACATTTAAGTTTTAATGCAATGTTCACGACTGTAAAAACATACACACACACACACACACAAACACACACACACATACACTTAATATTTTTATATTAACAACTAGGGCTGTGCAAAAATTAATTGCTATTAATCTCATCCAAAATAAAAGTCTGTGTTTACATAATATATTTGTGTGTGCTGTATATAATTATTTTGTATATAAAAAATACCTATGCATGCATGTATATATTTAAGAATTATTTGCACTTAAATTCTGTATATACTGTATATAAATACATAATCTATATTATATAAATATAAATATTTTATATATGAATAACACATTTTCTTAAATATATACATGCATGTGTGTGTGTATTTATATATACAAAATAATTATATACAGCACACACAAATATATTATGTAAACACAGACTTTTATTTTGGATGCGATTAATCGCAATTAATTTTTGCACAGCCCTATTAACAACACATATTTTGCTTAAAAATACTTTATATTTGTTTTGCTTTTTTTAAAATTTTACACCAAAAAATGTACATCATATCATGGAGTAATATGAAATAAAGTCATAAACTTACAAGAATAAATTTTAAAATTATTTAAAACTTTAATATCGTAATTTTGACAATTTATTTTGACATTAACTCAAAATATAGCTTTATTAATCTTGTAATGTCACAGCTTTATTCTTGAAATTTCATGACTACAGTATTCTCATAAAAGGCCTATTTGGAGATTATTCTCAAAGCAACATTTCATTTATTTCGTAATTTTACAATTAAATTTACAATCAAAATAACTGTTTTAGCATTATTATGATGTTTATTTGTAAAATAATAATATTGTAATGCACATAACATTCAATTTGTTTAAATATTGTGATTTGCTTCTATCGTCCGTCTTTAGCCGCCACTATGAACTGTGTGTTGTTTGTACATTCTTCAAATGTTCTTCATATGTGTTACATAGAAAAAAATGAGGGTTTGGAACGACATAATGGCAAGTAAGCTTTGACGAAACTTCAATATCTTTAACACCACCATGGAGGACCTCACATTACATGAAACCTATCTACAGGGAGACGATCTCACCAGAAGATTCATGTGAATGGAGCAAAACGGCATCCTATCCAATATAACGGTATCCACTTAAAAGTGGATTAAAGCGCCGTCTATCACCACTATCTGTCTCTAATCCTCCACAGAGGCTGAAATATAAAAGTCCAGGGGAAATATGAGCAGATCCTCCCACAGGATCCAGCCGCTGGGGTCTAATGCGCTCCCTTCTTCATCTGTATGCATTTAACAGTAATACTCAGTGACATTTTAATTCGGGTATTCATGTATCTGCCATAATATCACAGTTCTGTCATTTTTTTTAGCGCATTCAAAGGCATCATTAAACACTCTCCGATTTGTCATGTGCTCAATAAGGAATTATGTAATGAAAATTCATTACGCGCTGTCAAAGACGTGATTTCAGCGAATAATAAATGAATGGTTGTGTTGGACCTGAGGGACGTATGCTGTTATATATTCAATGCACAATGAATTTGCTGAAAGTAAATAAACCGCATCGTATAAAAACAGACCAGTTGCAATCGTTCATAGCTGGGTAAAAAAATGACTCCATCAACGAAGAACAATTTCAAGCCAATTAATTACAAATCTGAGTGTAACTAGAAAACGATTTAATGAAATTAATTTCCATTACTTTTCCATTCCCTCACTGGAATTGTGACATTTAGCATGTGAATACTCACCAGCTTAAAGGTCAACACTTTATAGGTAACTGGGTCGTCTACAATCTTCTGAAGGTTAGCAGCCACTGGGAAAACGTGTAGAAAAAGATACTGACATTAGGAGTGAGCAATACGGTTAAACAAATGACATCTTGATATGAAGAGTTCAGATGCAAAAGCCTCTAAGTGCCATTTTAAATTTTCTTCTAGAATGACCATTTTTATCAAGCTTGTATATTTAAGTTCAGTGATTTCACTTAAATGGCAATGATAAATACCTATTAATTGTTATTTAAGTGAAATTACTGAACTTAAATATACAAGTTTGATAAAAATCATCATTAAAGAAGAAAATTTCAAATGGCATTTAGAGGCTTTTGCATCTGAACTCTTCATATTCAGCACCTCTGTATTCACGTAGTTGCTCTGAAATGGCTTGAACTCAAATTACCCACTAGCCAAATTGTGTGTAACCGTGAATGCTAACTATACACATTAATTGGTGCGGTTATAGCATTACTGATGCATGGGCGACTCATCTTCCCCTCATACCTAGCATATTGCTTTGCATGTTTAGTGGACTAATGACCCCTGAGATTGTTTCCTTTAGCAATTTAGCAATTTTTTCCTCACAGATGAAGCCGCTATCAGTCCCAGAAACATCATGAGCTGCTCTAAAGTAATGGTCAGAAGTTATTCACAATTTTCAACCTGCTTTTTATTGTAAAAATGTGAGTAAAATACATAAATGAACAATGTTCACTCATTCTCTGTTACCAGGAGTGAGACATTTTTTTGCGTTCACGCCATGTCGTAATTACCGTACCGAGATTACAACACGTGATGCTCTATTCTGAGGAATAGGAGTTATGCATTTCTATCACAATACTTATCAACGCCTAGATTAATCTGCAGTGGTCAGGTGGAACAAGTTGAAGCTCTCCCATCTTACAAGCTGTAATTACGAGATCGTGGACGTGAATGCTTCTTACAAGTTGAAATTATGGTAATTACTACATGGCACCTATTCACGTTTATTTATATACTGTAACGATAATGGCACAGAGAATGGATATATTTGGAATCACTTTCAGATAAGACTTTTTTTCCAGCTGATGAACAATAAAAACATTAACAGCCAATCATAATCCATCCTGCTCACCATTTAAAGTGGCAGACGATAAAACTGAGTTTAATGTGACGCACGCTCAACTTACCCACTACAACATCATGACCATTGACCAGACCAGCAGAAAAGAGCTCCTGAGAAACTCCATCAGCAGTGTCTGAGAAAACACACACACATAGATGCACAGCATGATATTACAGCAGGAAAACTGTCAGAACAAAAAGTTAAAAGTATGTTCTGGCAAACCAACGCACACAAACATCAACAAACAAGTCGCAATGGACTCGAATGCACTGAACCAGTCAGATCTAGGGCTGGGTGGTGTGATGCAGGGCTAATAGAGTTAACTAAAAGAAGAAGAAGAAACATTGTCTTGAAATAAAAACAACTTTAACGGAAATCAAATATTAAAAATTTCAGTTAAACATTTTGCTATTTCAAATGTGGAAAAAATGTTTCTTTTATTTATTTATTTTTTATTTAGCTTAACTGAAATAACTAAAACTGAAATAATGGTGAATAAAACCTGTTAAAAAAATAAAAATGACAAAAACACAACAAAAATTCTACAATTTTAACTAAAATTCTAATGGAATATACAAAAATTAAAATGAATTTATAATTAAAAAAAAAAAAAAAAAAAAAGCCCAGGTCAATGGTAGACACAAAGCAGAGATTAGTTGATTATGATTAATAACTTCACAATTTGCCACGTTGACGTTATATTTTACAACTTCAAATGTGGCTCATCCAATCAAATTTTAGAGTTATTTGACAAACATTTTATTTTTAACTTGTTAAATGACTTCTTTATTAGTGATACATTTTGTTATGAATAATCAGATTCATTTGTGACGATCAAGATCCAAATAACAGGAGAATGTACAGTATATGTGTGTATATATATATATATATATATATATATATATATACACTCTCAGAAAAAAATGTACAAAAGCTGTCACTGGGGCTGTACCTTTTCAAAAGGTTATTTTATGTGATAATATGTACATTTTAGGTGCTAGTATGTCCATTTCATGAGCTAATATGTCAATTTTAGGTGGTAATATGTACATTTTAGGTGGTAATATGGACATTTTAGGTGTTAATATGTACATTTTAGGTGATTATATGTAAATTTTAGGTGATAATATGTACATTTTAGGTGGTAATATGGACATTTTAGGTGTTAATATGTACATTTTAGGTGCTAATATGTACATTTTAGGTGCTAACATGTCCATTTCATGAGCTAATATGTCCATTTTAGGTGGTAATGTGTACATTTTAGGTGGTAATATGTCAATTTTAGGTGGTAATATGTACATTTTAGGTGATAATATGTACATTTTAGGTGCTACTATGTCCATTTCATGTGCTAATATGTACATTTCATGTGCTAATATGTACATTTTAGGTGCTAATATGTACATTTTATGTGCTAATATGTACCACTAAGGTACTAATATGTAGCCTTTGGATACAAAAGTGTACCTTTTGAAAAGGTACAGCCCCAGTGACAGCTTTTGTACCTTTTTTTCTGAGAGTGTATATGAACATTGTTTTCATTGCAATTTCAGCAACAACCACAAAAGGTTACTTCAGACATTCTACTATCCATAATTAACTTTGGAATTACATGTCAAATAATTATCATTAGAGTATTAGTAGACTGAAGTAGAATATTAGGTTAGGGTGGGTAGAATAAGTTGATATGTAGATGCAAAGTTACTTATAAAGTCTGTTGGGGAGCATCTAAATAAAGTGTTAGTAGATATTAAGCAGTCTCCTGATACTCTAATGAGAGTTAGTTGACATGCAGTTGCAAAGTTATTTGAATGTCTAAATTGGGCCATTTTGTTCATACCACCCACCCAGATCTATGCAGTCTGAGTCCCACTGAGAACAGAAGGAACCCTGTGAGATCTCTTTTTTAATATTGCTAACACTGCCTTCAAGTCACTCTGGAAAGATCATTTTAAGACGCACATGAACGCCAGCACAATGTCATAATTACCAGTAGGAAACTGGATTTTCTTTGAGCTCGGGCTTATAATGCTGGAGGCGTGTGGGCATGGTGGAATTAAATTGCTATTAATCATCGTCATGCTTTCAGTGTGTCCAGTGACTGCACATTTACTTCATGGATGATTCTTCTAGGTTTCTTCTATCAAGAAATGGTGTTGTGTTAATTATGTGTAATGGAAATGACATATATTTTTATTATTTTACTTCTGGGATAATGTTAACAAGTTAGCTAGCAGTCAATTTATTTTACACAAATAACATTTAATTGATTTCTTTATTAATGTAGTACCTGGTTTAGTAATGACACCAAATAATAAATACATTCTTTAAATGAATGAAAGGCTGACTGTCGAAACCTCACAAAGATGTCTTCTCATTTTTCTAAAATATGTGATGTAATGGTTATGATAGCAGCATTGGGGACAGTGATATTTTGCTATAAAAATATAATAATATCTAAACATAAATACCAAATTAATTGAAATTTGATTTTTAAGTACTTAGGGAGTGTTAAAGGAGTAGTTCACTTTTGAAAAAACTTTAGCTGATAATTTACTCACCCCCATGTCATCCAAGATGTCCATGTCTTTCTTTCTTCAGTCGAAAAGAAATTAAGGTTTTTGATGAAAACATTCCAGCATTTTCCTCCATATAATGGACTTCAATGGGAATCAAATGGTTAAAGGTCCAAAAGACACTTTCAGTACAAACTGCAAACTATTCAAAGGGATTGATCAGCGTTCGTGACTCTCCTGTTCAAACTCGTTCACCAAAACGAACGAATCATTTTCCGAGTCAATTCGTTCGTTGAATGAACCAAATGACGTGGAAAAAGATTCGTTCATTTGCACTGAAACTGTCTTTTGGACCTCGAACCATTTGGTTCCCATTGAAGTCCATTATATGGAGAAAAATCCTGGAATGTTTTCATTAAAAACCTTAATTTCTTTTCGACTGAAGAAAGAAAGACATGGACATCTTGGATGACATGGGGGTGAGTAAATTATCAGCAAAACGTTTTTTTAAAAGTGAACTACTCCTTTAAAAGAATAAATTGGCCAGAATTTCACAACTGACTTTCTCTCTAAACTTATTAAATGAATAATATAATCACATGTATTAAAATCAGCGAATTTGTACTTAGAACTTAAAGCTATTTTAATATATCTTTCCAAACTGGATTAACTGAGTAAAAATATTTATATTTATATATATATATATATATATATATATATATATATATATAGAATAAACTCATCCTTTGCTCTTCGTTTTGATGCACTACTGCTAAAAGAAATTGTGTCCATTTCCTCCCAGCCTAAATGCCTTCGTAATAATGTTTCCACCCTCGTAAGTGGGAACGTCCCAGGAGGACTTGAAGACAGCGTAACGCTGCGACTGGCTGATGCATGATGAGGTGCACTGACCTTGCCCTGGAGTGAATTCAAACCGTATGTCATTCAGCTCCTTCCTTGAGTTCCTGAGGGACAGAGAGAGAGAGAGAGAGAGAGAGAGAGAGAGAGAGAGAGAGAGAGAGAGAGAGAGAGAGATCTGTGGTGAGAAATGGGAGTGCACCTGTCTGTCTGTCAGTCTGTAAGACAGCCAAGTGCGAACGTGGGCCATCTGTGCTGTTTTACTGAGTGTGTTTGCCAAGCCTGACACACACACGAGCCTCAGCTGGGTCCTGTCCTCAGAGCTCTCCAGATAATCATTTTGAAAGAAAATTTCAAAAGCATGCAATCAGTGCCAATATCAGCATGTTTTTTATAAACCAGTTGGGTTTTTCTGTGATTACAGGAGAAGGTTTTAACTAGCGCTCAGGTGAGCTGTTGGGAAGAGGGCGGTGTTCAGTTGTGTTGGTTTAATGAAGGAAGGATTCACTGATCTGCTAATGGATATCTCATCATTTATGCTTTTTTAATCCTTTTTGGAGAGTGATGCGTTACTATGAGCTGTGGTCTGGAAAAGGGTGACACTGCTGTGGAAGACTAGACCGGACACTTCAAAATCAAATAAAATGAAGGAATAAGTTATCATCAATTTAATAATTTAAACATAAAAATGTGAATATATCAATTTTTTAAATGGACAAATTATTAGACATTTAAAACTGTTAAATTTTGGTAAAGTTTTACAATCCAGTTAAAGAAAAATTTAAATGGTAAATTAGTAAATGATTTGTTAAATGCATGTTAAATTAAAACATTTAGCAATTTAGTTTGCAACTCTAAATGTTTTTTGATATTTAAATTGCATTTTCATTGATATATATATATATATATATATATATATATAGTATATATATATATACACTGTATACACACTATACTTTATATATATATATATATATATATATATATATATGAAGAGTTCAGATGCAAAAGCCTCTAAGTGCCATTTGAAATTGTCTTCTAGAATGATCATTTTTATCAAGCTTGTATATTTAAGTTCAGTGATTTCACTTAAATGACAATAAAGATTACCTATTAATTGTTATTTAAGTGAAATTACTGAACTTAAATATACAAGTTTGATAAAAAATCATTAAAGAAGAAAATTTCAAATGGCATTTAGAGGCTTTTGCATCTGAACTCTTCATATATATATACATATACACACAATATAAAATATTTTATTTAAAGGATTATACTTGGTAAGATGAGACGATAATGACAAATAAAAATCTTAAAACAATGATAATCTCCCAAAAATGTGGTTGGGAAGTGGGTTATAAGAGTTGGTATGCTCCGGCTGATGGTTTCTACTGTTTTATGAAGCGAATCTTCTCGATCCTAAGGCTCTGCCACGCTCAGTAAACACACCTAGAGAGCGGCGGCTATGCTCTGGTTCTTCTCACTCATGTTTATGATAAACCGCCCCTGTGTATTTGGAGAGATCTGAGTCAGACCTTCACTTTGTTCTCTCCAACATCAAACAGTCTGTTCTGCTTCTGCAACAAGGGCTGACAACCTCATAAAAGTTACATTTGCAGAGGAAAGGCAAAGGACACAAATAATATGCACCGGCTCCGTTCACTCGCTTCCAGTCATTTAAGCGGGAGAGAAGACTGAAGTCACCACAGCTATGGGAGATGAACCACGTCATGCATGTGTGTGTGTGTGTATTACTGACAGGAGGTAGACACTCTGGGTGAATCACATTAAAACTGGCACGTCAAGAACATGTCCAGCTCTAGTTCCACGTCAGTAATCTCATTTTAAAGGCAATTTCAGCACTGTGTTTTTCGGTTGTTTTAAAAGTATGCAGATTAATTATGCTGTCTTCGTTTTGGGTATCGTATTTATCGTTCGCAAAGAAGGCAATCATGTAAATCACTGTGACAAGCCCAGAGAAAAAATCCATCTAAGACGCCAGACAAAGAAAGAGAAAAATAGCTCTTATTAGCAATTATACTACGGCGCTGTTGAATGCTTCAATCTGATTGGTTTACAAATGTTTTAAGGTGTGCAATTATTTTCAGGGGAATGCACGGCTAAAATAGTTCGGGTTTTCACACACACACACACACACACACACATATATATATATATGATAAATAAAGCATGATTAATCACATTCTAAATAAAGTTTGTGTTTACATAATATATGTGTGCACTGTGTATAATTATTTTGTATATATAAATACACACATATATATATTTAAGAAGTATTTAAATATATAAAATAATTATACACAGTAAACACAAACTTTTATTTTGGATGCGATTAACCGCAATTAATTGTTGCCCAGCACTATCATGTATATATATATATATATATATATATACATATACACCGGTATATACACTGTATATATGTATGTATGTATATATATATATATTTTTTTTTTTTTTTTCACTGCCAGCATGATGCGATTATATTATCCAAATGTCTACTACACCAGGGGTTTTCAAACTTTTTGTATGTGTGGACCACTCTTTGTAATAAAGAATTTTCACGGACCACCTCATAATACACATATTATGATATTACAAATTATATTATATATTACATATTATAATCAGGTTAATTTGAACAACAGGCTTATTTCCATATAGCAATGGAGTATGAACTCTATACAGTAATAAGAACACTTGGATGGATATAGTCAGCATTTCAAAACCTTTGGCGATTTTAGGGGATTATTACAACCCTGGATTATTAATATTAATCTTCAGAGTTCTACAAGTCCTCAAAAAGTAGACTTGAGTTTGTCATCTGTCATCTGCACATCTGACGAAACGGAGCTTGAACGTCATGGCTGAGCGCCACTAGCCCATTTTAGTAATCACACAATAGCTTGACAATTTAATTTACATTTTATATAAATATAGGCCTACATATCCTTTTTACTTTTGTTTTAATAGCAATTTCTTGGTAAATTATTATTATTATTTTTTGCTTTTTCACGGACCTCCTGCAGTACCCTCACGGACCACTAGTGATCCGCGGACCACAGTTTGGGAATTGCTGTACTACACCATGTTTAGGACATGGTGCGTTGACATAATGTTTTTTTCTTCTGATCAAAAGGCCTGATAATGCATTGTACATATACAGTACAAGCTGTTGGATTGAATGAAAGGTGAAGTGTCCATATTACCAAGCTGTGTGTGTGAGTTCCTTCAGCGCCCGTTTAACCGCTTTTCCAGAACTCCAGCTGTGCTATTGAGCCCAGTGGACTTATTTAGCAGATTGACACTTGCATTAGCCTCATTTTCTCTAGCACTAGATTATAATGACAGCAATCATCACTGGTGTTGCTCTCCACCCCTCCGTCTCTCAAGTAGGTCACTTAACTGATCGTTGGAGGAATGGGATCTTACTCTAGACGAATGTACGAACACCAGTTTTAAGAGGTTTATACAGCCGATCCCACGTTATGATGCATAGTGGGTTGTCAATGGCACGGTGGACCTTGAGGACTAAAAAGGATTTTAAAAAGCTAAACCATCACGCTGGCAGCGATAAATCCGTTATGGAGATAATAAAAAGTAGTCTGTAGGGGTGTGAAGGAATCTCAGCTGGCAGACGGAATAAAAACAGATTTTACTTAGTGATTGTAATGCGTTCATATATATATATATATATATATATATATATATATATATTCCTCCTATGCCATGTAAAACTTTTGTAATTTCCATATAGGTCTTTGATATTATCATTCCATTGCTTTCTAACTAGCATCAGAAAATAACCAGGGGTGATTTTGTTTAGGCGTAATACCAAAAATGACATAAATTCCAATGAATTTAATTGTATGGATTCTGCTGCAACAAATTAATAAATATCTGTCCAAATATCACTTCTGTTACAAAATATTGAACTTTGAAACTCAGACCTTTCTGAGAATGTGTTCGATCATAAATTATGATGGGCAATGAAAAAGTATGGCAAAGTACGTGTATGAATTCCGGTACCATTTATTAACATTAAGTGACATCTCAACCATTTGGTAGAGGCTGATATTTGAAAAATTATGGGATGTGCTGAAAAAAAAAATACATTGAGTGAGGTTACTAGCGACATAAGAAGATAAGAAATCCAAACAAAGAAAATTTCGCATCACTTTTTTCTTGGTGTGGACTTCAAAGGGTTAAAATCAATTTTAGGGGACAAACATTGCTTCTTAATAAAAAGCATAATTTCTGCCACCACTGCCCGCAGCATCTTTAGGCCTGAAATGCAGGTGTTTGTTTTTCTGCCTGACCGGCTGGATATTTCCACACAGCGCCGGCGGCTGAGACCTGACATCTTGGAGACAATTTCCTCACTGTCGTTATGTTTTGACAGTTTTCGGAGGTCAAGCTCTCGCACTTACAAGCAGCGAAACCCGAGCACACATACAATCCCAAAAACACACGGATGCTCAGCGTGGACAGACGCCGCCAGCCTTCGAGACGCTGTGTTGTAGCCGTCCTGTTTGGCCTGTCATCGTTATCCAGCCAATCAATCTCGAGAGATAGCTGCGAGCCACAGAGAGCCCTCGTACTTGACACGCGTCTCCTGCTGGCTCCGGGTGATGTTTTCACCCTGTGGCCAGAGGAAATCAGATCCCTGCTGCTGTTTTCTCACTTTTCTGCTCACGGGGGCCTCTGGTTCTCATCTAACTGATTTGATATCCCTCATTTCCCTCAGGAGACGTCCGCTACATAACCACTTGACTGCAAAAGACCTAAACAGCCAAACAAACAGGGGGGGTTCAAGAAAAACTGGCAAGAACACGCCTGGGTTTCATTTCAGCCCCAAAATCATTCCAAAAAAGATTAAGAAATTATATTTTGCTTAACGGAAATGGATACTTTGCATTATGACATTTTTTAAATGATCTTTTAAATGCACTTTTTTATAAAAACGCCATTACAATAATAGGTATGTCATCCGTTTAGGGTATAATTCTCAATATTAACTATATGTTTTAGTGATCGACCGATATTGGTTTTTTTTATAACTGATGCCGATTATTTGCATGTTTATGTGCCCGATAACTGATATGCAGAACCGATATGTATTTACTGTTATACTTCTGACACAATTATTACAACACAAATGAACTGAACAAACCATTTTTTTATA
This sequence comes from Pimephales promelas, assembly GCF_988280905.1. Taxonomy (NCBI): domain Eukaryota; kingdom Metazoa; phylum Chordata; class Actinopteri; order Cypriniformes; family Leuciscidae; genus Pimephales; species Pimephales promelas. The sequence continues at coordinate 37,317,671 of NC_142775.1, read as the reverse complement.
ACAATCACTCCCTCTTTCATGTTAAATTAAATCTTTAAATTACAATAAAACCATTTATATTATTACCATTATTAAACCATTAATAGTATTTACAGTATTTATATGAAAAAAAATATAGTAAATACTGTTCGTTTTCTCACACAAACCGCTCGTTTCGTGTTTTAGGCCATCAATGTGTACTTACATTTACGAGTCATTAAATCATGTTTAATTTGGACTTCTCTGTGCATGCTCTTTGAGGTGGTGACCATAGACCTTCATTATATGACAGACAGACAAGAACGGTTTGACCTAAACATATCTAAATTGAAAATACTGCTGAAACAAAGACACCTACATCTTGGATGTCCTTGAGGTAAGCTAAAACATATCAAAATCGAATTTCAAAGTGAACTATCCCTTTAAGAACAAATAAGTTTAAGAACATTGGTTTACACTCAACAACAAGAACAATTCACTAAAGAAACGTTTACGCTTTTTCCTCTCTGTGCACTTTATTTTCCGCTAAAGTGCTGCTAACTAATTAGAAAATGACTTTAATTGAGGAAGTTAATCTAATTCAAAGTCCATCTCTAATGAGGTTTCACTCTGTCCAGTTTTGTCTGGTCTGAAAAATGGGATGGTAGTCTCTGGTTGGGGTGTTAAGACTCACAAATCAAAAGGTTTCAAGCTGAGTTTGCAAAAGATGAACCTTAATTACAATAACGGATCGTTTTAAAACAGTCACATCCAAGAGTGTGGAAAAGCTCAGTGTGTGATATGCAAATCATGCCAAACTGTAAAATGTTTCCTGATAAATTGTGCATAAAGTTAGCGCTTTAAACCAAATTCATCTTCACAGCATCTTCACAGCACTTTTTTCTATTTCAAATAAATGCTGTTTTTTTACTTTCTATTCACCAAAGAGTCCTAAGGGGAAAAAAAACAAATCACGGTTTCCACAAAAATATTAAGCAGCACAACTGTTTTCAACATTGATAATAATCAGAAATGTTGACACTGAAGCCTGAAGTAATGATGCTGAAAAATATATTTGACTATATATTAAAACAGTCATTTGAAACTAATAATATTTCAAGCCTGCTTAAAGATGCATGAGAAAAATATTAAACCAAGTGGCATTTATTTTAAAGAAAAGACAGCACTTTTGAAGCAAAAATAGATAGATACACAATATATATACTGTTCATACAGCCTCTAAAAGTACCTCAAGACGTTTTTAAGTGTTCAAATATATTTGGGCTCTATTGTATGTGGTTGAGTGGCGTGTCTGTGTAGGTTTAGGCATTGAAGAGATGAGAGAGCCGTGTGCTTGTAGTGGAGGAAAACTGTATGCAGCCTTGGTGAGCATAAGAGGCTTCTTTCAAAAACATTTTTCTTACAAAACCATATTAGGTTGCACAGACTGGTCGACTTTAATGCTCTGCCACGATGCTTTAAAGGAGTAGTTCACTTTAAAAAAAAAAAACTTTTGCTGATAATTTTCTCACCCCCATGTCATCCAAGATGTCCATGTCTTTCTTTCTTCAGTCGAAAAGAAATTAAGGTTTTTGATGAAAACATTCCAGGATTTTTCTCCATATAATGGACTTCAATGGGAACCAAACGGTTCAAGGTCCAAAAGACAGTTTCAGTGCAAACTACAAACTGTTCAAAGGGCTTTAAACGATTCCAGACCATAAATAAGGGTCTTATCTAGCGAAACGATCGCTCATTTAAAAAATAAATAACAAAGTTTAAGTTTTATTAGCTCAAATGCTCGCCTTGCTCTGTTCTGTGATGCGCGTTCGTGACTCTCCTGTTCGAACTCGTTCATCAAAATGAATGAATCTTTTCCCGAGTCAATTCATTCATTTCGTTCGTTGAATGAACCAAATGACACGAAATAAGCTTTGTTCATTTTGATGAACGAGTTTGAACAGGAGAGTCACGAACGTGCATCACAGAACAGAGCAAGGCGAGCATTTGAGCTTATAAAACGTAAACTTTTTTTTTTAAATGAGCGATCGTTTCGCTTGATAAGACCCTTATTCATCGTCTGGAATCGTTTAAAGCCTTTTGAACAGTTGAAACTGTCTTTTGGATCTTGAACCATTTGGTTCCCAATGAAGTCCATTATATGGAGAAAAATCCAGGAATGTTTTCATCAAAAACCTTAATTTCTTTTCGACTGAAGAAAGAAAGACATGGACATCTTGGATGACATGGGGGTGAGTAAATTATCAGCAAAAGTTTTTTTTAAAGTGAACTACTCCTTTAAGCTTGACATCGACTAGTCGTTGATCATGGCCTTTAGAGGGCGCAACAAGACATTTTTAAAGTCAACTTTTACTCTCCATTTCCCACAGTTAAAATGACAAATAAATGTCGACTTAAAGTCGTCCAACCCCTAATATACATATCTTTAGGCAACTTTATGATGCTATTTACATTGAAGCCTTGATGCGAGTCCTGAAAGCGCTTTAAAAGTGCTGGACTAGACTGTCTGTCAGAAAAAACACAATCTAACCCACTGAATCCACAACTGTGAAACGCAGCTAAATGTAATTTACCCTCCATAAAGAGGCCTCAAATCGATGCAGCCTCACGCTTCCGGAGCTTTTTTACACACTGGTGGCGCGTAAAGAGCTTTGAGTAAGACTCCTGCGAAGACGTGAGGCAAGGACAAATCCGTATCATATTCCGCCACAAAAGCTGTCAGCGATGATCGGCCAAACGCTTCATTGTTGGGTAATGGGAGCTGACAGGACTCAGCTAAAACCATTGAGCGTGAGCTGAGCCAGAGCGACAGTAGAAATGCCTTCACAGCCAGCAGGCTGGATAACAACACCACTAGTTGATTAAATGTGTGTGAAGACTACACACATGAGGTTCAGCGCTCCCCAGGTGCCATTATCTTAGATCCACTACTGCTTACAAAGAGAGAGTCAATCGCTTACAATTATTCTAACAGCAAAATAAAACCAAAAACACATCCACTGGGAGTGAGTGGACTATATTTAGCAAGTCTGAGCTCAACCTGAGGTGTTAAAGGAGAAGACAGTCCGCTTACAGAAAAATGCTTATTTATTTCTTGGTTCTTCAATACTCATTTGATAAATTAGTTTAAAAACCTAAAGCAATGTTTACTCAATTGAGAACTAATTTGTTAACATATATAATAGCATTATAACTTTACATAAAAGACTATGGGCCCTATTTTAACAATCTGAAACGCAAGTATCAAGCGCAAAATGCAAGAAACTTTGTGGGCGGGTCTTGGGCGCTGTTGCTATTTTACCGGTTGGTTAAATGACTCTTGCGCCCGACGCAAGTTTAAAAGGAGTTGGTCTGAAGTAGCTTCATTATTCATAGGTGTGGTTTGGGCGTAACATGATATAAACCAATCAGAGCGTCATCCAACATACCCTTCAAGAGCAGGTGCATATGTTGCATGGGCGTTGTGCACCCGCTACATTATGGCCAAGCATGCGCGCTTAAAATAGCATTATGAACAACGCGCAACGCCCCACTGACTTTAGACTAGGTTTTTGGGATGAATGGATGGATGGATGGGTTGGTGGGTTTGTGGATGGGTGGATGGATGGATGGATGGATGGGTGGTTGGATGGTTGGTTGGATGGATGAGTGGGTGGGTGGGTTGGTGGATGGATGGGTGGATGGATGGATGGTTGGGTGGATGTGTGGGTGGATGGGCGGTTGGGTGGGTGGATGGGTGGGTGGGTTGGTGGGTTTATGGATGGATGGATGGGTGGATGGGTGGATGGATGGATGGATGGATGGATGGATGGATGGGTGGATGGATGGATGGATGGGTGGATGGATGGATGCGTGGGTGGGTGGGTGGATTGATAAGTAGGTGGGTGGGTGGATTGATAAGTAGGTGGGTGGGTGGATGGATGGATGGGTGTGTGGGTTTATGGATGGATGGGTGGGTGAGTTGGTGGGTTTATAGATGGATGGATGGATGGGTGGATGGATGGGTGGATGGGTGGATGGATGGGCGGTTGGGTGGATGGATGGATGGATGGATGGATGGATGGATGGTTGTATGGATGGATGGATGGATGGATGGATGGATGGGCGGTTGGGTGGATGGATGGATGGATGGGCGGTTGGGTGGATGGATGGATGGATGGATGGGTGGATGGATGGGTGAGTGGGTGGGTGGGTGGGTGGATGCATGGTTGGGTGGATGGATGGATGGATGGATGGATGGGCGGTTGGGTGGATGGATGGATGGATGGATGGGTGGATGGATGGATGGGCGGTTGGGTGGATGGATGGATGGGTGGATGGGTGGATGGTTGGGTGAGTGGGTGGGTGGGTGGATGGGTGGATGCATGGTTGGGTGGATGGATGGATGGATGGATGGGCGGTTGGGTGGATGGATGGATGGGTGGAAGGATGGATGGTTGGGTGGGTGGGTGGGTGGATGGGTGGATGGATGGGTGGATGGATGGATGGGCGGTTGGGTGGATGGATGGATGGGTGGATGGATGGATGGGCGGTTGGGTGGGTGGATGGATGGATGGGTGGATGGGTGGGTGGGTTGGTGGGTTTATGGATGGATGGGTGGGTGGATGGATGGATGGATGCGTGGGTGGGTGGGTGGATGGATGGATGGGTGGATGGATTGATGGATGGGTGGATGCGTGGGTGGGTGGATGCGTGGGTGGTTGGATGGATAGCCTATTTTCTATAGTCTGATATACAAAACCTAAAGTTTACTTCAACACTTCTTCACTTTAAGAAACTCAGGATCATTAAATCCAGTATTGTGTAAAACTTTGAGTCTGGGCTGAGAGTCAAGCGGCAGGAACAGAGAGTAATGCTGGACTTAAGCGTTCATTTACATGTCCAGGTTAGAATAATTACACCTCCCTGAGGTCTCTCCACTTGGCCTGTTTCTAGAGAGCAAGGGCTTTGTGCACTGGATATGGGGTCTAGGAAACATATGGAAGTGTTTTGTGTGTGTGTTTTGCGCTCTATAATGAAGTGTTGGGAGGAGCAAGCAGATGCTGTTATCACATCAACCCAGACCCTTTTACACACACGGGAGCGAGAACAGCTTCTGTGCAGAGAAACTTTCTCAAACAAACTATAGCATTATCTCAAATGAGAACGTGGGGAAAAATAGTCTGTGGTGCTTATTTATATGAATAATATATGGACATGAATTCAAAAGTAAATCAAAAACACAATATTGTCCATTCTAATCTCTATTTTGTGTTTGTATGTATGCGTGTATGTGTTTTTAATAACAAAACCTACAAAGATAAATATGTGCCACATTAATAAAGCAATATGCAACAAGAGGCCGTTAACAAAGCAGAACTCTCTTAAAGGGATAGTTCAACCCCAAATTTTAATTCATGCCATTCCAAACATGTGTGACTTTTTGTTTTGTAAAAAAAATAGTGATTTTTTCATCATGTTTCAGCTGTGAAACACAAACGAAGACATTCTGAAAGAGTCCATTGGCTTTCATTGTATGGACAGAAAAAGTACATATATATATATATATATATATATATATATATATATTGTGTGTGTGTGTGTTCCACAGAGAAAAGAAAGTCTGGAACATTGGAATAGTGTAGAATGACTTGAGAGTGAATCAATAATGATTTTTTTTTTTGGTTCAACTATGTAGCTGAGGTAAAATGTTGTTTTTCTTGTTTGTAGCAGTACTCATTTTTACATTCTTCTTTTATCATTTAAATTCAGTCAATAGTTCAAGTAATTCCACAGCTGTCTGGTTACCAACATTTTTCAAAATATCTTCTTTTGTGTTCAACAGAAGAAACTGATTCAGGTTTGGAACAACTTGAGGTTGAGTAGCCTAAATGATGACAGACTTTTTTATTTTTGGGTGAACTATCCCTTTAATACAGATCACAGGTGAGCACTGCTCATCCAATCACAGTTCAGAGTCAGAGTTTTTAGAGTTTCACACAGGTTTGTAGAGAAATGGATCTAAATTCAGAGCAATATCTAGAAATCCTATCCTATCTTGGGATTTCCTCGCTCACTCTCCGAGTCACTCCACACATCACTTATTGTCTTATCAAACACAGACATTTTTCTGTCTGCCGGCTGAATCCCAATAAACCCCAGATTTATAGACTCATGCCTCTGTATACCTCATGATGAGATTGGGAGATTTCACACCGCGTCCCAATTTCAACAAAGGAATCTATCAGAATATCAGGAAACGCACGTAATAACTTTCCTTGCTAAACAAGCCAGCATTGTGATCGGCCACCATAGTTTGGACCGCTGTAATTCAGTTCTTTCGTACTTCACATTAATCCGTGGATTTAGATGGCATCTAATGCAAACATTTCCACCGCAATGGGTCTGTAGATTTATTCAAGAATTATCCAACCTTTTCACATAGCCAAACAAAGACCTTAGCGAAATCCATTTCACAATCGACAATCGAGCCAAATATTCAGATCAGCTTGGGTCAAGATCAAGTAATCATAAGAGACCGCTTCAACGATCAGCGTTCATCGATTCACTTGCATGTATTTACGTCAAGAACTATTTGCAGAGTTAATTAAAGTCATTTTAAATAATTTAGCAAACAAGTCTATCCCTCGCTATCCTGGCCATTATCCTGATCCGTTCTGATGAGCCGAACACCTGCTCTCGCTGCTGACCTGACTGTGCAAATGGATGAGAGCCATTAATCTCTGTTCTCCTGCATCTGTTTACCTCTCTCTCTCTCTCTCTCTCTCTCTCTCTCTTGATGAGGGCTCAAACTCAGCTGTCCGTGAGGCTTGATTAGGCGCCCGTTTTTGGCACTGAATCAATGTTGTTTATAAGTTTCAATGCTGAAAATTGAAAAAGGCTCTTCACACGGTTCATTCTCCGTCAATCCAAACTGAGGCTGTTGAGGATAATTGGATGAAAGACAGAAAGATTTCAATGTAATGATTGGTTCTGAGCATGCCTGTGAACAACACACATTCTGCACAATTTCTGTGCTGATTCTGCTGGATTTAAACAGGGTAAAAAGTGTAGCACTAAATGAGATGGGTGCATTGGTGGGAGGGTGGGTGGGTGGGTGGACGGATGGATGGATGGATGGATGGGTGGATGGACGGATGGACAGACAGACAGACAGACGGGTGGGTGGATGGATGGGTGGGTGGAAGGACGGACGGATGGGTGGGTGGATGGATGGACGAACGGACAGACAGATGGACGGGTGGGTGGGTAGCTGAATGGATGGATGGATGGATGCATGGATGGACGGACAGACAGACAAATGGACGGGTGGGTGGGTGGATGGGTGGATGGATGGATGGATCAATGGATGGGTGGGTGGATGGATGGATGGATGGATGGATGGATGGATGGGTGGATGGGTGGATGGATGGATGGATGGGTGGGTGGGTGGGTGGACGGATGGATGGATGGGAGGGTGGATGGATGGTGGATGGATGGACGGATGGACAGACAGACGGACGGGTGGGTGGATGGATGGATGGGTGGGTGGAAGGACGGACGGATGGGTGGGTGGCTTGATGAATGGGTGGGTGGATGGATGGACGGACAGACAGACAGATGGACGAGTGGGTGGGTGGGTGGGTGGATGGATGGATCAATGGATGGGTGGATCAATGGATGGATGGATCAATGGATGGGTGGATCAATGGATGGGTGGATCAATGGATGGGTGGATGGATGGATGCATGGATGGATGGACGGACAGACAAATGGACGGGAGGGTGGGTGGATGGATGGGTGGATGGATGATGGATGGATAGATGGATGGGTTGATGGATGGATGGATGGGTGGGTGGATGGATGGGTTGATGGATGGATGGATGGGTGGCTGGATGGATGGGTGGATGGGTTGGTGGATGGATGGATAATCAAAATATCTTATCTTGTTCTTCTGTTATACTTCTCTCTGCTGAAGTATGATGGCCGCACTGCAGTTAAGCCAATAACATTCACTTTTCACAATCCAATCAACAACTGGAGGACAAAATCAAGTCCTGACTTACGTTTTTCAATGTTCAAAAAGCTCCTTTACTCAGGAAAAATATTTTCTGCTTTATGCTGACTTTAAATACGATAAATACATTTTTAACTAAATACTACATAAAGAAAAAAACACTCACTTTGGCTTTCCTGGCCATAGCCATGATCTGAGAACAGATTGTGGGCTTTCTTTTGCAACACAGATTGAGGCAGGGGAATGCAAACATGAGGTCAGGGTTAAAGGCCGTCTTCCCACGCTTACCAAGGAAAGAAATGCATTAACACGATGCACTTCAACATGAGGCCAGCGATGGAGTGAACGAGATCGTTTAAAAAGAGACACACACTTCTTCCAGCAGCTCATACACACTGTACTATTATGTCACTTTAAACAGACGCTCTTTGTGGATAAAATATGTATGAAGGGTGATGGAGAATAAAGAGAATCGCTCACCTTAACCTCAGGACCATGTTGACCGCTCCCTCACCACTCCAGGCTTTATCCAATGGTTGAACCTGGAGAGTAAAACAAAACATTATGGTAAGTAAGATTGTTGAGGTTAAAAGATCTTTACACCACACACACGCTAGTGATTACGCACAGGTCTTGAGGATAACAGGGTTATATTGGAGATGTGAAGCAATAAAATGACTCTAGTCAACTCATATTAATACTGAACTGAGTAACAGTGTCAAACCTACACAAATATTGAGTAAAACAGTCTTTAATAGGAATCCGCAATATATTACCATAACTGATATTAGACATTATTAAAATCTTTTAATTTGTTTTAATATTACAGCTGATGAATGAATGATGAATATTTATACTGGCCAATATTTCATATTTTATTGAGCATGCCTTTATTTTTACATTTAGATACCTTTGAAGTCATCTAATGAGCAATAAATATCTGTTGTTACTGACTGTAAAGCTAAACTAAAACAAAAAAAAAATGATTAAAAAAAGTTTTTGTTAATTGATAACGCAGAAATAAAATAGATGAAAATGAAATTAAAATGATACAAATAAAATAAATAAAAATAAAATAAATGCAAGTTGGAGCACTATAAATGACAAAACAAAAAATATAAAAACTAAAAACAAAACAAAAATAAAAAAACTGTAGAAATGACAAAAGCACATTCATGAAAAATTAAACTGAAATTTAAATGATTTTTATTTTAAATAAAAGCTAATTCAAAATATCAATACATACTATACAAGTGTAAAAATTCACTACAAATCATCCATTTTTTTATTCTGTACATTACAATGCTGAGACACCTAAATTCACTTGTAGCATTTAAAATAACTGATTTTTAGTTTTTTGTGTTTTATTTTTCATTCACATTTAATTAAAGTATTTAATTACATCCATTAGCCATAAAAATGTTTTTAATATTTTGATTAAACTGAATCTTTTTTTTTTTTTTTTGATGCTTACAGAACTCTGATGCAAATCAACATTTCTCTCACTTCAACATTTGTATCACAATGCGTCAGGGTTATTATTAACAAAAATTTTAAACAAAAATTAACTAATTAAAAATAATAATAATAAAAATCGCACAAACAAAATGACTAAAAAACCAAGCTAAAACTAAAAAATTAGGGCTGTACAAAGATTTATCGCATCCAAAATAAAAGTTTGTGTTTACATAATATATGTGGGTGCACTGTGTATAATTATTTATATATATATATATATATAAAAATACACACACATGCATCTATATTTAAGAAAAAAATATTATTTATATATAAAATATTTATATATAATATAAATTATATATAAATCTATATAGATGAAAAAATATATACAAGCATGTGTGTGTATTTATATACAAAATAATTATACACCCTACACACATATATATATTATGTAAACACAAACTTTTATTTTGGATGTGATTAAAGGGTTAGTTCACCCAAAAATGAAAATTCTGTCAGTATTTACTCACCCCCATGTTGTTACAACCCCGTAAGACCTTCTTTCATCTTCGGAACACAAATTAAGATATTTAAGATATTAAGATCGCTCCTGCATACAGTCCATAGGCTTCTTGAGGGACTGGCTCTTGCTGTCCACGAAAAGTCATTAAAGACATCGTTAAAATAGTCCAAGTGACTACAGGGGCTCAATCTTAAGTTTATCAAACGACGAGAACACTTTTGTGCGCAAAAAAACAACAAAAATAACGACTTTATTTCAACTATTCGTTTATTTCTCCCTCTGCGCGAGTCAGGTTACTAGTTTAATAGCGTAAGCTTCTGTTATTGTATGTCACACGCATCACACACACATGACCAGCGTCGGCCAATAGTGAGCCTACGTGTGACGTAGCTCTACGCTATCACACTACGTTGACTGACTAGAGGCGCATAGAGAAGGAAGTGAATAGTTGAAATAAAGTCGTTATTTTTGTTGGTTTTTTTGCGCACACAAGTGTTCTCGTCGTTTGATAAACTTAAGATTGAGCCCCTGTAGTCACTTGGACTATTTTAACGATGTCTTTAATGACTTTTCGGGGACAGCAAGAGCCAGTCCCTCAAGAAGCCTATGGACTGTATTCAGGAGCGATCTTAATATCTTAAATATCTTAATTTGTGTTCCGAAGATGAACGAAGGTCTTACGGGGTTGGAACAACATGAGGGTGAGTAAATACTGACAGAATTTTCATTTTTGGGTGAACTAACCCTTTAATTGCGATTAATCGTTTGACAGCCCTACTAAAAATCTAAAATAAAAGCTGATAAAAACTATAATAGTATATAAATAACACTGAATGCATCGTAGGATTGCTTTCTTCACAAAGGATGCATGCAACATGGCTGGAGACTTTAACAAACAGTCTCTGTGTCCGCAGTGCAGCCGAAGCCTTGACCGGCTCGCTAGCTTTTGGGATAGAAACTCTGCACAAGCTTCTGCAGCAGGTCTCCTCTCTCACTCTTTTCATTCGAGATATTACGTTTAATAGGCTCCCTCAAGGCCAGTCGGCCCCCCAGGGTCGTGTCCAGCCAGCCCAGAGACCAGCCGTCTCTCACAGCGAGGAGCGTCAGGGCCACCGAATCAACACACATCACAGCAACACTGTCAACCCCTTACCTGGGGATGCTGAATGGACAGGTCCTCTAGCGGGAGACTGTTAGCATTCACTTCTCCCTGCAGAGGCAAAATGGAGTGCTTAGAAGTGAAGGAAGGTACAGAAAGACATCTCTCCGCCCCTCGCTGTTTCTTTTCATTCCCTTCAAGGACAGTTCTTTCAGCAGCTGGGGAAATGGGTTTTCTACAGCCTCAAAGCCTGAACTAAAAGTCATGACATTTGGTGATCCAGTGGGAGAAAATATACTGTATGGAAGATCGCTACGCACACACACACAGACGTTAGGACATAAGTTCTGTGTTTGTGCTGCTTAATTGCTATTTGTCCAATGCGGTCGAATAGGCCACGCTTGTTAATCATTTAATATGTAGTTTATTAGGCAAATAGCGCAATCCCTCGATACTCTTAATTAAATGATCAAACGATACTTTAGTCGTTAATTAAATCTATTCACAGGCAAACACAGTCAGTCAAGCCCGATGTCTCTGTGAGCTCACATTTACAGACTTTAGCCGTGGGAAAAATTGCTTTTACTTGATCAAAATACAGTAAAATTGTATTAATTAAAACTACTTTTAGATTTTAAGATTTTAAGAACAGAATTTATTTGAAATAAAAATCCTTTGTAACATTATTAATGTCTTTACTGTCACCGTTGATCAAACTGATGTGTCCTTGCTGAATAAACGTTAGTTACATAGGATGTTTACCTAAGTTTGAATGTTTTCAAAAGACAATACAAGTGGTGTTTTCCCATGCAAATATGTTTGAGGGGTGTGTTTTCGTACAATCACATAGCTCACTGCTTCACTACCACAGTACGATGCATCGCTGAAGAAATCAACTTACTAGTCACGACTCTTTCCCGAAATCATACCGTCACAAACCTGATTAATGACATCACACAGATGGTCGAGTAATAACTTCTTTTAATGGATCGGTTTGAGTTCGAATTAAAGGGATAGTTCACTTTGAAATTAATTTTTGGTATGTTTTAGTTTACCTCAAGGGCATCCAAGATGTAGGTGTCTTTGTTTCTTCAGTATTTTCAATTTTGATATTTTTAGGTCAAACTGTTCTTGTCTGTCAGTCATATAATGCAGGTCTATGGTCACCACCTCGTTTCGTGTCTTGGGCCATCAGTTACATTTATGAGTCATTAGATCATGTTTAATTTGGACTTCTCTGTGTATGCTCTTTGAGGTGGTGACCATAGACCTCCATTATATGACTGACAGACAAGAACGGTTTGACCTAAAAATATCAAAATTGAAACTACTGCGGAAACAAAGACATGCCCTGGAGGTAAGCTAAAACATACCAAAAATTAATTTCAAAGTGAACTATCCCTCCCTTTAAGTCCACATGTCAAACCACAGGTCAAACTTTGTGATTGGCTAGCGATGCTAATAGATACAAGAGCCCTTCCCAAACTCCATATGATATTCTGGTCTATAAATATCATCCACGTTTTTCCCTGCCGGGTTCATTGTGCTTATAAAAATAATAGTCTTTTGGCAGGATTTTAGAAAGGCTGCATTACATTACAACCAAAACAACTAAATCCCTATTTATCTACATAAACAGCCTGCACTACCGAGAAAGAAAGTCGTTTCAGAGGCGGAGTGAGTTTTGATGAAATATTTCATAAACAGCACATTTCTTGTGCAGATGAATCATTCACAATGTAGCTTGTAAACTGCATTACACATGTAAACAGGGTCAGTCCTGATGCATTACCCCACACAACTAATAAAAACAGCCATTTCATAAGGTAAAGAAAGAATAACTGTAACTTACATGCTGGTTTTCCTCTTTGACCCTGCGTGACTGCGAAAGGAATAACGAGACAGGATTCAATTAGGTTCTCGCTCTCGCACAAAGTAAGACAGACAGATGTAGCTATTTGTGTGGGAGTGCAATCAGCACTTGCTCATTTGCATTCCATAATAAACAATAAACACGAGAACAACGTCTCCAGCTTCATTAGCAGCCGCTGATTTGCGGACGCTTCGCTTCGGGGGCTCTGATTGTTCCTTCCTGGCGAAGACATGTTAGCATTATATATTCCACATTTATGAGTGAAAAAGGCCTTGGGCTTTGATCAAATGGTGCGCGTCACCCGTATGGTACAGGCAAGGGCGTTTATGATCAAATATTAAGGGAGCTTGAGGTGAAATGCTTGGCTCTGCATCAGAGGAAGTGCGTTCGTTCAAATCTTATATGTGGGTTAATCACAAATACATAATAGAGGCTATTTTTAAATACAGTGAGGTCCGAATGTCCAAGACCACTCATGAAAATCAATACATCATCTTCTGAAGACAGATATAGATTTGGTTGAGAAACACACTTAAATTAAGGCTTATTGATCATCTTGATAACTACTGTGACCCCAGAACCGAGGTACGTACTGAACTGTGATTTCTATGTATATATATATATATATATATATATTAGGGCTGTGCAAAAATTAATTGCGATTAATCGCATCCAAAATAAAAGTCTCTCTTTACATAATATATTTGTGTGTGCTGTATATAATTATTTTGTATAAATAAATACCTATGCATGCATCGATTTATTTAAGAATTATTTGCGCTTAAATTCTGTATATATATATAAAAATACATAATCTATATTATATAAATATAAATATTTTATATATGAATAACACATTTTCTTAAATATATACATGCATGTGTGTGTATTTATATATACAAAATAATTATATACAGCACACACAAATATATTATGTAAACACAGACTTTTATTTTGGATGCGATTAATCGCAATTAATTTTTGCACAGCCCTAATATATATATATATATATATATATATATGAAGAGTTCAGATGCAAAAGCCTCTAAATGCCATTTGAAATTTTCTTCTTTAATATAGATTTTTATCAAACTTGTATATTTAAGTTCAGTGATTTCACTTAAATGGCAATGATAATCACCTATTAATTGTTATTTAAGTGAAATTACTGAACTTAAATATACAAGTTTGATAAAAATCATCATTAAAGAAGAAAATTTCAAATGGCATTTAGAGGCTTTTGCATCTGAACTCTTCATATACACACTCACCTAAAGGACTGTTAGGAACACCATACTAATACTGTGTTTGACCCCCTTCAGAACTGCCTTAATTCTACGTGGCATTGATTCAACAAAGTGCTGAAATTATTATTTCGAAATGTTGGCCCATATTGATATGATAGCATCTTGCAGTTGATGGAGATTTGTGGGATCGAAGCTCCCGTTCCACCACATCCCAAAGATGCTCTATTGGGTTGAGATCTGGTGACTGTGGGGGCCGTTTTAGTACAGTCAACTCATTGTCATGTTCAAGAAACCAATTTGAAATGATTCAAGCTTTGTGACATGGTGCATTATCCTGCTGGAAGTAGCCATCAGAGGATGGGTACATGGTGGCCATAAAGGGATGGACATGGTCAGAAACAATGCTCAGGTAGGCCGTGGCATTTAAACGATGCCCAATTGGCACTAAGGGGCCTAAAGTGTGCCAAGAAAACATCCCACACACCATTACACCACCACCACCAGCCTGCACAGTGGTAACAAGGCATGATGGGTCCATGTTCTCATTCTGTCTCAACAGAAATCGAGACTCGTCAGACCAGGCGACATTTTTCCAGTCTTTAACTGTCCAATTTTGGTGAGCTCTTGCAAATTGTCGCCTCTTTTTCCTATTTGTAGTGGAGATGAGTGGTACCCGGTGGGGTCTTCTGCTGTTGTAGCCCATCCGCCTCAAGGTTGTGTGTGTTGTGTCTTCTTCACAAATGCTTTGCTGCATACCTCGGTTGTAACGAGTGGTTATTTCAGTCAAAGTTGCTCTTCTATCAGCTTGAATCAGTCGGCCCATTCTCCTCTGACCTCTAGCATCAACAAGGCATTTTCGCCCACAGGACTGACACATACTGGATGTTTTTCCCTTTTCACAGCTTTCTTTGTAAACCCTAGAAATGGTTGTGTGTGAAAATCCCAGTAACTGAGCAGATTGTGAAATACTCAGCTCAAAATTGCTTAAATCACCTTTCTTTCCCATTCTGACATTCAGTTTGGAGTTCAGGAGATTGTCTTGACCAGGACCACAACTCTAAATGCATTGAAGCAACTGTCATGTGATTGGTTAATTAGATAATTGCATTAATGAGAAATTGAACAGGTGTTCCTAATAATCCTTTAGGTGAGTGTATTTGATTTACTTTATTAAGTAAATCAAATACACTCACCTAAAGGAATTTTATCAAACTTGTATATTTAAGTTCAGAAATTTCACTTAAATAACAATTAATAGGTAATCATCATTGCCATTTAAGTGAAATCACTGAACTTAAATATACAAGCTTGATAAAAATGATCATTCTAGAAGAAAATTTCAAATGGCACTTAGAGGCTTTTGCATCTGAACTCTTCATATATATATATATATATGTTATTTTTAAGAAAGATCAATTGGCATCCCTATTAAGCCACACTCACCCTTCCATGATTGACAGCAGCCTTCCCCTCTTCACTTCTCTCGTCCATTTCATCATCACTCCATTCCCAGTCTCCATCCTCGGTCTTGTGCAGGTGACCGCTCGACCCCGGGACCCTTCTGACCTGCGGGTGTGAACGGGACACGGCGTCAAACTCACAATAGTGCGCAGCAGTTACCACACACTACCACACCAGCAGATGTGGTGCTGAAAGTATTTATCTCATTCGTTTTCTCCATAAGCAAAATATAAATAAAGAGATCTTGAACCAAACCAACCAGCTCTGAAATGAAGCACATTACAAACTTTAACCTATTTATCCATCCATCTATCTATCTTTTTATCTATATACATACAATTCTATAAATTATAATCATAGATCATGAGAAATAATTATCTATTTATCTAAAACTATTTATCTATCTGTCTGTAAATACAGTATACCTATAAATTTATAAATCGTAATCATAAATCTATCCATCTCTGTGCGTGCATATATAAATACAGACACATATACATATTTAATAAGACAATGAACTATTAAATGTAATCCCCACTTTCTAAACTATTTTATATTTCAAACAACAATATCATATTTAGCTAAAATCACACCGACTTGTTCCTACAGAAGCATAACAATATTTAAGAACTTCAGAGCTGTAGGTCCAACTTGGTTTACAGATGATTGTTAAAAATCAATTTTTCTATGGAGTAAATGAATGGCATTTGTACTTTCAGAACCCTACGATTGTGCCCTACAGCGTCACGCGTCGATCTCAGCAGGACAGATAGAGTCTGTGCTGAACTTACAGGGCTTATTTCTCCGGATCAGTGAAGTGAGCTTTAATTCATCTCCCGGCCCTAACTTCAACAAAAAGGAAAGATTTTTTGAGGTCTGCTCGGTGACTGTAACCAGCGCTGAAATATCCCACTGTCTGTTCTCTTATGCAAGGCACATCCTTCAAAACATGCTAAAGATTTAATCTGGCCCACAAGATCTCAACATCCATCGATGTATGGCAAACCAGGCGATCAGCTCAACAAGATCCCTAAATTCCTGTCATTTACACAAGCCTTTCTCGGTCTGGCAAGCCCTAATCTGATCGGCTGCTTTACACAATTTCTGAGGATAAGTGCACACAGGTTGCACTGTCATCCACCAGGAAACCAAGTCATATTTACAAGGTACCAGGATGATAAAATGAACACTTTTGAGGAAGAACTAGTCACTTGCTCAAGTTTGCCAAATGATTTAGATATCCAAACCAATTTTTTGCTCATTTCTGTTATTGTGAAAATAATAATGGTTCCTCTGACAATTTTCAAAGCAATGGCAAATTTGTTTTTTTTATGCCTAATGAATGATTAAAAATATATACTTAAACATATTATAGCCTACTTTTATGTATAAAGTATATAAAATAGAATATACATACAGTGTGTGTGTATATATATATATATATACAAACACAAACTTTTATAGATTATAATTGCGATTCATTGATTTGACAGCAGAAAGGGTACATTGTGAATGTAAATAATACTTAATAATTAATATATGTATATTCTTGTATATTTGTAATATATATATATAAAATGCATACATATATGTATATATATATATATATGTGTATATATGTGTGCATTTTAAATGTATATATATATATATATATAATCTATTTTATATATAAATATAAATATTTTATATATGAATAACAGGTTTTCTTAAATATATGCATGTGTGTGTATTTATATATACAAAATAATTATACACAGCACACACAAATATATTATGTAAACACAAACTTTTATTTTGGGTGCAATTAATCTTTGCACAGCCCTATATATATATATATATGTGACAGCACTAATTTATTTTAACAAATATATAAGAAGAAATTTATTAAATACTAAGTATTATATATATTCACAATATACCCATTTTAATGGAAGGATAATAAGGGTTGCTTTTTTTGTTGTTGTTGTTGTTTTTTTGCAGAAAGCACTGGCATATCAAAAACATTTGAAGTAAACCAGTTGGAGAATTCTTACAAGTATTGTTATAACCTGTATCACTCACACCTATCATTTCCACCTTCCCCTAAATAGCACATCAAATCAAACAAACTGTACCTGAACACTATTCATGTCTGTCAGATGGCCTCTTCTGGTCTAACCGATTACTCTATATCAAAAAGGCACAGAAGACCTTAAATCCTCTGGACGTGTGTGAGATATGATGCACTAGACTGTGGATATCAGGCAACATGCAATCAATGCGCTTTCAGAAGTTATTGACAAAATCATCTTGAACTGGAGCAATCTCGGCCTCAACCCAATATATACATCCGACCGCCCTGCCCTGACACAAAGACACACTGTCTTCCAGGAGATTTACACAGCTTCCACTTCAAGACAAGAGGTGAAAAACGGCACACACACACACACACACACACACAAGTACAACTAGAAGCGAGAAGCAGTAAGTAAGCATTCAGCGAGTGAGATAACATGTACCCGTCTCCCAGAATCCTGCTCTGTGTTCTGCTTCCTCGGCTCTGGATCCTTCAAAATAACACACAGATAAACAAAGCAACAAATAAACATGAGCGCATGATGATAACAAACTACACCTGCGGGCTGTGTGTTTATGAACGACACGAGTGGGTCAGCGGCACAGAGCTCTTCAACACACACTCGCTGTCATTTACAGACATTATGTAAGTGCAAATACCCAGTGGTAAATTGCTCTCTTAGAAAATCTAATGTGCAATCGAGTGTTGCGATGCAGACATTCAATTACACAAAACAAATCATTATAATGCTGCTGCAACAGAAAAACAAAACCAAAGTGTATCATTTTAGCATCTAAAGTCACACACACATCTCGATTTACTTCACCTTGTTTTCTGCACCACTGTATACTTATTTCATATGCTCTGGCAGTACAGTAAATGTCAGTCGAGCTACTAAAGCTTTGCTTATTTTGACTGAAATGAAGATTGAAGGATTAAAGATTGTTTTATAGCAATGTATTTTGATTTACGTCTGTAATTCAGCACAAGATGTAACTCGGCAATCAAAGACAAGAGATTATTACAATTTCAGCTGAAAATAACTCAAAATAATGTTCTCCACCATGAGTCAACACACTGCAGAGATGCTGCGAGTTGAACCGGCGAGCTGTTGCGCCCCCTACTGGACACACACACTACACTACAACCACTCGACTGCACTTGCTAGACAGAATTATGCATATTTTTAATGTAATCTTATTACAGGTGTAAGTGACGACAAGATAAGACCTATCTTGATTCACAATAACATGATCTTGACTTTCTTCAATGACAGATTTGCTTCAGGAAAATCAAATTTTATAAGGCGGATCCTTTAATATATATAGTAGGGCTGTGCAAAGATTAATTGCAATTAAACGCATCCAAAATAAAAGTTTGTGTTTACATGTGTGTGTGCTGTGTATAATTGTTTTGTATATATAAATACATATGCATGCATGTATAGATTTAAGAATATATATAAATATATATAAATATTTTATACATGAATAACAAATTTTATTAAAATGTATACATGCATGTGTGTGTGTATTTATATATACAAAATAATTATACACAGCACACACACGTATATTATGTAAACACAAACTTTTATTTTGGATGCGATTAATCGCAATTAATCTTTGCACAGCCCTAATATATATATATACGTACTCAGCGTTTATAAAGCATATACACCATTTAAATTATTCTTTTTTTGAAGTTACTGCAACTTTTTTTGATGCAAACATGAAAGATGAGATGTAAGAGAGAAAAATAGATATGTTTTCCCTTTTTTTGATCATTGGTGAAGTAAAATAAAAAAAAATCCATGAATGAAAATGAATAGATTCTCTTCTTTGATGTTTACAACATTAAGAAAAAGACACAGATGAGAATAAAAAGATTCAAATGCTGATAGGAAAAAATACAATAAAACACTGAAAGCATCATTTTATCATTTTAACAAATTATTTATTATTTACTTTATATAAAGCAAATTATATATATATATATATATATATATATATATATATATATATGTGTGTGTTTCTTTTTTATTAGAGTTTAAAAAAAGAATAAAAAGATAAAAAAAGAAAAATATATTTTTTAAATTTGGTTGTAAATAAAAAAAGAAACATTAAAAAAATGTAAAATAAAAAAGTAAAAAAAAATGCAAAATCAAAAAAATATATAATATTTTAAAACATATGTTTTAAAATATTATTCATAATTGCAAAAAAATCATTTTGCTATCAAATAAAAAAAAATTATAATAATTTTGTTGTCATGTAAACAAGAAATACCACAGGCTACCTCCAAAATCACACACTCTCTTGAGTAGGTACTTATTTTGGATGTTAATTTGAATAAGTTTGAATAAGCTAAACAAAAGTATGTGACGGATGAATGTATTCTGGATACACTACATTCAGCTTGTTGTCTTTATCACGTGACCTACCAAGGTCATCATTTTTTTTCAGGTCAAATAGAGTAAAATATTTCTGTTTTGTTTGTCAAACCTAAAAAAATGATTAGTTGTATGGATAATTTTTCTAATGACACTCAGGCCAAATAAATCACAGTGATTTTCGCAACGCCGCTCAAATCTGTATCGCTCGAGTGGATGTCATTGAGTGCTTTGAAACTCCAAGGTCAAATACTGATTCTCTCCACAGTGTCCTGAACAGAAGCGCAGCTGCTAATATTCAAGTCCTCACGGTGAGGAGAAAGAAAGAGCATGACAAAGGCAGAGTGAGGCAGACAGCCATGTAGAGAGAGAGATATAAAGGAATACAGACAGTGAGGTAAGGAAGAGAAATGGTGTTTGTCAGGAGTTGTTCAGGTCAGAGAGTCCTTACATGACAGCATCTTTCTCTGCGGGCTCCGGCTACGCTGACTGGATACATAATGTGGGAGTGACGCAGGGTCGCAATAGCGCACACACACACACATCAGACACCAGGTGACAGAACGGACATGCACACACTGCTGACACTGACACATCCTTCATCAGAATATTCATGAGGACCGGGATTCAATTTCATAATTCACATATTTAGTACGCTATACTGTGTATGTCCAAAACCTGGAAAACACTGCCTCTGCAGGCGGTACACAAACTTCCTGTTCATGGAGAAAAAAAAAAAAAAAAAGATTTAAGCAGCACAATTGTTATCCACATTAATAATAATGTTTCTTGAGTAGCAAATCAGCGTATTAGAATTATTTCTGAAGGATCATGTGACACTAATGATGATGAAAATTCAGCTTTGCATCACAGGAATTAATTACATTTCAAAATATATTCAAATAGAAATCAGTCATTTTAAATAATAATACTAATAGTTCAACTACTTTCAAATCCAATAAATGCAGCCTTGGTGAGCTTGTATTTCGTTCAAATACTTAAAAATACTTAATTTGTGGACAAATGATCTAAATATCATTAAAACTAGTTTTCAAAGAACATGTTTTTTTTCTTCTTTTTAAAGCCTTAACTCACTCCATTTTGTTGTACAGTTATACTACTTAGTCACCATAAAATCAAAATTAAAATAAAAAAAGACTGTTCGTGTGTCCTCATATAATCTTACAGCGACATCTCTTCTCTTCTCTGATGACGTGTTTACTGGTGTGGGGGCGGGACAACCAACCTGTCAATCACATGAGATCAACCAATAGCAAGCCTCTTACTCTCCTGGTCAATCTTTATCAAAATGAACAAATCTTTTTTTGTGTCATTTGGATCATTCAATGAACTAAATGAACGAGTTGACTCTGGAAAAGATTTGTTCATTTTGATGAATGAGTTCGAACAGGAGAGCCACGAACGCTCATCACAGAACAGAGCAAGCTTATAAAACTTAAACTTTGTTATTTTTATTTTAAACGAGCGATCGTTTCACTTGATAAGACCCTAATTTATCGTCTGGAATCGTTTAAAGCCCTTTGAACAGTTTGCAGTTTGCACTGAAACTGTCTTTTGGACCTTGAACCGTTTGGTTCCCAATGAAGTCCATTATATGGAGAAAAATCCTTAATTTTCTTTTCAACTAAAGAAAGAAAGACATGAATATCTTGGATGACATGGGGGTGAGTAAATTATCAACAAAAGTTTTTTTTTAAAGTGAACTACTCCTTTAAAGGCAGAGTGTTACTCACAGCCTATTAAAGACAGTGTTGTCTGTGACTTAACGACAAATGCTAGACTAATACTCTTCTTCTCTTCTTAAATACATAAAACACTGGCCTAAATATACATAGTGCTTGTCGAATAAAGAAAATGCTCTACTTCTTCAAACAAACAGTTCTTTATTTACCCTTGCATTGCAAATATGGAGATTTATGCCGGTTAGTGATGACATGACGCCTCTCCAGAAAACAAATTGTGTTTAAAGAATGTTTAAGTAGTTTTATAGGAAAACGAGACAAAATACACTGATTAAAACGTGATTATTCTGCAGAGAGAGGCATCTGAGATGGAGGACAGAGAGTGAACCATCATCTGATAAAGATGGACGTCGACTGCCATCGACCAGCAGAACCCAACATAGAGACCCGCTGACCTCCAGCGATTTAATCACTGTTAGTGTGTGTGTGAGTGAATGTCCCTTAAAGCTATTGTTGACACAGTTTCAGTTGATGAGCTTCACTAACTGTACCATCCCACTAACAACTCCAATTACACAATTCAGGCACAACACATAATGTTTCAGATCTCCAATTAAACCTACATTTCCCAGAGGTTCCCTTCCCTGAATCCGACGGCTCGGTTGACTGCAACTCTTGTCAAATCTAACAAGTACGCATGGGCTCCGTTCCACCCAGACAACAGACCGTACGTCGGTTTCACCCTCCCACCCATTAATACTGTAATTCATTGAGAAGAGTCTATTAAAGCACGACTAGTTTTCCCAGAGCACTTCAGGCAACTAAAACACCATCACACATCAACAAAATCAATTCTAAATGGATCTGCTGTAGTGATGATTATTTTACAAGTCAGACTAAATATGTCTCTGTGGCTGCACAGTAATCTGCCGAGTAGCTTTTAAGTGCACTCATTCGGTCATCTACTGGAATAAATCCCTTTATCAGTACAAAACACCTTTTTTGTTATTTCAACCTAAAAAACATCATTACAAATATACAACAAGGAAGTTTGCATGGATTTACGAGTTTCTCTCAGATTTTTGTTGTTTGCATGGATGGATGATATGGCTAAAACATTATATATTTAATACATATAGTATTTTGCAGTCATATACTCTATAGATATATCTCCATATTTATGCATTTGCTATATATTGGCTTAAAAAGGAGTATTTTTAATCAAAAGAATAATCATTTTAACCAAACAGTCATTGCAACCAAATTGATTCAAAGTGTTTAATGCTAGATTAAAATACAATAAAAAAATAACCCTATTTAAAGGTGCTATATGTATTTTTTAGCGGCCTCTATCGGTAATGTTTCAGATTGCAACCCGAACACCATGAACACTCGTATTATGATAACGTTACATTTGTGGTGTTATCTAGCATTTCACTAACTATTTGTGTATCTTTCACAATCAGCAACGTCAACATAGGTGAATGTATAATATGATAACGAAAACGGTTAGTGAATTAGACTAGTGAACAATTTCAGTGTAACATTAAAGGGTTAGTTCACCCAAAAATGAAAATTAAGTCATTAATTACTCACCCTCATGCTGTACCAACCCCGTAAGACCTTCGTTCATCTTCGGAACACAAATTAAGATATTTTTGATTGAATCTGAGAGCTGGATCACTCTTCCATTGGCTTCCTAAGGGACTGGCTCTTGACGGCCCATAAACTCATTAAAGAAAAGGTTTAAATATCCCATGTGCCTACAGTGGCTCAATTATAAGTTTATCAAGCGACGAGACTACTTTTTGTGCGAAAAAAACATAAATAACGACTTTATTCCACTATTCTAATACTTCCTTATGGGCGCATGCGCGAGAACTGAGACGAGGACGTTCTCATTCGTCTACTTCTTGTTACCGGCTGCTCACCGCTTAGGAGTTTTACCGCCCCCTACCGTATAAGATGATGTGCTGATATAGCTGGAAGCGCAAAACTTTCTGTTTACAAGCAGAGGAAGATGCGCGCTGTACATACGCTTGTCAATTTGTGTATTTTCCGCACTATAAGGTGCACTTAAAAGCCTTTAATCTTCTCAAAAAACGACAGTGTTCCTTATGATCCGGAGCGCCTTATATATGGATCATCATTTTATACGGTAGGTGGCGGTAAAACTCCTAAGCGAAGCAGCCGGTAACAAAAAGTAGTCGAAGGAGAAGAACGTCCTCATCTCAGTTCTCGCGCATGCGCCCATAAGGAAGTAATGGAATAGTGGAATAAAGTCGTTATTTATGTTTTTTCCGCACAAAAAGTAGTCTCGTCGCTTGATAAATTTATAATTGAGCCGCTGTAGGCACATGGAATATTTAAACCTTTTCTTTAATGACTTTATGGGCCGTCAAGAGCCAGTCCCTTAGGCAGTCTATGTAGGACTGATCCAGCTCTCAGATTCAATCAAAAATATCTTTATTTGTGTTCCGAAGATGAACGAAGGTCTTACGGGGTTGGAACAGCATGGGGGTGAGTAATTAATGACTTAATTTTCATTTTTGGGTGAACTAACCCTTTAAGATTGTAGGAAGTAACATTACTGTACTTAGCGTGTCTGGAAATGTGTATTATAAACAATATGATAGTAGTGGGATGAGTGATGTTAGACAGTAGATCTAATACATAAAATAAAAGTCCTAAAGCTCCTACTTTTTGTTATCCTGGAACAGTCTTTTGTATTCATTTCATGTCTCATATATGTAGTTTAGCTTGCTACTTCATTACAGTTTACCATTATTTCAGAATTTCTGAAAATTTGTAATTTATCACAATAAAAATAGCGGAGGTCTCTCCATAATCCATAAAACGTTCTGCCGATGTTGATCCGATTGTTTTGTTTTTTATATTTATGTGGAGTGTGTGTTGAGTGAGTGTTTTGGCGTTATCAGACTCATGTCGTTCGCTGCAGTGCCGTCGCATAGACTGTATATAAAAAGTAGAGAGGCTCGGGAGCTCGCATGCACGTCACATCTGATGGATTTCACAGAAAATCCGACCCCGAGACTTCACATAGAAATAGGAATACCGGCCTTCAGAGTTAATAGCATGTGTGTTTAATGGCGCGTTCCAGGCAACCTGTAACTCGTGTTTTTCCAACCTTATAGACCATTTCACAAGAAGTAAACAACACTGGTCCAGAAGCACTTCCTGTTTAAGTTTTTTAACTCTACAATAAAAGCTGGGATAAAATACAACCAACAGAACATTTAAAACTGAATCAAAAAGTTAAACAAACATCTTTAAGATGTTTTATTTACATGTGAAATAAAGAAAACAGTTACAAACTGAAACAGGAAGTGCTTCTGGACCAGTGTTGTTTACATCTTGTGAAATGGTCTATACCCGTGAAAGTGCACTGGAACGGCAGTCAAACCCGTGACTTCCCACCCGTGAACTCGTACTAAACCGATGTACTCCCAGTTACGAGTTCTGAAGTCACATAGCCCGCGAACATATACAAAACTACAATGACAGCCCCTACGGATGCAGTGTTTCTGCAGGCGGTACTCGGTGAGATACACTTTAGGACAATAACGTTAACTAGTTTTCAGTCCAATGAGTGCAAGGATAAATTAATACCAAATACATTTCCAAATATACAAATAAAGTAAAATAAAAGTTATAACAGCTTATCTTTCCCCATGCGCTATTTTTCCTCCTCAGTTTCCCACAAATAAACAAGGAGTAAGCACCTTTGGCGTTAGAAATTATTACAAATGCGCGTGAGCCCCGTAAGCTAGGTCCGCCATGCTGGTTTGTTTACATCTAGGTAGTTTGGCGCGAATGACCTAGAATGCTACAAAGTCGTGGTTTGAAGTCGTGATTTACGTGCTCAAAAACCTGCCTGGAAAGCAGCATAATTACAACCCCTTCACACACAGGCAATACAAAAAGGATTCATTTTAGAAGAAAAACTACATATAGCACCTTTAATGATTTTAATTTATCATTTAAATGCACCAATGTTAAAAACTGCGCATATTTTTACAAAAAAAAAAAAAAATTGAAAGAAACTTCCATGAACAATTTTGAGTAATTAATAACTCAAACAAATCATTGAATCGTTGAGTTTGGAATCGAGTAATTGGAAGAAGTTCAATTATGTAATTATAAACTAATACGTTTAAATTGGATATCTGACATGCAAGATGAGGAGGGACTTTAGACTGAACAGCCAAATAAAAAGCACATCAATATTCACAATCACTGTGAATGTTCTATATGTGCCCAGCGTATTTCTCTCATTCTGTCTGTTGTCAGCTGTACCTCGATACAACATCAGCAGCCCACATTTGAAAACACCTACATCCCTCCATCATTTCAGCCCATCAGTGGCACATCTCCACCGGAAGATTCTGTACATCCTCCTAAATGGACGGATGAGCAGAGCTCTTTACCCGCCATTTATCTCATTCATTTAGTGGGCTAGAGGTGTGAGGTGCTGATAGCCGTCCCTCTCTGTCCCGACAGACAGACGGTCTGGCGTGCAAACGGTTTAACACAACACCCTGATGCCTGCATTAAAGCTCATTTTTCTTCATAGCTCATCAGAGCTCAGAGATATTAGGGGTCAGATTCACTAACAGCTTACTAAACACTCTTTTGGCATTGAAAAACTACAGGATTTACTAAGAAGTTAGCGTTAAAAGGCGTGGACAGGGTTATTTTTGCGGCTGAACTTATTGCATATGTAGGAGTTTCCCTTTCAGACACAACATTTATGAAAGGAGATTATATAAATGAATCATGCAAGGTGATTTACTAAGTGTTGCGCTCGTCAATTTACTGGTGTTTGTGCCATTATTTACCACACAAAAAAGCATGTCTAAAACCCGATGCTAACTGAGCTTTTTAATTTGTGCTGTTTAGTAAATCTGGCCCTAGGTGTCTGTCTGCTAAAAGCATGAACTGGAACGACGCTTTCATTGAGCGCGTGTGAGTTTTACACCATATGCTTAGTAAAGAAACACTCTACACAAGCATTCAGATTTTGAGGGGAGGGACTATTATTGTGCGTAAACATGTTTAAAAAAATGTCAACATATATAAAACTGTCCGAAATCACCCCTTTTACCATAAAATATGGCAATATTTGAGGGGACAGCTATTTGTAGTGGTGTCTGAAACCACCATAGTGCACATTATCGAGTGCACTCATCCCATAATACACTACAGTAACGACTAGAGAAAACCCATAATGCACTGTGACTGTGAGGGTCATGCCAAATGACTTTAAGTGGACTATATTAGTGGAGTCGTGTAGGGAAAAGTGAATAGGGGTCTTTTGATCTCATATGGGTCTGAAATTACGTGGTTCGACCAATGGGGCGCTGTGGCGCAATATTGTAATGCAGTACTCATGAATGCAATCCAAATCCAACAGAAGAAGACGGTGCCTCGGAGTGTAAACGAAGCCAAACTAGTAATGTGGGAAAGTTTAACATAACTAAAAAAAATGCTGTCATATGCATATAATCAACAGAAGCCTACTGATTAATTAGTGAAATTAATCGTTAGTTCTAATAATCGTTAGATTAATCTGTTATCAAAATAAAATAATACCAAAAAATAATGATAAGCAAAGACTAGATAGATTTAATGATAAAATAATAGAATGAAAGATAGAGTTAAAGTTAAATCACACAATAAAAAGAATGAAACAGAGATAGACGGACATTAAACAATAGATGGAACGAACAAAAGAACAAACAATGGACATACAGATGGAATGAGTGATAGACGGAACAAAAAAGCAAACGATAGACAGACAGACAAATCATGTTGTTTACAATGTGTTAAAACATACTTTCAACATGCTAATATAAGCTATAGTAACATGTTAAAAAACATGCTGGATTGTTAAGGGAAGCAACATGTTTAAACATGTTAGCAACATGCTAATTTATGTTAAGAACTTGCTAAAACATGTTAGCATCATGTAAAATCATGTTAACAATGTGTTAAAACACTAACAACATGCTAACCTATGCTAGTGTTGTGCTAATCTAGCATGTTAAAACATTAGCAATATGTTATCATGTTAGCAATGTGCTGTCATACTCATTCATGCTAGCAACATGCTAGCAAAGTTGTTGCAAAACATGTTGGATAAAACATGTTAGTGTTTGGTAATACATGCTAGTAATATGCTAATTCATGTTAACTTGTTAAAATGTTATTAAATACTAGCAATGTACTAAAAACATGCAAAAAAATCCAAATACTAGACACATGCCACGACATGATAAAACATGATAAAACGTGTTAGCAACATGATAAAACATGCTAAAGCTTGACCCAGACAGCAAACTGACATTGAATCAACGTGGAAACGACGTCTCTCATGACATTGAAACAACGTTGATTTTGCTCATCGAATTAACGTTGAACCAACGTCAGACGCGGCATTCTTCAAAGCTAAATGAAAATCGAAAATTGGTTTGCTTTCATAACGTTGTAACAACGCGTTGATTTCAAGTTGATTTTCCGTTAGTTTTGAAAGAATGACGCGTCTGACGTTGGTTCAACGTTAATTCGATGAGCAAAACAATGTCAGATCAACGTTGTTTCTATGTCATATTTCCACGTTGATTCAATGTCAGTTTGCTATCTGGGGAAGTAATGCTAAAAGTACACATTTTCATATACATAAAATGTATAAGTCGTTTTCAAAATCAAAGTTTGTCCCAATGAACTTCACTTTCTAGTTTTACACATCTAGCAGAGAGTAAACCGCTAACACTCAGGGAAGGAGGTCACGATAGAGTTCATGCATGAACTGGCTAATAGGTTAAAGTGCATCTGGTATTTGAGTGGACGAGTGAGTGTTGAGGGCAGATGCCCTGCAGTGAGAAACATTACGTTTTCGATCCCTCAATCAAAAGCAGCCACACTGTTTAATCAATACAGAAAGCACTCTGCTAAACATGAGAGAAGAGAGACCCATCTGGCCCGTGGGGGAAACGCACTCAAATGGTGGGAATGAATGAGACTGCGTTACCTTTTTGGCTCTTTGGCTTATATTTGGTCCTTTAGTAAGTAGCTTTTCATTCAAGTACTCTCGATTCTACAACACAGAGGCAGGAGGGGGGAAACACAGAACATATATCAGTAACAGACCGCTGTGAAGCACTGGTTAAAGCATTTGAAGTATGGAGAGAGTATACTGCCGTACCTTAGCCTTTTGGAAAAATTTACATTTCAAAAGCTCGGCTGCAGTGGGCCTGTGGAGATGAGAAGAGCCGAGTTAAAGCACCTGATGCTGACATTTTCAGACCCCTCCATATTTCAGGACTCAACAATAGGCAATCAGATTTTTATTTGACCTGGTGACATTCTCACTTTTCCTAAGGCCCAATTTTGGGATATTGTCAGAGATTAAGACTTACAGTCACATTTTAAATGATCAAGTAAATAAATATTCAAGTGTAACATTATGTGATATTATTTTTAACGTGCATGTATGTGTATATACATACAATGTACAGTAGGTGTGTGTACTGGAATGAATATCATGTTATAAAATTATTATCAGCCCTATAACCCAATGTCCAATATATTGAGCAGATGAGACCACTGATATAGACAGTGAACAGATCAGCAGCAATTTATGTTCTCGAGATCACATTAGCGTATCCGTATCTATTTGAGCGTGATCAGACCTACTTTGTCTGTGTGGGATTTCTTTTATTGACTGCAATTTATCTTTAGAAAGAACTTCTATTCAATAATGTACACAGCACAATTCAAATCAATATGTTTGCCTTGAGTATTATAGGGCTTTGTTGAAACTTCTGGTCATGCACCGAGAACCTTCAGCATTCGATATGATTCCTGGACACAGATTTACTCATTTGTGTGAACAAATAATAATGAATCGGCAGATTCCAATTACCTCTTTGCAGGGTCCTTCTGAAGGCACAAGGATATAAGTTTTCTAAAAGATTTCCCATACTTCTTAAGCATCTCTTTGTCCTCAACCCCAGTCTCCAGGGTTGGAGGATCGTTCTGCAGCGTGAGCATTAAAACCTGCAAACATCAGATAGGAAAGACTTGTAGAATATTTGTAGGGTTGAGAGAAAGTCTTTAATGCTACTACTAGGTAGAGGAATACTTCTGAAATGCTAACCTGTATGGCAAGCCGTTTTAGATTCAATTGTACCCAGCCATACTCCTCATAATTTCACTTTTACTAGTAAGAATTCAATTAGTGAGCTCTCTAACTCAATTCATACTAGTAGCAATTTCAATTAGTGAGCTCTCTAACTCAATTCTTACTAGTATCAATTTCAGTTATTGAGCTCTCTAACTCAATTCGTTCTAGTAGCAATTTCAATTAGTGAGATCTCTAATTCAATTCTTACTAGTAGTAATTTCAATTAGTGAGCTCTCTAACTCAATTCGTTCTAGTAGCAATTTCAATTAGTGAGCTCTCTAACTCAATTCGTTCTAGTAGCAATTTCAATTAGTGAGATCTCTAATTCAATTCTTACTAGTAGTAATTTCAATTAGTGAGCTCTCTAACTCAATTCGTTCTAGTAGCAATTTCAATTAGTGAGCTCTCTAACTCAATTCGTTCTAGTAGCAATTTCAATTAGTGAGATCTCTAATTCAATTCTTACTAGTAGTAATTTCAATTAGTGAGCTCTCTAACTCAGTTCTTACTAGAAGGAATTCAATTAGTAAACTCTCTAATTCAATTCTTACTAGTAGCAATTTCAATTAGTGAGCTTTTTAACTCAATTCTTACTAGTAGGAATTCAATTAGTGAGCTCTTTAACTCAATTCTTACTAGTAGCAATTTCAATTAGTGAGCTTTTTAACTCAATTCTTACTAGTAGGAATTAAATTAGTGAACTCTCTGATTCAATTCGTTCTAGTAGCAATTACAATCAGTGAACTCTCTAATTCAATTCTTACTAGTAGCAATTTCAATTAGGGAGCTCTCTAACTCAATTCATTCTAGTAGCAATTTCAATTAGTGAGCTCTCTTACTCAATTCTTACTAGTAGGAATTCAATTAGTGAACTCTCTAATTCAATTCGTTCTAGTAGCAATTACAATTAGTGAACTCTCTAATTCAATTCTTACTAGTAGCAATTTCAATTAGTGAGCTCTCTAACTTGGTTCTTACTAGTAAGAATTCAATTAGTGAACTCTCTAATTCAATTCGTTCTAGTAGCAATTACAATTCATGAACTCTCTAATTCAATTCTTACTAGTAGCAATTTCAATTAGTGAGCTCTCTAACTCAATACGTTCTAGTAGCAATTTCACTTAGTGAGCTCTCTAATTCAATTCTTACTAGTAGTAATTTCAATTAGTGAGCTCTCTAACTCAGTTCTGACTAGTAGGAATTCAATTAGTGAACTCTCTAATTCAATTCGTTCTAGTAGCAATTACAATTACTGTAGTAAGCTCTCTAATTCAATTCTTACTAGAAGCAATTTCAATTAGTGAGCTCTCTAACTCAATTCGTTCTAGTAGCAATTTCAATTAGTGAGCTCTCTAACTCAATTCTTACTTTTAGCAATTTCAATTAGTGAGCTCTCTAACTCAATTGTTACTAGTAGGAATCCAATTAGTGAGCTCTCTAACTCAACTCTTACTATTAGGAATTCAATTAGTGAGCTAGGCTCAAAACTAGGGTATAAAATAGCCTATTACTTATTCATGTTGATGTTTATGAATGCAAAAACCAATCGAACATCTAAGTTGACCTCAGACATTATAATAAAATTTAAAAAGCCAGTTCATGACCCCTTTACAAAAACAGGGTTTTCACCAAAACACACAGCACAAATCATCACATCCCGTTTACCTTCATAGGGGGGTACCGATGATACGGCGCAGATCCTGTTGCAAGTTCAATGGCAGTGATTCCGAAACTCCAAATGTCAGCTTTGAAGTCGTAACCCCGTACCTGCAGTCACATGACATGCTAACTGACACCAGTTGATGGAATGGCAAACTATGACCCACATCAGCCATGCTTTTTCCCACAGCAGAAATCAAATGATTAAAGTCACCATTAAATTAAAAATTAAATTTTTTTTAAATGGAAAACTGCAGTATTTATTATAAATGACTGATCCATGCACATCATTGTTTTTTGTTTTTTAATTCATTTGCCCTTGTATTCTTTCATTTAAATAACTTCCCCTCTTGCTCATTGATGACGAGGACGGGACGACCTGTCACTCACATGAGATCCATCAATGGCAAACCATCCGATCAATTCCCCACAGACAAAATCAAGTTCCGCTCTACAATTGATGTTGTTCAAGAAGCCGTTTCACTTGGATATACGTCACATTAGAGAAGAAAAGACTATTTCAACTTTCATTTTGTGCCGAATTTAACTTTAACTTTAATCTCCATGATCTGTGCTATAATAGTTTAATGGTTATTAATAATTTAGTATCGGAAAAGCTCTTAGAAATAGGCAAGCTGTGAACACTTTCATGGCTCCAAGATCCGTCATTTTACAGCAGATGAAAGAAACATTTTGCTTTGTTACAAAACCAAGTGAGCATCTTTCTTCTTCAGCAACTATGCTTCAATTGAGTCTGTTATCATCTCACTGTTCTAACGGCATGATATAAGCACAAAGATAAATAGCACACATAAATATTGGGTAAAATATTAGATTTTAATTACATTTAAGAAACTAATTCAGAAACTTTTATTCAGCAAGGATGCCTTAAATTGATCAAAAATGACAGTAAAGACATTTTAAATTAAAGATTAGTATTTTACTGTATAAAAGTGCATACGAATGTTCTTTAAAATGTGTAAAATCAGTAGTGTTTGATATTAATTATTTGATATTGACATTTCAGTATGGAATAATCCACATTTCTTGCGTAGCCCACTATCTTTGATGTATTATGCTTTTGAGCTTGTCAATGGTAATGCATACTGGGATTGACCTATTCACGTCTTATAAGGATACATTTAAAGGGATAGTTCACTTTGAAATTAATTTTGTTATGTTGCGTGTTTTAGATCATGTTTAATTTGGACTTCTCTGTGTATGCTCTTTGAGGTGGTGACCATAGACCTCTATTATATGACTGACAGACAAGAACGGTTTGACCTAAAAATATAAAAATTGAAACTACTGCGGAAACAAAGACACCTACATCTTGGATGCCCTTAAGGTAAGGCAAAACATACCAAAAAATAATTTCAAAGTGAACTATCCCTTTAACGCTGCTTTAAAATGAAGCCCAAACAGACTATCTAACTACAGTGTGTACACTTTAATGTTGGTCCTCTGAGCACACTGACCTGCTCCATCACCTCCGGGGCCATCCAGCATGGGGTCCCCACAAACGTCTTCCTCACTTTGTGTCTAGTGACGTCTCCACCGGTGGCCAGAAAAGCACTCACGCCGAAATCTACAGAGCAAACCATTTCAAATGAGTTACAACCTCATCAAAGGATCATGCACAAATAACATCTACTGAAACATGGGTTGAAGGGCTGAAAGTAAATGGTTCAATAGATATTCAGTTTGACATGCATGCACAGTCTGATAAATGAGTTCAGTCAGTCAAACACTGAAAACATGTCTATATAAAAAATCTACACAGTACGTCCATCCTTCACAGCCATATTTACTTTTTCTTTCAACAATCAGAAGAGATTACTTTGTTGAGAGTGTAGTTCACATCAGAGCTTTTTCTATTGAAAAAAAAACACGATTTCACGCACAAAAGGTAAATTATTTAAAAAAATTAACCTGGACGCCTTTTTTATGAGATTTACCCGCGTGTGTGTGTGTGTGTGAACGTTTTATAAATTTGTCAATAGAAAACATTTGAATAGAAACGGCTCTGATGTGAACTACAATCTCAACAAAAGCAAACCAAGGTCACTGGTGGAAACCCCTGTTACATAAAAACCGATCAATATTCCAGAACTAGATCAGCCAGTTTCCCTCCAGGGACGGAAAAAGTCCCATTTCAGGAATTTAACACTTCCCCACAGTACGATCAATGTATCTCAGGCCTGTTTGTCTGCTCTCCTTCATGTGGCTTGAACTTGCAAATTCACAAAACAAAATGTAACAGAGAACAAAAGTGGAGAACATATTATCATTTAATAATCAAAACATAATTAACTTTCTTGATGGGGAAAAAAGGAAATGAATGACTGATTAAATCACTGCTTTTTATTGCTTTTATAGTTAGCATAATTAAAGTTAATTAACATGGTTTAATCTCTCTTAAGGCCCATAAACGTTGCATTTTAGAGTGACAAGCAATATTAATTAAAAAAGGATTTTTACAGCTAAAAAAATGCTTAATTACCTCATGGCTATAAATAAGCTCTTAAAGGGCTGAAATAATGTGACTGAATATTAAGAATGTATTGGTCAAAATCAGTTAAGAGCAACATATCTATCTATCTATCTATCTATCTATCTATCTATCCATCACGTTGAGACAAACTTTTATGTTGACAAAGACTTTTATACATTTTATTTATATGAAAATTTGTTACTTTTATACATTTTCATATACAAGCTTTCAGCATGTTATATCATGTTGCTAACAAGTTTATCATGTTTTATCAGTCATAGTATTATTTAGATTTTTTGCATGTTTTTAACATGTTTTAGTACAGTGCTAGTATTAAATAAAATGTTTCAAGCATTTTAACAAGTCAAGATGAATTAGCATATTACTAGCATGTCTTAATTGATAAAAATGTCTCTTTAACACTTTGCTAGCATGTTGCTAGCATGAATGAGTATGAAAGCACATTGCTAACATGTTAACCTATTGCTAATGTTTTAACATGCTAGATTAGCACAATAAGTTAGCATATATTAATTAGCATGTTGCTAGTGTTTTAACACATTGTTAACATGATTTAACATGTTGCTAACATTTTTAACAAGTACATGAATTAGCATGTTACTTAATTAACATGTTGCTAACACATTACTAGCATAACATATTGCAAGTGTGTTTTAACACATTGTAAACATGATTTAACATGTTGCTAGTATGAATTAGCATGTTGCTAACATGAATTAGCCAATTAGCATTAATTTAACCTGCGGCTAGAATGTTTTAACACATTGCTAGCATGGATTGGCATGTTGCTAGCAAGTTTTAGCATATTGTCCTAAGCTGTTGAAACTTAAATACTCTTGGATGTCAAAAAACACACATTTTTTCCAGCTGTTTCTTTAAGACATCTATGTAAATGCTCACTTTGCATGTGAACTAAGAAGCCATTCATCTGCAAGCTGCGGATTTGTTGTTGAGCCAATCTACTGCCCCATGAAAAATTGACAAGATTTTGGTGGTTTAACTTGTATTAGTATTAGTATTAACTAACTTTAATACAAAAAGCAACAAAACATTTCAGAAAATCTGCAGTAAAGTTTCAGTAAAGTCAAAGGCAAGCAAAGTTACAAACCTGCGATCTGCACCGATCCATCTTCTCCCAGTAGAATATTACCAGCCTTCACGTCCCTGAGGTCAAACCAAGCAAGACAAAGCACACACATGTCACACTTTATTATAATCTTAAACATTAACAAAAAAATGCCAGTAGCTGAAGAATAAATCCGCATGTTTATGAATTTTTCAGACCATTATTACAGCAGGGATGGCCTGGAGGGAAAATACCACATTAGTATTTTTCAGCACTTAACATGCAGAGGAATTTAATTAAAGCATATTTTACTCTAGTTTCACAAAACCAGACGTTTGACTGTCAGCATAAAGTCTGGCCACTTTGCATCCTATTTAGTGTCTGTCTTACAACAGAGAATGTACAAACTTCATCAGAATTAAATCCAAATTGATGTCCTCCCAAATATAAAATAAGGTGAAATATGCAGTTATGTTCATAAATGTCTGATTTACTTGGTATTTACCAAGTAGGTGTTTTAAAAAACCCTCTTTTGAGTATCTTTCAAAACTTTGATGCCACTAACTAAACTTTAACTTCACGTATGATTAAGGCCTTGTTCACACCTGGTATTAAGGACCCATTTTGGTTGATCGGATCACAAGTGGACAACGTTAAATACAGTTGTAAACGGGGTCTAAAAAGCTTTGTCCACTTTCGATTTAAACTGTCGACTGGAGACCCAAGTTTGGTTTAAAGACGAAAAAAGTACCAATCAGCATAACGTCTCTCACCATTCCTGATTTCTAACACTCACTCACAGCGTTCGGCTGGTCAGAGCAGAAACTAAAGCTGTGTGTTTTTCCATGTCTCCGATCATGTTCATATGTAAATTATGCAATTTTGTCCATTAGATCAAAAGATCTCAAAAACCCTATACATTTACCCATCAATAGACCCCCTCCTCGAAGAAATCGGGACACAAGTGGTTGAAAGTGGACAAAAGAGACGGATTAAAACCCCAGGTGTAAACTGGAATGTGTCTCCTTCGTCTACTTGTGATCCAATCAACCAAAACGCTTCTTAAAGGGATAGTTCCTTCAAGCCATCCTATGTGTATATGACTTTCAGCCAAAAACAATCAGAGTTATATAAAAAAAAAATATCCTGGCTCTTCCAAGCTTTATAATGGGAGTGAATAGAGCCTGAGATTTCGAAACCCAAAAAAGCGTATCCATCAATCATAAAAGTAATCCATAGAGGGTGTTAATAACGGCCTTCATGCGTTTTTGTAAAAAAAATTCTCCATATTTAAAACTTTATAAACTGTAATCAGTAGCTTCTGGTAACGTCCGTTATTGCGTTCACGAGAGTCGAGTCCCAGCGTACGATTTGGGACTTAGGTGAGAGTAGACGCGTCTCGATTTAGACTTATTAGACTAATTCGTGACCGGTGTTTGGTTTGTCATGCGTCGGGTCAGAGGTCCCTCTTCCGCCAGAACTAGACTCGCGTGTAGCTGTAACCAGAAGCCAGTCATTTTAGTTTATAAAGTTCTAATTATGGATATTTTTCTTACAAAAACACATTGCTTTGCTCCAGAAGGCATTATTACCCACTGGAGCCATATGGATTTTTTTTTTTTATGATGGATGGATGCGCTTTTTTGGGCTTCAAAATCTAAGGCTCTACTCACTCCCA
Organism: Pimephales promelas; assembly: GCF_988280905.1. Taxonomy (NCBI): domain Eukaryota; kingdom Metazoa; phylum Chordata; class Actinopteri; order Cypriniformes; family Leuciscidae; genus Pimephales; species Pimephales promelas. The sequence goes on along the minus strand of NC_142775.1, from coordinate 37,280,757 downwards.
TTATAAAGTTTGAAGAGCCAGGATATCTTTTACTGTAACTGATTGTCATATACATCTAGGAGGGCTTGAGGGTGAGTAAATTATGGGATCATTTTCATTTTTGGCTGAACTAACCCTTTAATACCAGGTGTAAACAGGGCCAAATTGAAATATGGATGTTTAATTTACTTGGTGTCTTAAAGGGTTAGTTCACCCAAAAATGAAAATTCTGTCAGTATTTACTCACCCTTATGTTGTTCCAACCCAGTAAGACCTTCGTTCATCTTCAGAACACAAATTAAGATATTTAAGTTGTTAAGATCGCTCCTGAATACAAGTCCATAGGCTTCTTGAGGGAATGATTTGCTGGCCTCGAAAAGTCATTAAAAGACATCGTTAAAATAGTCCAAGTGACTACAGGGGCTCAATCTTAAGTTTATCAAATGACGAGAACACTTTTGTGCGCAAAAAAACAACAAAAATAACGACTTTATTTCAAATAACTTTATTTCAACTATTCGTTTATTTCTCCCTCTGCGCGAGTCAGGTTACTAGTTTAATAGCGTAAGCTTCTGTTATTGTACGTCACACGCAGCACACACATGACCAGCGTCGGCCAATAGTGAGCCTACGTGTGACGTAGCTTTATGCAATCACACTACATTAACTGACTACAGGCCCATGGAGAAGGAAGTGAATAGTTGAAATAAAGTCGTTATTTTTGTTTGTTTTTGCGCACAAAAGTGTTCTCGTCGTTTGATAAACTTAAGATTGAGCCCCTGTAGTCACTTGGACTATTTTAACGATGTCTTTAATGACTTTTCGATGCCAGCAAGAGTCATTCCCTCAAGAAGCCTATGGACTAGTATTCAGGAGCGATCTTAATATCTTAATTAAATATCTTAATTTGTGTTCTGAAGATGAACGAAGGTCTTACGGGGTTGGAACAACATGAGGATGAGGAAATACTGACAGAATTTTCATTTTTGGGTGAACTAACCCTTTAAAGTATTATTCTTACCACTTTGATGCCACTAACCAATAAAACTTTAAGTTCAAGTACAACTGAATCAAATGGCCTGTGATTGGAAGGTTACATAGTGGGATAGTGACAATAATAGATTTTTCCTTACCTGTGAATCTGCCCGTTTTTGTGGAGATAATCTAATCCCTCCAGTACTTCCTTCAAAATGGTTGCTATTGTGGATTCATCTAGGACGCCGTTTTTATGCTCTCCTTTGATAAACGTGTGCTTAATGATGTCTAACACTGATCCTGGATGAATAAAAAGCCTTGTAATCACGTGCAAATGTAGAAAATATAAGCATATAACACATAGAGTCACCACAAATAGTATTTGGACACACAAACTGAGCATTGGACAACAGTATCGAATCAAAATCACATTTAAAAAAACACAACCACACTTTTCAGGCTAAACATTTCATAAGAATATGATAAAACAATACATCTAGTGTTAAAAATGAATACAATAAGGCTTTGTGGTTGTAACTGTTAACCGATTCCTCTCACCTCCACTCAGGAGTTTCATGACGAGCCAAAGTTCATCTTTCACAACGAATGAAGTGTAGTATGTGACCACGTTTGGATGGTTACACTGGCTCATGGCTTGGATCTCTTTCTGTGGAGACAAATGGAGGTGTCTAGCTTTATAATGCATGTCTTTAATTATGTCTGTGTGCTTTATAATACATGCACATCAATGTGATTGCAATGGAAGAAACAGAGAGAAGTTCTTGAACTGATTTATAAAAGACACCATTCACCAATAGAATAAATCTCACAAAATCTGTCTGTGTGTTCAGGTCATATTTCACCCCCAAATAAAAAAAAAAAAAAATAAATAAATAAATAAATAAGCCCATGTTTATGACTATGATTTGTTTGACTTCTAAAACGTACATACCAATTAAACATATTTATCCTCCAATTTGTATTACCCTATTAGAAGAAAGAAAAAAATTCTCATTGATGTAATGTCACGTATATTGTTGGCTTTAAAAATATATATATATTTTTGCTAAATGAATTAATGCAAATGTACATGACTCAGTTCGTACTGTCCATTGTGCATAAACATTTATTCAATTTGATTAAACGATTTATTTGAGCCATCAAAAATGTTTCAATAATATTAATAAAATGTTTCTGATCTGTTACCATGTATTGTTATATTGATGTATATACTGTACATGGTAATGATTGGTAAAAGAAAACCTTTGACTTTTAATGTACTTTAAAAACTACATTTAAAGTCCCCCCTGCAGTCAATAACTTTATCTAAAAGTCATGTTTTGCATTATAAGTCAGTTATAAGTACAAAAGGAAAAAACTTTAAATATTATATTTGGATTATCAAAGATGACTTTTAGATAAAGTTATTGACTGCGGGGGACATTAAATGTAGTTTTAAAAATACATTAATAATCAAATGTGTTTTTTTTTATTCATTTTAGTAAACGTGGATATTATTAATATGCAAATTAGTCTCCGCCTCCACTCGCTCACACCAGCTCGGATTACCTGATCCTGATTTAATAAGGAATCTTTACTTCTGAAAATATCAGACAAATATAAACTCTTATCCTCGGCATGTCAATGCTGTTTTCAGTTTTTTTCAAAGCAGAAATCATGCATAAAAATGCTATTTTGCTTTCAGGTCAACAACATACAATTTATGAAGTAATTTCACATATTATAATGATAAAAGGCTTTAGAAAAAAAACTGCAAGATACAAATCTGTATGTACTGTATGCCTGGGTTCAGCATAAATTTACACAAACCCATATTTCTGTGTCAGCCAATTTGAGAGTAAATCTGAGAGATGTTTATAGTAGATTCCCATCTGTGGGAATAAACTTGATTTCTTGGCAGAATAGTCATTAATCAAACCATCAGTTTCCAGTCTCTCTGCACCAAAACAAAGATCAATGGAAAACAACTCAGTCAGGAGTGTCGGAGTGAAAGGCCTGCTGGGTGTGTGTGTGTGTGTGTGTGCATGATTACAGTAGGGAAAGCGTGCTGTGAGAAAAGCATGTAACATGTGTCTTTGACAGATATGAAACACATTCATGAGAAACTAGGGCAGTCACAATTATAAGTGTTATTGGCTTTTAGTTGTCCAACAAATAACTGTGATTAATGGTTTAATTGACTTTTGAAACACTTACATTGTGCGTTTAATGAAACGTGCACAAGTCATTTATTCACTCAAAATGATTAAATCTGAAGTGTTTGTTGAAGTTTTCAATCATACAAGTTCTCTATAAGGAAAAGACACGGTTTGAAGGTAAAACTCAGTGCTGAGTAGATTACTAATTGTAGTCTGTTACTGATTCCAAATTACATGACAAAATTGTAGTGCATTACATTACTGTAATCTGACTACTTTTTTAATTACTTTTAGATTACTTTTGACCTAACTCGTTTATAAAATTGATTTGTATAGGATACTAGTGTACCATATTGATATAGAAATACAAATAGATAGAAAATAGATTCTAATTCTAGAAAATAGATTCAATTCTAATTTGTTAAATTTAATTAATAATATTGCTTGTAATGTGTTGCCACGATTCTATTGATTAGATAAAGCATATGCATTTTTACAATGTATTTAAAGGGATACTCCACCGTTTTTTTCATATTAAACTATGTTATTCCCTTAACTAAGACGAGTTGATACACACCTCTGTCGTCTCAATCGCTCTGGCGTGCGAGACACTTTGATAGCACTTAAAGGGATAGTTCGCTTTGATATTAATTTTTGATATATGTTTATCTTACATCAAGGGCATCCAAGATGTAGGTGTCTTTGTTTCCACAGTATTTTCAATTTTGACATTTTTCAGTCAAACGGTTGTTTTCTATCAGTCATACACTGGAGGCTAAGGGGGTCCACCAAAAAGCATGCACAGAGAAGTCCAAATTAAACATGATTTAATGACTCGTAAATGTAAGTACACATTGATGGCCTAAGACACGAAACGAGCGGTTTGTGTGAGAAAACGAACAGTATTTATATCGTTTTTACCTCTTGTAATCATAGCCATGACAAAATGATCTGACGGCACGGGCGCTTCGGTCTGCGCATGCGCCGGAAGTGATCGCTTGCGCGCCTACGTCACTCAATATTTACACGGAGATTTCGGAAGTTTTACCTTTCACTAAACATATTTAGATATACAGGAAACCGCAATGGAAGACGATTTCGGTATATCTAAAAATGTTTAGTGAAAGGTAAAACTTCCGAAATCTCCGTGTAAATATTGAGTGACGTCACACGTGTGATCACTTTCGGCGTACCATTGAACTGATTCAGTTCGGTTCAGTTGGACATTGCACAACTGATTCAGATCACTTGGACGTCACTGTGACTACACGAGGTAAAAACGATATAAATACTGTTCGTTTTCTCACAAAAACCGTTCGTTTCGTGTCTTAGGCCATCAATGTGTACTTACATTTAGGAGTCATTAAATCATGTTTAATTTTGACTTCTCTGTGCATGATTTTTGGTGGACCCCCTTAGCCTCCAGTGTATGACTGATAGACAACAACGGTTTGGCTGAAAAATGTCAAAATTGAAAATACTGTGGAAACAAAGACACCTACATCTTGGATGCCCTTGAGGTAAGCTAAAACATATCAAAAATTAATTTCAAAGTGAACTATACCTTTAACTAGCCCAGTTTATTCAATATGGGCCAAGTAGAGAAGCGACCAAACACCTCCACGTTTTCCCTATTTAAATACAGATACTCGAGTAGTGTAACTCGACCTAGGACGGTGACACAAAATAAAACGCAGCGCTTTTCAAAGCGTGTAAAATGGATAACTATATTGTATGGCGGAATACCACAGCAAGTGATTGGGAGCACTTCGACTCGGCGTAGTAATATCATCACTCGTGAAAAGTCCTCTCACTCTCCGGAGTGATGATATTACTGCGCCGAGTCGAAGTTTGGCCCCTATTGAATGAACTGGGCTAGTTAAGTGTGATCAAAATGTATGTATAAACTCGTCTTAGTAAAGGGAATAACATAGTTTAATATGAAAAAACAGTGGAGTATCCCTTTAATCATAAAGCATGATGTTTTTTTGAAAATCTAAAATTGTTTTCCGTGATGTATAACGTTTAGGGGTTGGGTTAGTGTAGGGGGCTAGAATATACAGTTTGTAAAGTATAAAAACTATTATGTCTCTGTAAAAATCCCCATAAAACATGGAAACCCAACGTAAGTGTGTGTGTGTTAACATGCATATGCATATGTATGGCAAAACCTGCATGAGTAGACACAGCTGTTTTTATGTTGTTCCTCACCAACAGCTCATCCATGCTGGTCTGGCATTTCTCCAGGTTGATTCTCTTGATGGCCACACGCTCCTGTCGTGGGTTACAAAGAGCTGCCTGGACGACTGCTGTGGCTCCGCTACCTACAAAACACAGTATACACACGTCTCTAATGAACAAAGCACGCAGTGTCAAAGACATTATTCTAGATGAAAGGCGGACAGTAAACAAGCCCTCTGGGAAATAAAAGCGTGTGCACAGCAGGTGCAGCTGATCATATGATGTGCTTATAGGATTGATAATAGACGTGTGTGGCGTCTTTGATAAGTAGCTTTACTGTGGAGACAAATGGCATGCTATACTAGAAATGCGCGTGCATATTATTTCAATAATTGCATTTGGACCTTGTATTTACCATGTAATCCTCAATCAACTCATCAGCAACAGACAAACAGTCAGCATAAGCAAATATGCATCGTGTGAGTGGGGAAAGTATGTGAAACCTTTTCTAAACCAGTGAACAAAAAGCTTTCAGTTCTGCAATATTCAGGCTGAGGTCAGGACTGGGTCACTCAAGGTGGCATATTTTTATTGGTTAATTTACTTGATTTGGGTCCTGTTTCAGCTGGCTGACAGACGGTCTTCAGTCTCCTGAAAAATGGGAACTCGGGAATTAGTTTTCACATCAACGTCAGCAAGCTGTCCAGGTGACTTTTTGCCCACTTTAGACGTACAGCGATGCTTTTTTTGGGACCGCAGTGGCTGTCCTCTTCCTCTATCAGTCATCTTTGCAGAACACCCACAGCGCTGCTGAACTTTCTCCATTTGTAGACCGTTTGTTTCACTATGTGTCATGGCATTCGGAGATGATTTCGTAACCCTTTTCATCTTGCAAGTCAAGTTTTGAGATCTCTTTTGGTTTTTGAAAGTGTCTTAAACTGATATCCCGCATATCCCTCCATTCTTTATACTTTTCAACTTATGATTCAATTACTACTGCGAAATATACAATGCAGGTACTAGATATGATGTAGTCTCGAGACCAATTTCTGCTTTCTCGGACTCGTCTCGAACTTGTTCCTTCAAAGACTCGTCTTGACTCGGACTCGGCATAGGTGGTCTCGTCCCCATCACTAACGACTAGGGTTGGGTATCGAGAATCGAGTATCGATTGGAACCGAGACTAACTTTTCGTTTTTCCCGGAATCGTTCAAAAGTTAAAATTTTGATTCCTAGTTTCGATATTCACAGTCCGCCGAGCGGAAGAAGAAACCGCTGAACAACACCAACGAAGAAGCGTCTACCGGAAGTGTTGGCATAACCACGCGAGTCGAACATGAGTACCTTACGTCGGTGATCCAAAGTGTGGCTTCACTTTTTTAAAAATAACGAAATCTCGGCAAAATGCAAAATTTGTGACAAAAGGAGTATTTTTACAGAAGGAGTATTTCCTTCAGAAAGGATTATTTCTTTCAGAAAAGCCGTTGGTTAGCCAAGGTTAGCTAAACTTTTTTGACCCTGCCTCTTAAAAGAATCGGAATCGAGAATCGTTAGGAACCGGAATCGAAACAAGGAATCGGAATCGGAATCAGAATCGTTCAAATTCAAACGATACCCAACCCTACTAACGACTGCTCTAAACAATGTCCAATCTAGCTTAGTCGGTAGACCTAACTGTTGATTATTAACTGGGGTGATATTAAATCATGAATATCAAAACTGATATGTCGGGACAAAATCTCGACTCGGACTTGCTTCCTCAAAGACTCGGTTTTGACTCGGACTCGACTGAAACTCAGAAACTCAATGGGTTCACATACTTTTTCCTGCAACTATATAGGCCAGCTGCTGCCATTCTCTCCAAATATATATAAAAAATACAGTATTGGTTGACCACTAATAAATATACACCCCACACATGCACACTGGCAGAGGGACAAAATCATTTCAAAATAATATGATAACACAAAATACATAACATAATAAAACTCTAAATAATAACATTCAGAAAGTTTGCTGTCAATAATTTCTCATTTCAATTCTTTTTTTATACATTTTTTGTATTTGCTTGATCAGAAATGCAGTAAAAACAGTAAAGTGTTGTGAAATATTACTACAACGACAATGACTCTTTTCTATTGTAATATATTTTCAAATGTAATTTATTTCTGTGATCAAAGCTGATTTTCAGCATCATTACTCCAGTTTTCAGTGTTGTACTACTTCATATTTTTGTTGAAATTAAAAAAAAAATCATTAAAAAAAAGTAATAAAAATGACAACAATCAATCTATCTACTCAAAATGTATTAGACTTAATTTGACAGAGGCGGTCTGGTTGATCAATTAAATGTACACATTTACTCAATAATAAATGCATAAAACATTTAGAGCCAATTGCTGATTCACATTAGATAAAGCACATTGTGTTTGTGACTGTAAACACACACAAACACACACATATAGTGCTGCTATTCACACTGCAAGATTGTGGTACTGTGCCAAATGTGGCTGAGAGATAAGGAGGGGGTCCTGAACACGTCACACACCGATTAGCAGAACAGCAGAGAAACTTTACAGAAGCTAATCGCTAAAGCTAGCTAGCTGTATAGCTGTAGTTACTCTTAAAAGTAACTAATTACTAGCTACTAAAAATGATTGCATTACTTATTATCAATTACTTTCTAAATCCCATCAACCTCAACCAGTTAAACAATAGACATGAAACTGCTCTTTTAATTCTTTCAAATAAATAATATAAAATTGCACAAAGTATTCTTGAACTGACCAAAGTATTTAAAGGGAGAAAGTTACAATAACATTAGACATTAAATTCTGATGTTAACTCCGCTATTATTTTATATAGAATTGTTCTGTAGTCTATACAGTATTAATGCAATTAAGTAATCCCTCCCTTACTTTACTTTTTCAAGTAGTGAAACATAATTAAATTACAGTAATTAATTATTTAACATCATACTAATGATTGAAAATAAAAACTGAATTGATTTAGAGATTAACAACTTATGTGTGTAATATTTCATCTTGGAAAAAAAAAACAGAGAAAAACAATCGTAAAAGAAATGGTAATTCATGGAAATTTTAAACTAACATCTTGATGTTGATCACTATGAAACTATGAAAAACCGCAACCACATAATAGTTTGCTTATATTGTTTTGCTGTGAAATCTTGAACGCTTTATTCCTAAACTGAGGCAACTTAGTTTCCTTGAACTAAAACTTGTATTAAAGTGTGAGTTTCAAATAGGATTCAACATGCTTTTGTTGAGCATGTATTTGTTCATCACTATATTGCAATTATATTTTGCCCCCACAATAAAAACCACAGAGCTTTTATCATAAAACTAAGTATTTACATAATCTTACGAAGACATATTATTACGAGATACTGAGTGACATTTTATCCAAGTAGTCTGCTATACTGTTATAAAGATATCATTGACTTACATTACAATAATTTTATCTTTTTAGCCTTGTAAATATGAGCAGCATCTGCACCAAATTGCACATTTTGCTCAGTTAGGGCCTCCTAATTAAACAAAGGTGTTTTTTTTTAAATCAATGAGCTCAATATTCTCACTATATCATACTATACAATTCATAAAAGCCTGATAAAATAAAATCTAAAACACATATGCAAACTTTGTGTAAAACTTTGTGAAGTAGCAGATTGAGTAGAGACGCCGTGCACGAGCAGCAGAGGGCGTCACGAGCACGGCGCAAACGCATCGCATCGCATGCAGCAAGACTCAAATGACACCTTTAAATCTCACAGACACAGACAGTGCAAGTGCTGAGAACATCGACACCTACAGTACACACTCAGAACATGAAATATCATACTTAATATTTATGCAAATCATTTATAGATATAAGTTAATAGTGTTTTGCTTAATATCCGCCAGCGTGTACTATGCATCAACTTTAACCACAAAAACTTGGTTGCACTTTTCGGCTAAAATAACCTTCCCTACACACGTGTCATCATACCAGCACCTTTCCTGTATCTCAATGATGCCTCATCACTCATACGCGCGCGCTGTCCTGATCATGACATTACACCCAACAGCTTCAAAACATACAGTAGCTTCACTTGTCATATCCGCATTGCATTACTGTCATCGGCCAGTGCATATGGGAAAAAGCCGGTAGGCCCAAACCAACAAACAGCAGCCACTGACGGGCTCAAATCCATCTGTATCTACCCACCGATGACCTCCTGGAGCTCGTACGCCTCCTTCACGATGGGCCAGCTGGTGCTGAGCGAGGGCTGCGGGGTTTGGACGGCCGCCGGGGAGTCGCTCTGCTCCGCCATGATGATGCTGAGAGAGTCGCTCTCACACACTCACTCACTCACACACTCTCTCTCTTTGCTGCTGCTGCTGGATCATTGACATTCACTACCGCCTGCGAGAACACATCCGGAGACACACACACATCTTCAATCCTATCCTACTACAGCGAAGGCTGAGCTCATGAATATTCATCTCAGCGCGCTGATATCACTAGCGTGGCTTGTGGATATTAATTAGCTGTTATTAATTCTATTTTGTATTATTAATAAATGCTTGAAGAAATAAAAAAAAGTACACACATTAACAACAATTATCGTCATAGTCATAACATAATAGGCTACGGACATTAATAATTAGCTTATGAATATAGATGCGGTCTTGGTGACGTTGATCGTCTATAGCCTAGTCATGTTTGCTAGTTTCATTTATTTCGGAGTTGTTCTTCGGCTTTTTTTATTTCAGATTTTTGTTAAGTTATGAAGGATCGCATCGTGGCCACTTTTAATTGTTTTATTCGGCATTTTCACTTTATACATGTCTTATTATTACAAGAAATAGCCTATTATTTAATTAGCCTACTACTAAACTGCTATTGACTAGATATTTTATTATGTTATGAACATCATTTTTATTTATTTTTGTGTAGCCTATTTGTTAGTGATGGATGTGATGTGGACATATTAATGTCTTTAGATTTGTGGAGTAAAAATTATCGTTTTTAATTTAGAGTCAAATTAAATTAGACCCTTGGGGTATGATGACCCGATGGCATGTTGTTAGTGCTATTTATTGTTTTTAATTGTAATAATTATTGTAATTAATGGGGTTATTATTTAATATTTCCATGACTTAGATGTATATTTCAGACATCTTCCCCTTCATTAAAAGCTACAGGTTAGTAATACTCCAAGTGATGACGTCTTTGAGTAATTTGTAACAACTTATTTAGCAAAGGTTTCTATTTATACTTCCTATCACAATATCATCAGCATGCAGGTTATCAACTCCAGTTAAAAAGATTTTGAAAAGTGGTTAGGTCTTCATAAATTTGGCTTTATGTTCCTATAAATAATTTAGCTAGATTTAATATAGGCCTGGTTTAATCACTACATGTATTGACGTCTAATTCACGCCATCACCCAGCAGGTGGCGCCCTTTCATAAGAGTTGGCAGCTAACGGGCCCATGACACGTGACCCGCTTTAGTCCGATTTATGCTTTTATTTTGATTTAGAACTATAAGGGGATTTACATATTGCAAGAAGCCAGACTAATACCTAGAAAAACATGCTTTATTATATGTAGGGGAAATATAAAAACAGAGATGTACAAATTCTACATATTGATTGCTTTCTTGTTATAATATAGGGAGCCATAAAACCCTTAGAAACCAATATAAAAAGTTTATTTTAGATATTATGGTATTATGGTTCACTCTAACTGTTAAAACTGTCTTTGCTAAAATAATTTAAATAATTTCAAATATAATATGAGATGAAAAGCAACCTAAACGACAAATAGAATTAAATAAGTCATAAGCACCAAAATTACTAATTTATAGTAATAAATAAATAAGGAGTAAAACTGACCTAAACATAAATTAAACCTTAATAGTATTTAAACTTGAAGATTAAACTGAAATTAAAAATGAAAGCTGATAATATGAATAGCTATTTCAAAATATTAATAAAAACTAATGTAGCCTATAAATGATACTAAAATAACACTCGTTTAGTTATGTATGACCTACAACCTACACTGTCAGAAAAAAAGGTACGAAAGCTGTCACTGGGGCGGTACCTTTTCAAAAGGTACACTTTTGTACCTAAAGGGTGCATATTGGTACCTTCATGGTACACTTTTGTACCTAAAGGGTGCATATACCTTCATGGTACAATATGCACCCTTTTGGTACAAAAGTGTACCTTTTTGAAAAGGTACCGCCCCAGTACCGCCCCAGTTTTTTTAAATTCTATATAGCCTATCAACCCTGTCTCCCTAATAAAATCAAAGAGTGCTTTACTATTTATTTCACTTGACCATTTTATTAAAACCTCAAATGTATGAATTAATTCAATTTTCTTCCTTTCTTCTTGTTCCTCAAAAATCACATGAATTTGTTTCTTCAACATGACATTGTTCACATCATAACCCATTTGGATGTTTTGTGTGCTTTTTAAATTATAATAGAATGATGTTAGGGCATTACAAATAGTCTCTTATTTTATTGATCTATATCTTATTTGATTTACATTAATGAAGAAAAATATGCCCTTTTTAACATTGTTCTACTTTCCTCTCCATTCTTCTATTCCTTTATTCCATCTTAAAACCTTAATTACTGACTTGCTTAATGGAACTTATCTCTATTGTTGTTTGTTTTGCTAATTTATCTCTGAATCGTTTGAGCCATCTGTAAATATTTGAATAAGGGGAACATATAGGCTACTGAAAATGCTAATGGCAAAGCTACTTCTCATTCTGCTTTTTTAAACCTCCAACAGATGCAGATATACTTGAGGTGTGTTAACCTATGGCTCATAATGCGGAAATTACAACTGTTGGGCTCATCTTGATAGGCTATTTCATTTTGTCGGCATATATTTTAATCCTCACCCAAAGCTTCTTTTACAACTTTTATTTTGTTCCCAGCACTTCTGTAAAACCATACTTGTATGATGTTCTTCTTAATGCCCCTTATCCCAGTAATTAATCATTAATTGACATTTTTAAATGGCATCTATCACTGTCTCATTGAGCTTGTATTTTAATGAGTTTCTCTAACAAGTTTTTTTTTTTTTTTTTTTGACCATATACCACACTATTATAATTAAATACAGACTGGATCAGAGCCACATAAACAGTTTTTCATAATAAACATAGAAAATATTAATTTAATTTCTTCCTGAATCGTTCCGTTAAGCGACGCGTATATGATTGACAAGCTCACGGACCAATCAGCATCGCGGAGGCGGAGCGTGTCGCTCGCATTCTACTTCCCTACATTGGAGAGAGTGGAGACACACAACACAAACGGGCGGTCCATAATCACCAACATCATCATAATCATCATCACACACTGGACCTGCAAAGATCAGCCGTGAAAGAGCGTCGCAAAGCCGCATCGGCCATCGAGCGCACATCAGCACGGGCGTCAAAGCGTCAGATCCGCTGGACATGGCAGGGATTCTGGTGTGGTTCTGGAACGAGAGGTTCTGGCTCCCGCACAACGTAACCTGGGCTGACTTGAAAAATACTGACGAGTCAACCTTTCCACAAGCCGAGGATCTGTATCTAGCGTGTCCTTTAGCATTCTGCATGTTTATGATCCGGCTGGTCTTTGAGAGGTACGTCCAGTGTCACATCTTCATCCTCACCATCAGCACCAGCATCATCATCACTGCTGAAGATGATGTTGCGCTCAGGGCTTCATCCTCAGCTGATGATCATGGTGGGACTGGGTTTGTGCTCCTTCACATTGTCACTGAATCCTTGTATGAATTAGGACAATGACAGGAACACAATATGGCCCTTCTTCTGGAATAATGATACTGATGAAAGTAGGTCAGTCAGTGCCTGTCTTTGTTTTGTAGATCAGTCTTAGGTGTAGGTTTTGGTTTTTCTAAACGGGATGCTTTTATAGCAAATGTAAAGTTTTTGAATTTCCCATTGACTCCCAACACTGGGGCATCTTGTCACACTACTGTATATGGGGTAAGTTGTCACAAAGGGAACCAAACAAAAACTAAAGAATTTAGTTGAATTAATACGTTTCCTAATTATGCGTTATGTCACGTAAGTGTATTATGTAACATATTCAGGTTTATAGAAACCAGTCAAAGGCATGTATTAATCCAAATTTTAGGTCATCTTATTTAGAATATTTACAAATTTTAAAAGAAACGTCATGGCCTACATTTTTAAGAGACTCGTGACCTACATTTTGCAATTCGTCACAATGTTTTTTGAAATAATTTCATGTTATTTGAGCAAAAATACCACAAAAACAGTAATATTGTGAGAATTATTATCACAATATCAGTGTTCAATTTATTTAGCTGAATTTTCAGCATCATTACTCAAGTCTTTAGTGTCACATGATCCTTCAGAAATCATTCTAATATGATGATTTGATGCTCAAGAAGCAGTTATTATTATTATCAATATTGAAAACAGATGTGCTGCTCGATATTTCTTTAGAAACCTTATTTTAAAAAACATTTTGTCAATTTAATGCACCCTTCCTGAGTGTTCATTTCTTTAAAAAAAATCTTACTGACCCCAAATTTTTGAATGGTAGTATATATATATATATATATATATATATATATATATATATGTAATTATATATTAATAGGTAATCATGCTCATCTTTTTTGTCACAACCATGATATATCCACTTTACATTTTTTTTTTATTTACATAATTGTTTATGCAGGTGCTGTTAGTTGCTGCAACACCAGAAAACTATTTCAAAAACGATTGCATTTGACAGAAAAAAAAAATGGTAATTTTATCGACATTTGTTTTTAGCTGGACTGTGCTGTGGCTGTGGTAATAATCAGTTTGAAAATTTTCGTAGTCTTCGAAATAATTCCATAATGCAATTTTTTTTCTCCAGTGTTTGATTCAAAACCACTGCTATGGTTTTATAAATAAATACGGATATATTTTTAGTGCATATTTACTAACAAACAGCCTCTGTGACAACTAGCCCCGGCCTCCCCTATATCATAATTATATCATTTAGATTATTCACTGTGCACTTGATATCAGCAGTATATCATGCTTCCCAGTTGGTTAATACGATTAATTATTAATTTTGATAAGTGTGTTGGCTTTCGATGTCACAAAAGCAGCAGTTTTGACATATTCCCAGCGGGACGGCGCAGTGTCAGGTTTTGTGTTTATGTATGCCACAGACCATCTGCTCTTCACCTTCATCTGACAGACTTCTTTACAGCTGAATGTTGATCTTCTTTGTTAGAAGGCGAAATATACTGTCTCCTCTGGGATTGCATTTAGGGAGGATGATGGATTTTCTAGGAATCCTTTTTTTATTACCAAGTTTAACCCACGTGTTCAGGTAGTTGAAACATTTGGATCTGACTTTGCATGTAAAAAATACATTTTCAAAATAATAAAAAGCAATTAGTGTCCAACCAAAAGTTGATAAAAGCTGTCGTGATCTTCACCGTATAGCGTGGAAAGAGGACGCATTATCTGAAGTGCGAACGTGCTCTTCCAACTCCTGCATTGTACACCAGCTGTAAAGTTTAACGATGAGGAACAGCACATTTATGGCATTTCAGCCCCACAAAAGCAAACAGTGTGCAAGCGGCAAATCAGTCTGAGCACGGACTTCATAACCTTATCATGGCTCTTCAGCTTCTATAAGAGTCATTTCTGGAGCATTTTCACTGAATTGCATTTTCATTGTGTGACGGCTCTTAATTGGATGAGCTTATTAATTAAGTGGCAAAAGCTCATTAAAACTGTCTGTCTAGTGACATCTCACTTCCCATGTCCAGCATTAGAAGACCAGTTCATTTCGAAGTATTTGCATTAGGGCTGTGCAAAAATTAATTGCGATTAATTGCATCCAAAATAAAAGTCTGTGTTTACATAATAAAATTGTGTGTGCTGTATATAATTATTTTGTATATATAAATACCTATGCATGCATGTATATATTTAAGAATTATTTGCGCTTAAATTCTGTATATATATATATATATATATATATATATATATATAAATACATAATCTATATTATATAAATATAAATATTTTATATATGAAAAACACATTTTCTTAAATATATACATGTATGTGAGTGTATTTATATATACAAAATAATTATATACAGCACACACAAATATATTATGTAAACACAGACTTTTATTTTGGATGCGATTAATCGCAATTAATTTTTGTACAGCCCTAATTTGCATATATATATATATATATATACTGCTCGTCAAAAGAAAAAAAAAAGTTGCTGTTCGGATTTAAATAAGCATATACTTAAGTTGATGGAGTGTGTAACTTTTCATTTATAAAGATTCATAGGAAGACACATCATGGCCGTATTCCAGGATGACAATATCAAGATTCAACTGGCTCAGATTGTGAACGAATGGTTGGGAGGAGCATGAAGAATCATTTTCACACAAACGGCTCCTTTGAGTCCACAAATCAGCCAATATCACAGGATTCATCACAGGAAGATGTCATTAACACACTGCCTTTGTTAGTTAAAGGTTTTTAAAAGGGTTTTAAATTGAAATTCAATGAATTGGTGACCAGGAATTAGCATTACTGCCAGGAACATTTAAGAAATTGCCAGTTTATCATTTCAAACGTTGGACAAATTATCAATATGTGCTTAAAGAAAGAATGCGATAAACATGGCTTCCATCTTAAAAAAAAAAAGTTCATATTTTGTCAAATTAGAGATTAGAAAATACCCAAGGCAATAACCCATGAAATGTCTCTTCTGGTTGTTTTTCCTTTATGACATTCTCATTATCAGATCGACAAGATATAATCTCATTAGCATAAAAACAACTTTAATGCAGTTGCTCTGATCATGTTTATCAGACCTTTGCGAAAGAAGCTAGTCAGGCGAAGTGCTTACAACTGGCCCGTGTGGTTCCCCTCGCTGTGTCTGCAGATTTGGCAAGACTTCCACAGCGATTGCAGACAGGGGGATTTCTTCAGTCTTAGATTTCTGTGGTTGCAGGCATTTTACCTCTGAGGTTCCCTTCCAAAATAGATTTTTAATGCAGCCCGTCAGACCTTCAGAATTAAGCTATCAAGCATTGATATCACGAGATATAAATCTAATAAAGTCTTCTTTGTTATTGGTTGTTGTAGGTTTATTGCAAGACCGTGCGCACTTGGTCTGAAAATCCAGGCCAATGGACCGCAGAAGGCTCAACACAACGCCATTCTGGAAAAGGTCTTTACTGCCATCACCAAGGTAAAGACCATGTTTGATTCAAAAGCTCATTCTGATTCTGAGTTGACTCCTCATCCATCCATTCCTTCCATCTCTTCCAACCATCCATCCATCCATTTATTCCTTCCATCCATTCCTTCCGTTCCTTCCATTCCTTCCATCCGTTCCTTCCATCCATCCATCCATCTCTTCTATCCACTCCTTCCATCCATTCCTTCCTTCCACTCATCTATCCCTTCCATTTATTCATTCCTTCCATTCGTCTATCCCTTCCATCCATCCTTCCATACCTTCCATCCATCATCCATCTCTTCCATCCATCCATATATCCATTCAGTCCTTCCATCCATTCCTTCCTTTCATCTATCCATCCATCCATCCATTTCTTCCATCCATCCATCCATCCATTTCTTCCATCCATCCATCCATCCCTTCCATCCATCATCCATCCATTCCTTCCTTCTATTCGTCTATCTCTTCCATCCATCCCTTCCTTCCAACCATCCATCCAACATCCATCCATCCATCCCTCCCTTCCATCCAACCATCATCCCTTCCATCCATCA
Source organism: Pimephales promelas (assembly GCF_988280905.1). Taxonomy (NCBI): domain Eukaryota; kingdom Metazoa; phylum Chordata; class Actinopteri; order Cypriniformes; family Leuciscidae; genus Pimephales; species Pimephales promelas. The sequence goes on along the minus strand of NC_142775.1, from coordinate 37,263,618 downwards.
TCCATCCCTTCCTTCCATCAATCCATCATCCATCCATCCCTTCCTTCCATTCATCTATCTCTTCCATCCATCCATCATCCATCCATCATCCCTTCCATCCATCATCCATCCCTTCCTTCCATCCATCAATCCATCATCCATCCATCCCTTCCTTCCATTCATCTATCTCTTCCATCCATCGATCCCTTCCATCCAACCATCCATCCATCTAACATCCATCCATCAATCCCTTCCATCTGACATCCATCCATCAATCCCTTCCATCTAACATCCATCCATCAATCCCTTCCATCTGACATCCATCCAACCATCCATCCATCCATCCCTTCCATCCATCCACCTAACATCCATCCATCAATCCCTTCCATCTGACATCCATCTATCCCTTCCATCCATCCATCCATCCCTTCCATCATCCCTTCCATCTGACATCCATCCATCCATCCCTTCCATCCATCCATCTAACATCCATCAATCCCTTCCATCTGACATCCACCTATCCCTTCCATCCATCCATCCATCCCTTCCATCATCCCTTCCATCTGACATCCATCCATCCATCCCTTCCATCCATCCATCTAACATCCCTTCCATCCGACATCCATCCTTCCATCTCTTCCATCCATCCATCCATCATCCCTTCCACCCATCATCCATCCATCCATGTAGTTGTACAGACTTTTATCTGTACTTTTGACATCCTTAAAAAGGCACCAATGGCCAATAAACAGTTTTTTTAATAAAAAAAATGTTAATATTGAGCATCAGTAAAAAAAAAAGTAATTTCAGTAATTCATGTATGCTATTCTTACTGGAGCTGGAATGAATCATGACATTGAAAAGATTTTTTTTTATCAGTCATTTATTTTTAAATAATTGTTAAATTATGCAGAAATGTGATTAAAAACTGCAGAGACTGTGAATCAGAATCAAATCAAGCGCGTGTCATAGTTGCTGAAAATTGATTACAGAGAATCACATTAAGTGAACAGGACATTTCTACAACAAATCCACTGTGAACTCTCCTTCCGAATGAGCTGAATCAGTATGCATTGTCAATTAAGTTCATTTATCTTGAATCAAATGCAAGTTCATTTGAGAATGAGGACCAGCACAATCACAGCATGATCTTTTGAACTAAAGCAGAGCAAAAGTTGCCAAGTAAAAGAAGAATAACGTTTCAACTTTTTGAGCTCTTGTCTTGGAAAAGAGAACAGTGTTGATGGTGAGGGCAGTATGGATTGACTATACAGTAATCATAATCTCAAAGCTATGAATGCAGAGTGATAGCGTGGCTCTTTGACGTGTGTGGCTTTATCAAAGCTCATGTGTATGACGCACCAGGACTATTTTTAGACACCACAGAACTAAGTTTCCTTGACAAATGTTCAGATTCTTAAACACACAAGATCCAGGCACACTTTAAGAATAAAGAGACAATTTCTGCCTGAATTGAAGGAATTGAAGAGAGAGAGAGAGAGAGAGAGAGAGACCTCAGGGCGAAACTCATGTAGCATGTTAGCAGAGACCTCATTCTAATTGGAATTTGATTGAGTTTGCATTAAACCCATTAGAGATAAACATCAGTTCTAGGGCTGTTATGAAATATTTTTGGTATAAAAGTAATTTTCTTTAGAACATTTTTTTTTGGCCAAAGCTCTGGTGTCCTGGCTGTATCATCCTGAAGTGATTTGTTTTGCAATGATAGCTGGATATTATCCCGCTTTTTGCATGACTACTTGCCAAATAAATAAATAGACTTTTTTTTGGGGGGGGGGGGGGGGGAGTTTTATGAGAAAGAGAGCCGAGTAAAACTAATTCATCTCATTTAATGTTAAATTCAACATTATACATTATTAAAATCAAAAGTGGTAAATTGAATAGTTGTATTTTATTAACTCATTTGTACAAAGATGAACAAATAGCATACAAATGTATTGCTCGTTGTTAATGCATTAACTAATGGGACCTTATTGTAAAGTGGCAACAATATTTGACTGCTGAATGCTACGATGACCAATCAGAATCAAGTATTATTTTCAGTTTTTGCTGAAGTATCGATAATTGTGAAATTCAACTGCTATTTCAAATTACTTGTATCAGCCCACCAATTTTCGTGATTTCAATACTGACCAAAAAGAATCATGATTATGATTTTTAATTGATTATGATTTAATTGTGTATTTTTACAATTTCATAAATTGTGGACCCGTCAAACCTGTTTTTCGTGCCAAACTCAGATTTTCTTAACTCTCCTTGTTTTACAGAATAACTTCACTTGCTAATCCGACTGAACCGTATACGGTGGCCAATGATGGTCAGCGGATCCTCAAACAATGACATACTTCGTTAGTTTTGTTTGCATTTTGTCCAGTGTCATTCTCAGTCTCGTTCAGACAAGTTCATATCGGCATATGCGTTCAGTAAGCTCAAAAAAAAAAAATCTATGAAATGTGCCTTTAGAAATTAGGGCATGGAAGTGAAGAAGAAAGATTTGTTCATTCACAACTGATTCAGTGAATCAGTCAGCACAGCAGAACATCACAGTGTGATTATGTGTCTCACTGGCTCATATGCAGATGACAACTGTTTTAAATGTGCATTGAGTGATTTTTTCAAGCTGTTAAATCCAAATCCAGGCGGTTTGTTTGTCCTCGAACAGTGTCAGATCTCTGCAGTGACATGCTTGTGTCTGCTGTGTGTTTCAGCACCCCGATGAGAAGAGGTTAGAGGGTTTGTCTAAGCAGCTGGACTGGGACGTGAGGACCATCCAACGCTGGTTCAGACAACGACGCAACCAAGAGAAACCCAGCACACTGGCGCGCTTCTGCGAGAGCATGTGAGAATCCGCTTTATGTCTGTGCTTGTTTTGTCGGGGCGCCTGATTTGTTATTGTTAACTTTTTGTGCATGATCTGAATTTAAATGAATGATTTGGAATACAGACCAAAAAAAAAAATGGTTGGTCTGTTTTTAGAGAAGACATGCAATATTATTGCAGAAGTGAAAGCAGTTTCAAAACCTGAAAGTTTACTGACTGTAAAGCAAATGTAAAATCTATATTTAGTAAAATAATTTGGACCCTAAAATCAAAGTCAGGTGTCAAGTTGTGTTCAAAATTTGAAGTTCCTATCACAGAAATTGAGCCCGCTAAATGGTTTTAAAGTACTGTTTCCATATTAAATGCAATATATATATATATATATATATATATATATATATATATATATATGAAGAGTTCAGATGCAAAAGCCTCTAAATGCCATTTGAAATTTTCTTCTTTAATGATGATTTTTATCAAACTTGTATATTTAAGTTCAGTAATTTCACACTGAACTTAAATATACAAGTTTGATAAAAAAAATTATCATTACAGAAGAAAATTTCAAATGGCATTTAGAGGCTTTTGCATCTGAACTCTTCATATATATATATATATATATATATATATCCAAAATGAATGAACTATTAATTTAAGTAATTCAACTTGAAAGGTGAAACTAATATAATATATACGTAGAATCATTACATGCAAAGTGAGATATTTCAAGCCTTTATTTGTTATAATTTTTATGATTATGGTTTATAGATATGAAAACCCCAAAGTCAAAATTAGAATATTGTGAAAAGGTTTCTAAGTCATAATCATTAAAATTATAACAAATAAATGCTTTAAATATCTCACTCTGCATGTATTGAGTTTATATAATATATTAGTTTCACCCTTTTGGTTGAATTACTGAAATAAATGAACTTTTGCTCAATATTAAAATTTTTCGAGTTTCACCTGTGTGTATATGTATATGAAGAGTTCAGATGCAAAAGCCTCTAAATGCCATTTGAAATTTTCTTCTTTAATGATGATTTTTATCAAACTTGTATATTTAAGTTCGGTAATTTCACTTAAATAACAATTAATAGGTAATTATCATTGCCATTTAAGTGAAATTACTTAACTTAAATATACAAGTTTGATAAAAATCATCATTAAAGAAGAAAATTTCAAATGGCATTTAGAGGCTTTTGCATCTGAACTCTTCATATATATATATATGAAGAGTTCAGATGCAAAAGCCTCTAAGTGCCATTTGAAATTTTCTTCTAAAATGATCTTTTTTATCAAGCTTGTATATTTAAGTTCAGTAATTTCAATTAAATAGCAATAAAGATTACATATTAATTGTCATTTAAGTGAAATTACTGAACTTAAATACACAAGCTTGATAAAAATTGTCATTTTAGAAGAAAATTTCAAATGGCATTTAGAGGCTTTTGCATCTGAACTCTTCATATATATATATATATATGTATATATATATATACACACACACACACACACACACACACACAGGAGTATATTTTCCACTTTATATATAACTATAACTTTTATATAAATATAAATTAAATAAAATATTGTTTTCTTTGGAGTTTATTCATGTTGGAGTTTTTTGTACGATGAATCGTTCACGATAAGGCCAGCTACATGCGTTAAGGGCAATTCTGTAATATTTTTAAATGTTTTTGAAAAGTAGACTTTTTAAAATCACAGTAAAAACAATAATACTGTGAAATATTATTAGAATTAAAAAAAATAATATTTCATTATATATTTTCATTAAATATTTCAATATTTATTCCTGTAATCCAGTCTTCAGTGTTTGTTAAGCTCAATTCAAAGAAGAAAAGTATTAAATTCTCGATAATGTGAACATGGTCGGTTTTGATTTCTCGCTAAACCTGAGTTGTTTGTTCAACTTTTCTGCTGAACTCATTTGGTTGGTGTTGGTCCTTGTGTCTGAAATAGACAGGTCTCACCTGTGAGTATTATTGTGTCCCAGTGTTGGCTAGTTAGGCGGCATTAGGGCAAGTAGGCCACAGTCTATTCCTGTCTCTCTTTGTACCCTCTTGTCACCTGTCTTTGCTCGTCCTGTCCACAGAATCTCATTTTCTTGTCCTCAACTGCTCTATCTCTCTGCGTTACCAGTAGTTCTACATTTTCCCATAACTCAGACGTGATTTTAAATGAATATTTGACTGACATGCTGCATCATGTCACATTTGCATAAAGTCAACCTCTGCTAAACTCTCAACGGTGGCACTCGCTGTTGCTCATGTCGGCATAAATCAGCAACTTAATGTCTTACAATGGCTTTGTAGCACGGTATGTGTGAACACTGTCTCCTTGTTCACCGTTCGTAGCCTCAGCTGTAGGGTTCAATGACACTAATGTTCTGTCGGTTTCTCTCTGATCTAGCCCCAGAAGTAATAGTGACCATCTAATCAGCGCTAAAGCACGACACTGTGCCATTTCCTTCAGAAGCAATTAAGCCAAAGTCTTCAAAGATCACAGAACACGCTCACTTTTGAGAACTAGCCTAATGAGAACTATGTAATGCTGAGAATTATAGAGCTACTCTGATTCTTGCTTAAGGCACTATTGGAGATCATGTTTTGTGGTGCTTGAAAAAGTATTGCTTTTTAGTATTGGGAAGAAAAGTATTGGGAAGTATTTTAGTATTTTGGGAAGTATTGGGAAGTATTTTAGTATTGGGATTAAAAGTATTGGGAAGAAGAAGCTGAAACAACTGCAGTGATTCTCAATTTATCCAGAATCGTGCAGCTCCCATTAAACGTTTAGGGCCAGATGTATGTACATTTGCGAACGCAGCGTTAATAGCACCATGGCCAAGACGCAGAAAGCACTTGATGTGATGTACCAAACCTGCAGTTCATCAGGTAATCAAAGCCTGTCCCCACCTACTATACCGTAAATTGCACGTATTTAAACACACAATTGAATGGGCCTCCTTTCTTTCCATTATGGATCAGCCAAGTCAGACAAAACAGCAAAAACTAAAATTAAGCAATAAGAGGTTGATCTGCTTGTTCATGAGGTAACAGCAAATTTATCATACAAGACCTTTGATTTCTTCCAGTAATCGGAATATTGCGTAGCTGCTTAATCTGTAACGCTTAAAGGGATCGTTTAGGATTTAGCAAGAAGCTTTGTATTAAAAACCTGTAGTACTTTCGAATTACCGTGATTTCCGCCCTCATATCCCCCTGAGATGAGAGATTTATGTATTTTTTGTCTGAAAAAAATCCTCCGATGACGCAAAAAAACGTCATTTTGCATCTTCGGAGGATTTTTTGTCCAGAGGCTAAAGACTAAAGACTTCAATCTAACTGAATTCATTCTGATTGGTGAATCTGAATGTAGTGTTTACATGAACGCTAAACAAGTGATCGGTTGATGTGCGTTTTAACATTGCTAAGAAAATTTCCGCTCCTCCGTGAGAGATACGAGACCGGTGGGTCTCACAGGTAATCACGCGCCGTTCTCCCGCGGCCCTCACTCGTCCCGCTCGCCACAGTAAACATGATGAATGGCGACTGTAGAACGCAAAAGCCGAATCCCGGATATTTTGGGGCAGACTCATCACGGAGACTCACTAGTAGCCTAGACTTGTTGTTTAACTACTGCGCTCTGTTACCGGTAGGCGTGGCCTCCTAGGGCAGCGAAGCAAGTGCATTCTGGGAATTGTTGTCTTTCGTCCACATACAATACATTTTCTGGCTTTTCTCAGTCTAGAATTCAAAAATAATTTCACATTTCTTCTACATAAATGGCATTTTAAATACACATTCATCTTTCCAGAGGTGAAGTATCCCTTTAAAGAACACAAACAGACATATAAGAACACAAACATTTCCATATATATATATATATATATACTATATTTCCATATAAGGTAGGCCTACTTGCCTATTTTTGTTTAGTTTAATTGGGTTGGGGTGCCTTGGGGAAAAAAAAAACTATAAAGGGGTGCCATGCTTTCAGAAAGTTTGGGAACCACTGGTCTAAGAAATAAAAATTCTTGCTGATTATGCCTGATCTTCTGGTCCATGCATCACATGGAAAGGTCAAAGTCACTGCAGAAAGGTCAAGGTCATTGCATTTTTATCTCAGAACATGTGCTGTGTTGTTCATGTGTGTGTTTTGTGCATACAGAAGACTTTTTTTACTGTGCACAGTTTACACACTGCAAAAATAGTAAATATGGTAGTATTTTAGTCTGAACATAACTTTACTCGGTCAGTGGAGTATTTTTTGGCTTCGATTTTTAACTAAATGCATTTGGAGGGTTTTTTTGGCAAGTCTTGTGTCTTCTCTTGTTAGTCGTGTAACCTCGACGTTTTTTTTTTCTTTTCACTTTGCGAGGAAAGAAGAATCACAGCTCATAGAAAGCTCAGTGGAAAGAGTGGATTATTTCACACCCACAGAGAATAAGGAATATTTTTTGTCTCCATAGAAACACTGAATGACTTGAACGTTTACACAGATAGTGTGGTCAGTTTGATGCATTTTCAGTTCAGTATTTTGTCAGAGTTGTATGAAAACAACCAGATGCTTCACAAAAGATTTTGACGTGGTGATTGCATAATGCCTGAGATTATGGTGCACTTCCAATCCCATCAAAAACACTGGAATTTGTGAACGTATGTAAAAATTTCTCACAATGGAATCTCTCTCAAAGAACTGAAGCTGTTGTGCTTCAGGTTTGGATTGAGGAGTATATTAAAAACTTTGGTGTGTCGTGTCTGTATTGAACATTCAGCATATATATATATATATATATATATATATATATATATGTTAAAATGTATTGTAAAGGTAAATGTTATGTATATGTAATCTTTTTTATTATTTTACATCATTTGCTTTGCTTTATGGGATTATAGTTTTTATCAAAAAAGCTCACAGTCTTGTTCTTTTGACTTTTTCCTGAATTTCACACTTTTTGTTGTTGTTTGCAACACATTTTTTTTTTTAAATCCATGAATTCTGAATGTGAAGGAAATCAATGGGGAAAATGCTCATCCAAGGCTGCTGAAAAAGTGGATGATCATTGATTTGCTGTCTAGTTGGTATGGAACCAGCTCTAGCCATTTTATACTGTATTAACTTCACACAAATGCTTATTTCTCTCTCTTTTTCGATCCCATGTGTAACTAACCTGTTGCCAGGCAACTACGTTGACCTCTAATTAGGTAAATTACTCCGGTTTGTTCTTACTATTGGTCAAGAATGTTAAATAATGCCAAAAAACAAAAACTGCCCTTTAATTTCAATACACTTGAATTGATTATTTTTCCTTTTGCTTAAAGAAAAAAAACTCCCTGTGCTTCGTTAGCCAAACGAAATCGAATTCTTTCTCTCAGCCGTTGATTATGAAGAAGTCAGCCGTAAAAGGTCTAATGGGAGATGCAGTTTAAAGTTACTGAGAAGTGTGTAAGCAAGAGCTGGTGTTTCTGTGCTCATGGCCCAGTGCAGTCCTACAGATTGAGGCCTGTCAGACAGCATCACTGATCAGCGTCTGAAAGCAGAGCATCCCTCTCTGTCAGGTGTATCTCCTTCTAGAAGGGCTTTCAAGGTCAGTCAGCTCAAGCCCAAAGGCTCTGATTTGCTGTCTGGTGTTTTCCAGTAAAACTGCTGAAAGGAATACGTCCAAAGCTTCTTAAATAATGACCTGAGGAACACATTGTCAAATGTGATAGCTTGTGTAATCTTGACATTATTTCAGCCTTTTTGAAGCATAATTTCAGCCAAACAATAAGTAGATTCCAAATGCTTGTTGCAAGAAGAAAAATGCAGAAAAATAAATCAAATCTTGAATGAATTATATTTGTTCATTTAATGCACCAATAAATAGCCATTAGTGTCAATATTTACCTAGGTTTAAATATTTATAGCACTATTTACCTATTGTATTATTTATATTCATATTTGTTTAAACATGTCAACATTTCAATGATTCATTTTAGCAAATTAATCATTGGATCAGACGTATGCATTTAAAATGGATAGGATTCACAGAAATAATTTTACCAACTTTGATTTTACTGCTAAATTTAAAGATGAAATTTGTAATTCCGGTGCCATATGGTATTAATTTTTTAAATGTAATTTTCTAGTAGTTTTCCTGAACACTCCTGTTGTCTACTCATTTATTGATTTATTTTATTGCAAAGTCATTGTAAATATATACAGTGCCCTCCACAATTATTGGCACCCCTGTTTAAGATGTGGTCGAGGACTTTTAAAAATTCTCCCTTTTTTTTAAACAACATAGAACCCAAATGCAAAAAAAGAGAAAAATCCAACCTTTTATTCAAGTACATTACTTTGGTGGTAAAAAAAAAATGTAAAAATTTAGAAAAATAAAAACTTCAAATCCTGTGTCCCACAATTATTGGCACCCCTAACAATTCCGCTGAAAAATGTAATTGATTTTTAAAAAAATATATATTTTCTGTAGTTGCTAATGTTGGTCAGGATATCTAGGAACTTTTAATTAGTAATTCATGACTTCCTATTTCCCTGGGGTATAAATATGACATGACACAGAGGCCTAATTCTCTTACCCATTTGTCAACATGGCAAAGACAAGAGAACACACCATTCAAGTAAGGCAGATGTGTGATGACCTTTATAAGTCAGGCAATGGCTACAAGAAAATAGCCACTCACCTTATATTGCCCATATCTAAAGTTAGAGGAATCATTAAGAAGTTTAAAACAACAGGAACAGTGACAAACAAGGCTGAAAGAGGTCCCAAGTTTATCTTGCCACAACGCACTGTGAGGAGGATGCTAAGAAAAGTAAAAAAAAGTCCTAAGCTCACTGTCACAGAATTGCATCAAATAGTGGCATCTTGGGGTCACAAAATCTCCAAAACAACCATCAGATGCTCTCTACATGCCAACAAGATGTTTGGGAGGCATGCTAGGAAAAAGCCTTTTCTCACTAACACTGACAAACGTAAACGTCTGGAGTTTGCCAAGCGGCACTGGGACTTCATCTGGGATCGTGTGCTTTGGTCGGATGAGACTAAGATTGAGCTTTTTGGCAACAAACACTCTAAGTGGATCTGGTGTAAAACAAAAGATGTGTATGCCGAAAAGTACCTCATGCCCACCGTGAAGTATGGTGGAGGATCTGTGATGCTGTGGGCCTGTTTCACTTCCAAAGGCCCTGGGAACCTTGTTAGGGTGCATGGCATTATGAACGCTTTGAACTACCAGGACATTTTAAATAAAAACCTGATGGCCTCTGCCAGAAAGCTGAAGATGGGTCGTCATTGGGTCTTTCAGCAGGATAATGATCCAAAACGTGTGGCAAAATCTACACAAAAATGGTTCAGTCACAAACTCAAGGTCCTCCCATGGCCATCTCAGTCCCCAGACCTCAATCCAATCGAAAACCTGTGGGGTGAGCTAAAGAGGAGAGTGCACAAGAGAGGGCCCAGGATACTGGATGATCTAGAAAGATTTTGCAAAGAAGAATGGTCAAAGATCCCTCTCTCTGTGTTCTTCAATCTTGTGAAATGTTATAGGAGGAGATTAAGTGCTGTCTTGTTGGCAAAAGGGGGTTGTACAAAGTATTAACATCAGGGGTGCCAATAATTGTGGGACACATGATTTGAAGTTTTTATTTTTTTAAATTTTTAATTTTTTTTTTACCACCAAAGTAATGTACTTAAATAAAAGGTTGGATTTTTCTCTTTTTTTGCATTTGGATTCTATGTTGTTTAAAAAAAAGGGAGAATTTTTAAAAGTCCTCGACCACATCTTAATCAGGGGTGCCAATAATTGTGGAGGGCACTGTATATATCTTCACCAGCCTACTTTTCAAATGATAATAAATAGCATTTGGTTTTACATTTTTAGATTTCATAGCACTTTACTTCAATTTTAAATCAATTTGAAATTATTCATACTTTGACATAAAACTGCTTTTTTGTAGGTTATCTCATTTTGTCATTTCAGTCTTGTTTTGCATAGACTTTTTATTATTACTATTTACTATCCAACTAATACATCCAGTCTGATCAAAGTCACTCCTGGGCAAAAAAATAAAAAATCAAAAAAATGATCCGAGCCCAAAATGGCTTAACACTTAGCTTTCATTCATCTTAACCACAAATTATTGGTCTGGAAATAAGCAAATATGTTATCATATGCTCTACTTAGAAAGCCATTGCTGTCCTAGAAAAACATCAAAGACAGAATGAAGTTTCTGGCAGAATATGGGAAGTTGTGTGTAAGTGATGAATCACAATGGGTTGCATGATGATGATGCTCCAGAGTGTCATTGTTTGGGAGCCTTTTTAGCTGCTGGTTTTGATGAGCTACTTCACTGTGAAAAGTCAAATAATGCTTTGGAGTACAGGAGAATATTGCAGCGTGGCTTGCTTTCCACAAATGAAAAGAGGAATGATCAGATGTTATAGTTCAACAAGACAAAGTTCCTGTCCAAATCAGCGCAGTCTCATCATCCCAAGACGTCATATAACTGACGTCTTGGGACGTCTTTTGACCATACGTCAACATCCGCCTTTTTAGGGCACCATTAAACGTTACCAGATCCTAAACCTACCCCGTCACCGGCCATTCCGTGCCGTTATCTACAGTATTTGTGCAATTCTTGCTAATTTCCCTGACCAGTGATTTGTGATTAAAATGGTTAAGACCATCAAAAGACCACTAAATATTTTGCCATTTTTGGCTTGGCCCATTTTTTATTGCTTATTACTTTGCCCTGGAGTGTACAGATTATTTAACCGGTTCAAAAAACAAAACAGAAGATACAGATTGTTTATTAGTAAGTGCCTGAATATCTTTCACAGATCTGATTAGTACTCCCTCATAATATCCACCAGTTTTTATCAGTCTTTCACGTTAAAAAATAGCCCGTGCATCCTGACTCATGGAAGTGTAATCTAACGTTTGCTTGCAATTTTTCTCAGGCACTTTCCAATTTTGTGTGCACTATGCGTCAGACCGTCAGCGAATGTTACTGTGGGTGGTCTCCGTGTCCGTCTGCAGTGAAGCTCAGCCTTAAAGGAAGGAACCGCAATTGATGTTGTTTTCATTTGTCATGCAGAGTGACAGGGAGTTCTGTCTGTGTGAATATCAAAGCAGTAATTAATGCTGTATATCTCATGGTAATCCTCAGAGGGCTGTACAACCGCAGTCATTCGGTGCAGTGTCTGTGGTAGGTGTTTGTTTGGCTGTGAGACCCCGTTACTCATTTCTTAGTCGGCTTTGATCTCAGAGGTATCGGCTGGCACAGGCGTCTGTGCTTGGAAACTGACCACAGGCAGAGAGATCTATGACCACAGAGACAAGCAAGTTTAACTCACCTGGTATTCCCCTGCACTCACTCACTGACTCTTTAGTTGTTCCCAATAGAGCGCTGTAGGATTATTAGGAACACCATACTAATACTGTGTTTGACCGCCTTAATTCTACGTGGCATTGATTCAACAAGGTGCTGAAAGCATTATTTCGAAATGTCGGCCCATATTGATAGGATAGCATCTTGCAGTTGATGGAGATTTGTGGGATGCACATCCAGGGCACGAAGCTCCCGTTCCACCACATCCCAAAGATGCTCTATTGGGTTGAGATCTGGTGACTGTGGAGGCCATTTTAGTAGAGCCAGACCGATATATCGGCAGACAGATATTATCGGCCGATATTTGGGATTTTCCAAACTATCGGTATCGGCAGTTATAATGGCCGATAAATGAATATTTCAAAAATAAAATAAAAACGGACGAAACACGCTTGAACCATGTCATGAGAGTTGGAGTTTTATCAGGGATGTGATTTTTCCGGATTAATCCGGAATTCCGGATTTTCCGACCTGAAAATGTGACCTACGTGAATCATGCAGATCTGTAAAAAAAAAAAAAAAAAAAAGAGGGACGCATGTCGGCAGCCGGAGTGAAAAGGAGAGAATATGAGGACATAACCCATAACTGGCTGACGTGCGTACAGAAAGTTCCTTTCAAAGCATCAACAAGGACGTATTTGCGTTCAGCCAGAGAATGTCTAATTGGTTCAGCTTGTTCACCTGCTCAATTTTCTTATCTCAGTCGCTCTCGCGCTGGTATCGTTGTCAGTTGACAACATCACAGTTAGGTCACCAGGGCTGGGCGATATTTCGATATATTTCAAATTTGCGCTATGATCCTTGCTCCAAGCAAGCTGCTGACTGCTTTTGTAGAAATATGTAGCAGCTATATGGTGCATTCTGTCAGTTGCAGTCACCTCCGTCTCAACAGCATTAGTGTACAACGCAACAAATACTCGCAATTAACGCAGAGGAACGGCTACATCAGTTCAGCGAGTTCACAAAAGTTCATTTGCATGTGCTTTAAAGCCTTGCCGGTTAAACATGTCATTCACTGCTGATGCGCTGTTCTGAGCGCGAACACCCGACGTGCACATGCACTAAAAGCTTGTCTAACAGCGCCTGGTTGCTGGACTAAGTTATCTTTCGAGTATTATTTCGCTAATACTCTCAAATACACACAAGGTTTACATAAGAACATTTGGTTATGTCTAAACTCAAAGCAAACCGAGAAAATTGAGAGAAGTCTGCTTGTCAAATGCTCCGTGTATATTAGACGTGTCGCGTACAGGTCTTAAAGTGACAGTAGCCATAATAATACAAATGCAGCCGCTTGTTCTTAAATGGATAGTTGACCCCAAAATAAAAATGCTGTCATTATTTATTCACTGTATATGTTGTTCCAAACCTGTATTAATTTATTTCTTGTGCTGAACAAAAAAGAAGATATTTTGAAGAATGTGGGTGACCAGACAGTTGCTGGTCCCCATTGACTTCCATAGGGAAAAATTTACTATGGAAATCACTGGGGTAAATCAACTGTTTGGTTACCCACATTGGTTACCTGTTTGGTTACAAACAGAAGAAAGAAACTTATTCAGGTTTAAAACAACTTGAGAGAGTAAATTATGACAATTACAATTTTTGGGAGAACTATCTATTTAATGTTAATTAAACAACAAAACACAGAGGAAATCACTCACTGCTCTTGACTGAGAACTTTAATAGTAGCTTTAATAATAATCAATGTATAATTTATATAGTGAAGACTATATTTGACTTTGATTGAACATTTACTCTCGCTTTGCGGAAAAGATATTGGGAAATATATCGCTCGGGGGGTGGGGGGGTGGTCAGGTTCCGTATATTTTCCTGCTTTTTTGTCCTTAGCCAATCACATGCCTGTTTTATAGATTGTCCACCAGAGGGCACTCTACACCGTTCCTGTTGGCAACAATCGTTGAGTTGGTCACGATACATATATTGCTTGAATAGCAATTAAAAGATCATCCCCATCATATCAGTTCTCTTAACTGAAATAAGCATGACAAAATTTGTGCAATTTGACATTATCCATTACTAAATTATGGCTCATCATAGACTAGCTAACCACAAAGCTAGCTAATGCAACTCTCATCAGTTTGTTCTGTTGTGACAATAAAAGAAACAAGTTTCTTTTTAAAATGCATTAGCATATTATTTTCGTTAAAATTCATAAATAACTACAAATAACTAATGTTAGGGAAATCTGTTAATGTTGTGTTGCGCATTTCTGAAAAAAAATAAATAAATAAACAAACATCGGCCGATATATCGGAATATCGGATTTTAAAACCCAAAAAATATTTGTATCGGTATCGGCCTTCAAAATCCTTTATCGGTCGGGCTCTACATTTTAGTACAGTGAACTCATTGTCTTTATTTAAAAAATGATAATTATTGAAAATTTTAGTTGAGTAGTTTGCGAGAGCGCGATTAAAAAAGCAATGACACTCTGAATGAGTAGTGAGTAGATACGTTTATCTGTTGATGACGTTTACCATCCTTGAGAACCTCTATAATCCCATTTTACTAATGTATTATACATCAACGTGAAAATAGCTTGTGTTTACCACAGACCTTATTTCAGGCCTTTAACCGGAAACCCATTTTTAAAAAGCCATTGAATTTGGGACAATGGAATCAGAAGTGCTAAAATACTCCATGTTTTGGCTTACAAAAATACATCATCCCTGCAACAGTCTATTGTCGTTTTATGTTTTCCATGCTGCGTGTTGGCATATCTCACCAACAATCGCTAGTTTAAATGGCCTCGTCAAATTTCTCAACAGCAGTGCTTCTCAATCACAACACTTTACAGTATTAAACTAAACGAAAATGTCATGCCTGAGTTCTTAATTTTAATATATACACTACATTTTTACATCAGCAGGGCAGAATGTGATCAGAAAACATTTTACATTTATGCATTTATCCAAAGCAGCTAACATTGCGTGAGAGGTACACATTTTACCAGTTCATCATCAGTCATCAGGCGACCCGCTCCGAGCAGGATTCGGGGCAAGGGAGGCGGGCGTGCTAACAAGGACGTAGCCGCTAGCATCAGTTGCTAGTGTGACTTTTGAGGCCAGGGGAATGAGGTTTACACGCAAAGCTCTTACTGGCCTAAACCGTCCCATCCGGGTCACGGCACCACATGTAACCGGTCCCACTAGTGCTGGTCGCTAGTGAGGGGGTTGAGGTTTACACGCACAGCTCTTATTCCTTGAGATTCGAACCCATGATCTCAGTGTTGCTAGCACCATGCTATACTGTTCGAGGAAAAGGGCAGAACATGTTTAAAGATAGAGTACATTGCTCCAAATTATAAGGTATTAGTATGTTTGAATTGGATTGCATGTGTTTTTTAAGGCTACTCCATTGATCTGCAAGGGCCAAGCCAGTAGTTTCCAATCAAATGTGGTACTTGGCCTGAAACGTTTGACAAACACTGGAAAAATACTCCAAAAAGATTGGGAAAAGGTTACATGAATCAGCATTGGAAAGCCTGGTAAGATGACTGTGTGTGTGGTTGTGGTGGAACAACTGGTTTACGGTGACTCATACACATGCTGAGAAAACAGGGCGACTGTGTTCTTCTTAACTGGTTTTGCTTCAAGACCCAGATTTGACCTTTTTTTTTACATCCAGACAAAGTATATAAAAATGATAAATGTATAAAAATTTCAAGTATATAATCAAACATTAAAGCTTATTAAAGGGGTCATATAATCAGAAATCAAATTGACCTTTAACTTTTGAGGGTTTGTACTAGTTTTAAGAAGATGATATAGTGAATTATTTGTGTTTTTGGAGAGGGTCTGTCCACAGATCTGTAAAGGGCCAGTCAAGGGATAGAAGCATGAAGCATGATCTTTAACTATAGGAATATTGATATTAATCAAATTATGGCATTTGAGGTATTTGTTTGCTTAATGCTGGATGGTTGTATGTTCTAAATCGTCCAGAGGTAAAACTTGGCCTAAAATGTATACATTTATGAATGAAGGCTGGTGTGCTTCCAGTTACAAAGGTACACAACCATTCAAAAGTTTAAATTCGGTATGATTTTTTAAATGCTTTTTAAAGAATGGTCATCAAAGCTGCATTTATTTGATTGAAAACACAGTAAACGGTAATATTATGAAACGCGGATTACAATTTCAAATAAGTGTTTTCTTTTTGAATGTATTTTAAATGTAATTTATTTAATTTCCTTTAGTAAAGCTGAATTTTCAGCATCATTACTCCAGTCTTCACCCTAACCCTAATGGATTATAACATAATTAATACGGAAAAAAAAAAAAAAATTTTGCAATCCATTTCAATGTCACATGATCCTTCAGAAATCATTCTAATATGCTGATTTGATGCTCAAGAAACATTTCTTACAATTATCAATGTTGAAAACAGTTTAAAGGTGACCTATTATGTCTCTTTTTACAAGATGTAGCCTAATATAAGTCCTTTGTGTCCACATAATCTGTGAATTTTCAGCTCAAAATACCTCACGTTATTTATTATACCATGTCCGAAATGCCCCTTTTTGGGTGGATGCAAAAACGTGCTGTTTTCGTGTGTGTGTATCTTTAAATGTAAATGAGCTGAGAAATGTAAATACATCTAGTGCGTTTACATAAAAAAAACAACAAAAAAGTAGCACAGTGGAACTGAAAAACACGATATGTGTTCATTGATACAGCCAACAACAAAACATTAGGGGAGGAGCTAAGCTTATTCGATCCTGTTGCCAGTCGGGGGCGTGGCTTGTTACATTGTGATGTCATAATGTATAGAAAATGCGAGCGACTCATTTTGAGACACTGTTCATGATTCACAGAAAATAAAAAAAGGAGAGGGTTCATTTTTTACCATTATAGGGTGGTTGTATACACACACTGCCAACACACATTTACTGTAGGTTCAAACACCATGTAAATGTGAATTTTGCATAATAGGTGCCCTTTAATATTTTTGTGGAAACCTTGATGCACGTTTTAAGGATATTCTGATAGAAAGAAAGTTCAAAATAACAACATTTGTTTGAAATACAAATCTTTCCTAACCTTATCAATGTCGTAACTGGTCTTAATGTCTTAACTGATCAATTTAATGCGTCCTTCCAGAATAAAAGTAATAATTTGATCAAACGCTGCCTCTAATTGATGTTATATCAGCCCAGGTCAGCGTTCTGTCTCCAGCATTGGCTTTGTTGTGGAGGATGTGCTGTGAAATGTTGTCACGGTAACAGTGTGTAAGAAATAGGACATCTTGCACATTGAATTCCTGATTATTTTTGAAGTGCTTCAGCCCGTGGAGTGGGGTTAACCTGATCGCCGTGTTCACCTCCCCCCTTCGCTTCTGTTGACGCTTCTGCTTTAAAATGACCTTTTGATGCAGTAATAACGCAAAATAAAATATTAACAGCATGTTTCTGAATGTAGCGTTCTGTTTGTTTTCTTCACAGGTGGAGATTCACGTTTTACCTGTACATATTTACTTATGGCGTGCGGTTCCTGAAGAAGGTAAACAATCTGTTTTGACTGAAAAATTGATGGTCAATGTGAAGCAGTAAATCTTTTATGATTGACATTTTGATGCATCCAGTATTTTGCTTTGCCCTCAGTCTTATTGTTTCCATAAAACACTCAGAGTTGTTGTCGAGCAGAGAAGCGTTTCAGTTTTTTATTTACATATTTGGTATCACGACTACAAAATGAGTTATTCTTCGTACTGCTTTTCATCATCTCTTGGGGTTTTGTGGAGCGAACTTGCAGGCAAAATGAAGTTAGAGAGATGTCAGCTTTGACTTGATTTTGATTTTATTTGTTGCGTCGTACTGTGCGATGAGAGACGGCATCCATAAACTCTCTTTCTCTCTCTCTCTCTGCACTTCCTCTCATAAATCTATTCATAATTCATCAGTCTATCCATAATGCAGATTATTTCTCTCCAAGCAAACATGTTTGGCAGAGCTGGCCCCTTCTTTGACTCTTCAATGAAGCAATTAAAGGAAAGTTCACACAGAAATAAAGATACTTCCATTATTTACTCACCCTCATGTTGTTCCAAACTAGAGTTGCACGATACATCGCAAATGGAGTTAAATGGAGCTTATCATCAGTGCTGCAATATGCATTGGGATATATTTTCAATGCATTAATCTGTGAAGTTTATGGAGATGCCACAAAAAGACTAACAAATTAACAAGCGGTGGATTGGATGGATGGATGGATGGATGGATGGATGGTGGATGGGAGGGATGGGTGGATGGATGGATGGGTGGTGGATGGGATGGATGGATGGTGGATGGGAGCGTGGGTGGTTTGGATTGATGGATGGTGGATGAGAGGGTGGGTGGGATGGATGGATGGTTTGGATGGGAGGGTGGGTGGATGGGAGGGATGGGTGGATGGATGGATGGATGGTGGATGGGAGGGATGGGTGGATGGGTTGGATGGATGGTGGATGGGAGCGTGGGTGGTTTGGATTGATGGATGGATGGTGGATGAGAGGGTGGGTGGGATGGATGGATGGTTTGGATGGGAGGGTGGGTGGTTTGGATGTGAGGGTGGGTGGATGGGAGGGATGGGTGGTGGATGGGATGGTGGATGGGAGGATGGGTGGTTTGGATTGATGGATGGTGGATGAGAGGGTGGGTGGGATGGATGGGTGGTTTGGATGTGAGGGTGGGTGGTTTGGATGGATGGATGGGAGGGTGGGATGGATGGATGGTGGATGGGATGGATGGATGGTGGATGGGAGGGTGGGTGGTTTGGATGGATGGACGGTGGATGAGAGGGTGGGTGGGATGGATGATGGATGTATGGTTTGGATGGGAGGGTGGTTTGGATGGATGGATGGGAGGTGGATGGGATGGATGGATGGTGGATGGGAGGGTGGGTGGGATGGATGGATGGTTTGGATGGGAGGGATGGATGGATGGATGGTGGATGGGAGGGATGGGTGGATGGATGGATGGATGGATGGGTGGTGGATGGGATGGTGGATGGGAGCATGGGTGGTTTGGATTGATGGATGGTGGATGAGAGGGTGGGTGGGATGGATGGATGGTTTGGATGTGAGGGTGGGTGGGATGGATGGATGGTTTGGATGTGAGGGTGGGTGGTTTGGATGGATGGATGGATGGGAGGGTGGGATGGATGGATGGTGGATGGGATGGATGGATGGTGGATGGGAGGGTGGATGGATGGATGGCGTTTGTGTGTCTTTATAGAAACTAGGTTAAAGTTGAGCAGCTTGAACTTGCATGGCAAAGTCTTCTACTGAATGAGTTAATTTACTCGAAGTGCTCCCAATCACTTGCTGTGGTTTTCCGCCATACAATAGTTATCCATTTTGCACGCTTAGAAAAGTGCAACCTTTATTTTGTGTCACCGTCCAAAGTCGAGTTACACTACTCGAGTATCTGTATTTAAATAGGGAAAACGTGGAGGTGTTTGGTCAATTCTCTGCTTGGCCCATATTGAATGAACTGGCCTAGTTAAGTGCTAACAAAGTGTCTCGCGCGCCAGAGCGATTGAAACAACAGGTATGCATCAACTCGTCTTAGTTAAGGGAATAACATAGTTTGATATGAAAAAAACAGTGGAGTATCCCTTTAAATACACATTTTTCACACCTTTAGTTAATTGGAATATATCATTTTCTGTAAAACTAACTTTCGTCTCTTTATACATTTCAGCAAATTCCCTCAATGATAGTTAAGACAAAGAGTTTTAAAAACAATCAATAAATAAATGCAACCAACAGGCAAGAGAAAACAAATATTTCCATTTGCACAACTGATATTTCCTAAATGAGTTAAAATGAGCATTTCCTGCCACCCAGGGTGTGCCCATCCCTAGAGGTTAGGCCCATTCCTCTAACCACAGGAAATGAAACCATACAACTCCACATTAACATTTACAATATGCATGATCTGAATAACACAGTTTTGAAGGATGGAGAAACAACACTGGCTCTCCATCACAGATAAGTTCTCAGTGAGGATTTTGAACCCTTGAAACAAACAAACTAGCTGAATCACAACAAAATAGTGTTAGTGCTGAATAGATTTTACACAGAAGAAAAAACATATACCTCTGGTTTCACAGACAAATCTTAAATCTAGTCCCAGATGCATGTTTGAGCTGTCTTAACTGAAAGCAACTTGCACTGACATTTCTTAAAAGGATTTTTGAATTCCTAATTTAAGATTCACAAAGATAAAATTTGACAAGATTCACATCAGTAATGTTTTTTTCTAAGGCACATTTATAAAAGCTACTTAAATGTCCTTTTGAACTAAGCCTAATCCTGGCTTAATCTAAGCCCTGTTTGTGAAACCAGGGACCAGTTGCATAAACATAGCCCTTTTGTTAAGATAGTGTCTTAAGAACTAGCTTGAACAACTAGCAGTTAGTTAGGGGTCATTAGTCTTACTGTTCGGTATCAAATTAGTCAAATGTACGTTTTTATGTAACTTTAAAAAGTTACGAACAGTCTTGAAGAAATAAATTGGCTGACTAACTCGTAAGACTAGTCTTAGCAGTTTATGCAACTCGCCCCAGGCCTAAAGCACTTGATTCTACATGCCCTGGTGAGATTTCACTGTTGTTTTTGCAGTATTGATAGTTTAACTTGTATAAAGAGCATAATAGATATTAGCACCTTAAAGGGATACTCCACTTTTTTTGGAAATTTTACAACTCCCTCAGAGTTAAACTGTTGAGTTTTACCGTTATTGAATCCATTCAGCCGATCTCCGGTTCTGGCGGTACCACTTTTAGCATAGCTTAGCATAGACCATCGAAGCGGACAAGACCATTAGCATTTCTCAAAAAAAAAAAAAATGACCAAAGAGTATCAATATTTTTCCTATTTAAAACTTGACTCTTCTGTAGTTACATCGTACACTAAGACCGACGGAAAATGTAAAGTTGCGTTTGAAAGCGCCTGAAAATAGTCTCCAGCTCAGTAACTTCCAACGTGACGGAAGGTAGCTTATTTTCAGGTAGCTACACTCATGGTACAGCAGTAAAGTTTCTCGATTATTACGCAGGAATGAGAGTATAGTTCCTAGCTATATCAGCCTAGGAAATCGCTACTTTAAATTTTCCGTCGGTCTTATGGTGTGTTCACACTGAATGCGAATTGAGCGTCAAACACGCGACTATCGCGTCTAGTTATACGCTTGAACATTTTGAACCCACTCGCGAATAAAGAAAAACAACAACACAATTTCTTTCTGGCATACGTTTCCGTCATGTCTGAAATATAAGATATTGTTGCTCTGTACTTGTTGTGGATGTCCCAAATACGGAGGAAAGCCAAACGCCGACGTGTCTAGGTTCACAGCACCAGAAGATGACACCAACTACAGGCTTTCCGTCTCAGCTGCGGAGCGCCTTTCCATCTGTCTCAGGTCAGCGACAGTTTCATAAAATAAAGTCACCACCAATAAATATACAGCATATATCGTTTTTGCTGTGATTTAATTACAATACATGTTTGAAAAAAATGACAAAGTATCATATATTTCAAAGGCGGCAACAATCAGAATCTCCTTTATTTTCGACAACAGTGATAGACCGGACGTATCGATTAGCTCTTCGTTGATTGGCTGGCACAACAAAGTGTCATGCGAATCTTCCGCTCGAGTTCAAATTTTTCAACTTGCGCGGAAGACGTTCGCGGCAAAACGCGTCGCCCAACTCGCGTCATTCGCAACGCCTGGCACGAATGATGCGTCTATTCACGTCTTTGCATTGACTTTGTATGTAATCTACTCGCGCAAACGATTAAATTCGCGTTCGGTGTGAACACACCATTACTGCATGATGTAACTACAGAAGAGTCAAGTTTTAAATAGGAAAAATATCGAAACTCTTTGGTCATTTTTTTTTAGAAATGCTAATGTCCACTTCAATGATGTATGCTAAGCTATGCTAAATGATCGGCTGAATGAATTCATAAACGGTAAAACTCAACAGTTTAACTCTGAGGGTGCTATAAAATGAGACTATTTCCAAAAAAAGTGGAGTATCCCTTTAAGTGATGCCTCCTAGAGTGATGCTAGTTTGGATCCGCAAGCCTTTGGTTTCCTTATTCTTGTATATGTGGCCTTTGAGAAAGATGCTGTGATGTACAGTAGATAATTAGCCAAGAGTTGCATTCGATTGGATCATCTTGTCAGCATTCTCAAAACCCAACAGCAGATCATACAGGAAATCATCAGCTTCACCATACCAGGCTTTTAACTTTCCTACATGATGATGTGGTTTATCGAGAGGGGGAAAAGTGAATTCAAAGCATTTCAATTATGTAGCATTGAGGATAATGATTGTATTTTCAGTCTTTTTCTATGCTTTGATGTAAACAGCAGAATTCAAAAGCTCTTTCAAAAGAAATGTTCTCGTAAAAAGATAATTTGTCTAAAAAGCTCTGGAGATAATTTGTCTCTCTGTGTTTGATTTTAAAGACCCCGTGGCTGTGGAACACCCGAGAGTGCTGGTACAATTACCCCTATCAGGTACAATTATACTGTTTCTTATATCAATTATAATTATTGAAGGGTTCGTCACACACTATCATACTTTTTTCTGGAGATCCACCGGCTATGTAAAGGTTTTTATTAGACCTTCTCTGAATCTTAGGCCCTGTTTACACCTGGTATTAAGATGTGTTTTGGTCGATCGGATCGCAAGTAGACGAGGGATTTCAGTTTAAATAATGAATAATGAATCAAATAATGCCATTCTTACATTTTTAATAAAAACCAAACTAGGGTTCACAAAAAATGAATTCAATAACTAAATCATAACTTTTCAAATTATTTTGAAATAAAAATATATATATTTTATTAAATAAATGTATTTAAAATTACATGTTTTTTTAAAGATTAAAAATGTTATACCTGCATGTGAATAATGAATCAAATAATGCCATTATTAAATTTTTTATAAAAACCAAACTAGGGTTCACAAAAAATGAATTCAATAATTAAATCATAACTTTTCAAATTATTTTGAAATAAAAATATATATTTTTTATTAAATAAATGTATTTAAAATTACATGTATTTTTTTTTAAAAGATTAAAAATGTTATACCTGCATGTGAATAATGAATCAAATAATGCCATTATTACATGTTTAATAAAAACCAAACTAGGGTTCACAAAAAAATGAATTCAATAATTAAATCATAACTTTTCAAATTATTTTGAAATAAAAATATATATTTTTTTATTAAATAAATGTATTTAAAATTACATGTTTTTTTTAAAGATTAAAAATGTTATACCTGCATGTGAATAATGAATCAAATAATGCCATTATTACATTTTTAATAAAAACCAAACTAGGGTTCACATAAAATGAATTCAATAATTAAATCATAACTTTTCAAATTATTTTGAAATAAAAATATATATTTTTTTATTAAATAAATGTATTTAAAATTACATGTTTTTTTTTTAAAGATTAAAAATGTTATACCTGCATGTGAATAATGAATCAAATAATGCCATTATTACATTTTTAATAAAAACCAAACTAGGGTTCACAAAAAATGAATTCGATAATTAAATCATAACTTTTCAAATTATTTTGAAATAAAAATATTTATTTTTTATTAAATAAATGTATTTAAAATTACATGTATTTTTTTTAAAAGATTAAAAATGTTATACCTGCATGCCATGTGACCATTAACCAATATGCTTATGTGTTGTTAAAATTGAAAAATATTTCACTTGACAAAAAAGATTTGGGAATCTCTGGTGTGATGTATTAAAATCCTCATTAGCGCCACTGCACTGACGATGTTGTGTATGACTTTTGTAGCCTCTAACCGTGGATTTGCACTACTACTACATACTGGAGCTGTCCTTCTATCTGTCACTGCTCTTCTCGCAGTTCACAGACATCAGAAGAAAGGTACGTGAGTTAGGTTTGGTTAGACGTATCTGCTTCAGTGGTTTGAGTTTCTCGTGAGAAAGCTTGCGCTGGGTTTATTAGCAGGGGCGTGCGGGTCTTGTTTCCTCTGCTGTGCACAGGCAAAACTTCCTTTTCAACGCTGAAAAGCATGACCGCTAATAACGTCTGCCACTTCATTTCAGCTTAAGCTTGCAGTGTTTAATATTCATCATCTAAGGGTTTAAATATGAAAAAATACATATTTATGCTCAGTATGCATGATCCATACCAAATTGAGTTAAGTTTCTTTGTGAATGTGTTGTTACATGTTAAAATTGCAGTTTTTCAATTGAATACTGTAAGTCAGTGAGAGCCTGATAAATCATTTATCTGATCTGTTCTGCTTTAAAAAATGTTTTGCAATCTAAATTGTTGCTAATTTGTTTTCAGCTTTGACATTTTTATTATAAATTGTGAATATTGCTAAAATAATATTGATCTATCTATCTACTTTTCAACATTGATATTAATCTTGAACAGTAAATCAATTAGAATGATTTCTGAAGGATCATGTGACACTGAAGACTGGAGTAATGATGCTTTTGCATGATGCATCACAGGAATACATATAAAAAAATATTTGACATTTTAATAATATTTTACAGTGTTTTACTGTATTTCGGATATCAAATAAATAGATCAAATAAATGGAGCCTTGGTGAGCAGAAGAGACTTTTTTAAACAGTCTTTTGAACACTAACTAACTAAATAAAAGCTCAAAACCTAAAGTCAGGAACTTTTTGTCTGCACATGGACCTTTTATAAATCTCTCGTTGGATATACAGTATTCTATATTAACATTTATATCAGCTGTTATTGTGCCATGCCACACATCATTTGTGCTTTCACTGTGGACAGGCAAATGACTTGACACCTGGTTGGGACACGTCAGTCTTAAACAAATGTCATGTAAATGAATGCAAATGTAAAATCCAGAGTTTCTCAGAGCTTCATTGAGATCCACAGGCTCTGTAATCGAGCTCTCCCGCAGCTGCCGTATTGGGTTTGTGGTGTAACGCGGGAGATGCTCAGCCTGTGGACGGTTTCTCTCAAAGACTTCTTGAAATCGCAGTTAGCACCTGCAGTCTGGGCTTTAGATATTTTCTTTCTCTTCTTTCCTTTACAACCCCTCAGTGTCACACTCACTCGCTCTCATTTCTCTGCTCATTCTTGGCATGTTTTTTTCTGTTTTTTACAGTGTTTGCAAGGCAGCACATACTGCCAAGGATTTGGTGGAAACGGCTAACCCTTCGTTTTAAACTTCTGTAATTCATTTAGTTTGGACTGCTTGTGTGTGTGTGTGTGTGAGAGTGTGAGTGAGAGAGTGTGTGTGTGTGAGTGAGTGAGTGAGAGAATGAGTGTGAGTGAGTGAGAGTAAGAGAGAGTGTGAGTGTGTCTGTGAGTGAGCGAGAGTGAGTGTGTGAGTGAGTGAGCGAGTGTGAGAGAGTGAATTAGAGAGGGTGTGAATGTGTGTGTGAGTGAGAGTGAGTGAGTGAGTGAGAGTGTGAGTGTGTGTGTGAGTGAGTGTGTGTGTGTGTGTGTGTGAGAGTGTGTGAGTGAGTGAGTGTGAGTGAGTGAGTGAGTGAGTGAGTTGGTGAGAGAGAGAGTGTGAGTGAGTGAGTGAGTATGTGAGTGAGTGAGTGAGTGAGTGAGTGGGTGAGAGAGAGTGTGAGTGAGTGTGTGAGTGAGTATGTGAGTGAGTGAGTATGTGAGTGAGTGAGTGAGTGGGTGAGAGAGAGTGTGTGTGAGTGAGTGTGAGTGAGTATGTGAGTGAGTGAGTGGCTGAGAGAGAGTGTGTGTGAGTGAGTGAGTGTGAGTGAGTGAGTATGTGAGTGAGTGAGTATGTGAGTGAGTGAGTGAGTGAGTGAGTATGTGAGTGAGTGAGTGAGTATGTGAGTATGTGAGTGAGTATGTGAGTGAGTGAGTGAGTGAGTGAGTGAGTATGTGAGTGAGTATGTGAGTGAGTGTGAGTGTGTGAGTGAGTGAGTGAGTATGTGAGTGAGTGAGTGAGTGAGTGAGTATGTGAGTGAGTGAGTGAGTATGTGAGTGAGTATGTGAGTGAGTGAGTGAGTGAGTGAGTGAGTATGTGAGTGAGTGAGTGAGTATGTGAGTGAGTGAGTGTGAGTGAGAGAGAGAGTGTGTGAGTGAGTGAGTGAATATGTGAGTGAGTGAGTGAGAGTGAGTGAGTGAGTGAGCGAGAGTGTGTGTGAGAGTTAGTGTGTGAGTGAGTGACATGAATGCACAGTGCCGGAAATATTTATTTTATCTGCAGCTGACTATTGTGACAGTAAAAAACCAACATACAACCTAAACCTCAAATTCGATCCTTTTGCTGCCTTGCATACCCTGCTGTTTCCTTCAGAAAATGCAAATCTTGTTTTTGTTTCTTTCGTTCTCTCCTTTCAGTTTTTTCCATGCCCAATATTCAGCCCACATTGCGGACGTCCTCTGCCCCATTCCCGCCTGCACCAGTGTGCTCCTTCTCTTCGTTTGCCATGCTTCCATTCTGTTTTTCGCCTCACTGCACTTCCTCCTCATCTTCATCTTCATCAACCTGCTCGGCTGAGTCAGTTCAATCCCATGATGCCGCAGGGGAGCATGCAACACCTGGCCTCTTAACAGCTTTCTTCAACAGGATTTCCTCTGAGAGAATAGATTGTGAGGACACTGCAGTCATGTTTCAATATGAAGCTGCTTGATTTCAAGATTTCTTGTTGAACAAGTTGCGAATAAATTCTTGTATTGGTCATTCCTGTTCTGCAGTACATTTTGAACTCTCACTCCCCTTTTTGAGCATAGATCTAAACCTAATTGTTTGTAATTCATGAACGCTTTAGAAAACGAAAATACAGAATACAGAAAGCACTTCAAAAAATAAAACTGAAAAAAAAAAAGTTTTAGAAGGTGAAGTTTACTGTAAAGCAAATGTACTAGACATATGTCTACCCAAGCTGTGTTCTATAAAGTTGATATCACAAATTTAACCCACTAAAATGTTTTAAAGTACTATATCCATATTGACACAAGATTTATATTTACAAATATGAATTTCCCAATGCATGTTCACAAAACGTCTACTTTCGTGTCAACACAACACTCATGCGGCATGCCGCTCTCTTGAACGTGCGTTGGAGATTCATATTTTATAAATAAAGTGGTAAATTATGTTTTTATGTTTTCACAAAGCACTCACGTTGCTTCATAAAATTGATGTTCATCCACTGGAGTCACATGGATAACTTTAATTATGTCTCTCACTCACTGACGGACTCACTCACTCACTGACGGACTCACTCACTCACTGACGGACTCACTCACGGACTCACTCACTGACGGACTCACTCACTGACGGCCTCACTGACGGACTCACTGATGGACTCACTCACTCACTGACGGACTCACTCACGGACTCACTCACTGACGGACTCACTGACGGACTCACTGACGGACTCACTGACGGACTCACTGATGGACTCACTCACTGACGGACTCACTCACTCACTGACGGACTCACTCACGGACTCACTCACTGACGGACTCACTCACTGACGGCCTCACTGACGGACTCACTGACGGACTCACTGATGGACTCACTCACTGACGGCCTCACTGACGGACTCACTCACTGACGAACTCACTGACGGCCTCACTGACGGACTCACTCACTGACGAACTCACTGACGGACTCACTGACGGACTCACTCACTGACGGACTCACTCACTGACGGACTCATCGACTCACTCACTGACGGACTCACTCACTGACGGACTCACTCACTGACGGACTCACTGACGGACTCACTCACTGACGGACTCACCGACTCACTCACTGACGGACTCACTCACTGACGGACTCACTCACTCACTCACTGACGGACTCACTCACTGACGGACTCACTGACGGACTCACTCACTGACGGACTCACTCACTGACGGACTCACCGACTCACTCACTGACGGACTCACTCACTGACGGACTCACTCACTCACTCACTGACGGACTCACTCACTGACGGACTCACCGACTCACTCACTGACGGACTCACTGACGGACTCACTCACTCACTCACTGACGGACTCACTCACTCACTGATGGACTCACTCACTGACGGACTCACTCACTGACGGACTCACCGACTCACTCACTGACGGACTCACTCACTGACGGACTCACTCACTCACTCACTGACGGACTCACTCACTGACGGACTCACCGACTCACTCACTGACGGACTCACTGACGGACTCACTCACTCACTCACTGACGGACTCACTCACTCACTGATGGACTCACTCACTGACGGACTCACTCACTGACGGACTCACTGACGGACTCACTCACTGACGGACTCACTGACGGACTCACTGACGGACTCACTCACTGACGGACTCACCGACTCACTCACTGACAGACTCACTGACGGACTCACTGACAGACTCACTCACTGACGGACTCACTCACTGACGGACTCACTGACGGACTTACTGACGGACTCACTCACTGACAGACTCACTCACTGAGTCTGACTAACTCACTCACTCACTGACTCACTCACTCACTCACTGACTCACTCACTGAGTCTGACTGACTCACTTACTCACTGACTCACTCACTCACTGGGTTGAATAGAGAAATGTATTTATTAGGATTAACCCCTTGAGATGAACCATCTTGTGTTCGAGGGGGAATAGTTCTTGTATCGTGCATAATTTTACTCATTCCCACAGGTTTTGCGCTCACACCACTGACCTATATAAGTGGCTCTCTCACTACATAAACACACAAATACATTCAAAATATGTCAAAATGCCCGTCTTGCCTAGAATTCATATAAATACAGTCAGTTTTGCAATGTAAATAGTTGTAGTAGTGAAAACATGTGTAACAGTATTGGATCAATACGTTAAGCTCTTAAAGTGACAGCAGCCTAATAAACCTGCTGCCAACTGTCATGTTAAGCAAAGAATAAAAGACAGAGAAAAATCATAATAAGTTTTGTAACTTTAATTGTAAGCAGTGATCTCTATTTAATTTTTAGAATTTTACTTTAAAGGTGCAGTGTGTAGATTTTAGAGGCATCTAGTGGTTCGGTTGCGAGTTGCACTAATGGCTCAGCCCACTGCTCACCCCTAGCCAAACTACGGTGGCTAAAACGGGACAAACATGTCGTCGTCTGAGACAGCAGAGAATAGCCAGAGTAAGCCAAGTTTCTGTACCACAGTCCATTATAAACCACATCATGGATAAAGTTTACAAAGCCAGTCAGGTGAGGATCAAGGGTCTTAATATATAATATAATAATAGTAATCAGCTGATTGTCTCACAAACATAACCAGCACATTTCTCCCCACATAACAAACCCATAATACAGCGAGGGAGAAGAACCACATGAAACTATGCAACTATATATTTTTTTTCTAACAGGGTAGTAAAGCTAATATGAGCTGTTACTGTGGCTGAGCTGGTTAAAGCATAAAGCCTTGTTTACACTCGACGCTTCCGCATGAGCCCAAAAGTCCACGTGGCAAAAATGACGTGATTGTAATAGCGCACGCGGCCCCGCAGTCAGAGTTCAGCAATTGGCAGTAAGCACTTTTATGAGGGGGCCAACATGAAATTAATGATTTTTTTTTTAATTTCCATTAACTAATAGGGAGTTTAATGTTTTGTGCAGTGTATTTAGACATGTGATGAGGACAGGAAAATGTACTGCATATTAGGAATGAGTTTGCCTTGTGCATAAACATTTACATGTTCCATGTGACTTCCTGCAGGACTTTCTACTGATGTTCCTGCATCATGTGGCCACCATCTCTCTGATCACCTTCTCATATGTGAATAACATGGCTCGGGTGGGAACGCTTGTCATGTGCCTGCACGACGCTGCCGACGTTCTGCTGGAGGTGATTTCATACTACATCCATTAAAACCACAGAAAAATAAGTATCTAATAATCACCTATTGTACAGCAACAGGAATTCAAATGTTATTTTTGGAAAGGTTTTTTGACTGGTCTACATAATAGGGTGAGATCATTTTAATAGCATAGTCCACTCAAAAAAAAAAAAAATCATCAATAGAATTCACTGTTTACACCCTCGTGTTATTCCAAACTTGCTTGACATTTTTTCTTCTGGGAAAATCACAAATAGTACAAATAAATAACCATAAAGTACTATAAATGTAGTCAGTATGAGTCATGTGCTATTTTCTAAGGGATAGTTAAGCTGAGAATGAAAATTAAGTCATCATTCACTCAGCCTGCTGTTGTTCTAATGGCATATCCTTCTCTCGTTTTTCAGACACAAAATTAGATTTTTTTTCTTTTCTTTTTATTTTTGTCCTGCTCACACTCGTCCATAGATAGATAATTAACGAGTTAGTTATCTCAGAATTACGAGATAATTATTTCATGGAAAAAGTTTTTTGCTCTATTTTTCTGAATTAATGAGTTAATTATCCTTGAATTATGATATATATTTTTCTTGAAAAACATTTTTTTTACTCTGTTTTTTTTTATGAATTAATGAGTCGCTCATAATTTTTGAGATAATCAAGTCATTAATTCAGAAAAACAGAGCAAAAACGTTTTTTCCATGAAAAATTATCTCGTAATTCTGAGATAATTAACTCGTCAATTCAGAAAAACAGAGCAAAAATGTTTTTCCATGAAAAATTATCTCGTAATTCTGAGATAATTAACTCGTTAATTCAGAAAAACAGAGCAAAAATGTTTTTCCATGAAAAATTATCTCGTAATTCTGAGATAATTAACTCGTTAATTCAGAAAAACAGAGCAAAAATGTTTTTTCCATGAAAAATTCTCGTAATTCTGAGATAATTAACTCGTTAATTCAGAAAAACAGAGCAAAAACGTTTTTTTTTTCCATGAAAAATTATCTCGTAATTCTAAGATAATTAACTTGTTAATTCAGAAAAGTATAGTGTGATCTGCTATTGAAGCCAGCGAATTTATGCACAGGCAATATTAAAAACTAGGACCAGCCAAGACTAGGATGCGAATAATATTATTGAAATGAGCCTTCATGTTTTGCTTGTTGACATAAATCATGCAGTAAGTTTGTGTTTGCAGGCTGCCAAAATGGCCAACTACTCCAAGTGCCAGAGACTCTGCAACGTCCTGTTCGTCATGTTTGCCCTGGTGTTCATCAGTTCCAGGCTGGGAGTGTATCCTGTATGGTAAGACACTCCTGTCAGTAACAGATGATGTGCGTTGATGATGTGTCTGAACCTCTTGTTCTCATCTGTATATCTTAAAATGCTCTATTTTATCAGCGTTTTTATTTCAGGTTGACACCTTCAGTCAGTGTTGTTGCCAAGTAATAGTTACTATGGCTACAGCAGTACTGTTGAGATGTGGAAGAGTTCAGAATGAAAGAAAACCGATGGGCTCTTAGTTTTGTACACCTATAATTAGCATTTTATCACAAAAGGAAATAGCATTGTGCTTTATTAGACAACTTTTCAGATTTTAGCTAAAAACTGAGAAAAATGTGTGGCAGTGCTGATTATTATCTCACTATTATCTGGCAGTGTTGGTATTGTTATATAAATATAAAAGTATCCATATCCACTGGATGCATATCCAATTTTTCTTCCTGAATTTAGCACCTCTGAATGTGGTTTCAGAGACTACAGTCAGTAGTCAGGTCTGTCCCGCATGTCCTCAACCCGCCCATAGAGGGAGGATCTCACTCACAGAATGAACACATAGTGTCGGCCATCTTTTATTGGAAGCTAAGCTAGCAGGCTCTTGTTCTGTGGAGAAAGCTGAGTAGTAGGGGTTACCATCCTCTTTTTCCCGGACATGTCCGGCCGATAATGTCTGGGATTGAGCTTTTGCTTTCTGCAGTCGCCATTCATTGTTTACATGCACAGCGTTTGTTTCAATCGAACTGAATTCATTCCGATTGGTGAATCTGAATGTAGTGTTTACATGAACGCTAAACAAGTGATCGGTTGATGTGCGTTTTAACATTGCTAAGAAAATTCCCGCTCCTCCGTGAGAGATACGAGACCGGTGCGTCTCACAGGTGTCGCTCATCGGTAATCACGCGCCGTTCTCCCGCGGCCCTCACTCGTCCCGCTCGCCACAGTAAACATGATGAATGGCGACTGTAGAACGCAAAAGCTGAATCCCGGACATTTTGGGCGATCTCGAAACACATTTTCATCACGGAGACTCACTAGTAGCCTAGACTTGTTGTTTAACTACTGCGCTCTGTTACCGGTAGGCGTGGCCTCCTAGGGCAGCGAAGCAAGTGCATTCTGGGAATTGTTGTCTTTCGTCCACATAAGCCAAAAATACATTTTCTGGCTTTTCTGAGTCTAGAAAGCTCCAAATTCAAAAATAATTTCACATTTCTTCTGCATAAATGACCCATTTTAAATACACATTCATCTTTCCAGAGGTGAAGTATCCCTTTAGTACCAGGTGTATTTGCTTCTCACAAATTTCACTACTGTGACTTTTTCAGATCCATTATTCTTTTGACATGATTCTTTTCTTCAGAATGAGTCATTGTGCTTTTTCTTCTAGCTTTCCTCATCAATAATTTAGTGCTGGAAAGACGTTTTATTCACTCACCTCATCTAAGTGTCTACTGTGGCTTTTGAGTACTTTATTGTGAGACTCTAATGGAATTAGGGAAACGGTCTAATCACAGTGTGCGATTAGATTCGGCTCCACGTGAGGAACCGTGGAGTTGATGATGATGATGTGAAGTCTCCGGTCCTCAGAGTCCTCACTGTCACTGTTTAGTAATGATTATGAAATGGCCTTCACAGAGCTGTTGTCATAGTCCCTGTATTCACTGATATGCTGCAGTGAGTTCATGTCAGTTTTGATTCAGTCTTATTTCAGAGGTTAGGAGTCGTGCATCTTGTGCTACAATGCAGCAGAGAAGGCTGACCTTCATGATCTGCATCACTCATTTGATTTACAACTGATCTAGTGACCTGCAGAATCTGAAATATTGCTTTGTTGTTTTTACATTAATCGTTTAAATTCGTTAAAACATCCTAAAACAGTTTATTTCCAGATCTACATTATATTTTGAATGCCAGAAGGTTCAGAAATGTTAGTGTAGTATTTATTACTATTTTGTATTTATTAATATTAATAGTCATTTATTAATATTTTTAATTAACATTTATTTTAAGTTTTCATTTGAATTTTTTTTGTGATTTTGTAATGTTCTTTTGTCATTTTTATTAATCGTAATTTATCAACATTATATTTTCTGTTTTTATTAGTTTGTTATTTAAATTTCTATTAAGCTATTTATAGATTTTAGTTTTAGAAATTTGTTTTTCAGCTTAAACTTATTTAATTTCAGTTTGTTGCCAAAGCAACATTTCTAATTTATGTTCAAGTTTAAGTTTACCATCTAATATTTACATTTTATTTCAGCTTTATTTCAATTAACAAAAACATTTGGTTTCAATTTTATTCAGCTATAACAACACTATAACACACAAGGATTTTAGGCTGAAAATTTTAGGCACAAAACGGCTGAAAATCATAAATACATTCACAAGGGATATGATTTAATTGCTTTTTACTTACTAAGAGGTGGCGCTGTTACCAAATCGTCACAAAAGTTGGGTTCAATATGCCAAAAAGCATTGCAGTTACAGCCTCAGAATCAGCTTGCCATCATGCCATTCATTTCGTTAATGTTTTATTTTAAAACGGTTTTGTCTATCAGAAACTCTTTGCCGGCATAATCTTAATATGATCAACTCTAGATTAATTAAAATAGACAGAATTAATTAAAAGCTTTTAGGATTTTTGGAAAATTCATTGTAATTGTGTTGACTGCAAAATGGTGTGGTCTCGAAACTTTGAGTACCTTCAAGGTATGGTGTCAAGTTTCTTAAAAATAAGCGTATGTGTTTGTAAAATACAGAATTTTACGACAACTCAAAATGGCCGACATCCAAAATGGTTGACATTGGAAAATTGGGAATCATTTGACTCGGTATGCTGCACTTAATCAAAAGAGATCTGTTTTATGATTTTTGGGCAAACTGTTCAGAAGTTATTTGAATTTTTATTTATTTTTATTTTTTTCATATTTCTTGACCAGTAGGTGGCACTGTGCCGAAACGCTGCAAGTAGCCTCAGGTCATGCTTGTGATGACATGTACCAAGTATGGCCTTATTACGCCAAGTATTCGCAGAGATACAGCGTCATCGTCTCATCTTCAAAATAGTTTGCGCGTTACTCGAGAATGGTTTGGTTTTTCGAAAATCTTTTTGCCTGCATGGTCTTAAAGGGATAGTTCACTTTGAAATTAATTTTTGGTATGTTTTATCTTACCTCAAGGGCATCCAAGATGTAAGTGTCTTTGTTTCCACAGTATTTTCAATTTTGATATTTTTAGGTCAAACCGTTCTTGTCTGTCAGTCATATAATGGAGGTCTATGGTCACCACCTCAAAGAGCATGCACAGAGAAGTCCAAATTAAACATGATTTAATGACTCGTAAATGTGAAACAAACAGTATTATAAATACTGTTCGTTTTCTCACACAAACCGCTCGTTTCGTGTCTTAGGCCATCAATGTGTACTTACATTTACGAGTCATTAAATCATGTTTAATTTGGACTTCTCTGTGCATGCTCTTTGAGGTGGTGACCATAGACCTCCATTATATGACTGACAGACAAGAACGGTTTGACCTAAAAATATCAAAATTGAATCTACTGTGGAAACAAAGACACCTACATCTTGGATGCCCTTGAGGTAAGCTAAAACATACCAAAAATTAATTTCAAAGTGAACTATCCCTTTAAGATGATCTGTGCCAATTTTAGTGTAAATTGGACAAACTATCTAGGATGAGTTTAAACAAGTATGTTTGTCAGAAAATTCTAAATGGTGGAAAAATTCTCATGGTGGAATGTGGAATAGTCTTTAAGGAATCAGAGGAATTCTAGCTGTTATGGTTCAAAAGCAATCAGCATAAACATGAGTGCAACTTTGGACATTTGGTGGCTCTAGTCTAGAGGGATTAAGGTTGAAAATGAAAATTGCCGTGGTTAATATTAAGACTGTCCTCCATCTGTGTGCCAATTATTTTGCCACTGATCTCACATAAGGGTTTTGAAGCCACGGTTGTTGAATATACTTGAAGCAATGGAATGTTGCAATAAAATGTGTTTGTTTTGCAGGATTTTAAACACTACTGTGTTTGAGAGCTGGGAGATCGTTGGGCCGTATCCATCGTGGTGGGTGTTTAACACACTGCTCGTCCTGCTGCAGGCCCTGCACACCTTCTGGTCATATCTCATAGTGCGCACCGCCTACAGGGCCATTTCCAGAGGAAAGGTGAGACTTCAGAAAACCACACCATCACCTCCATCACCCTTATTGCAAGGGCTTCAATATATTTAGCTATTAAATTAGCACACAGTTCAATTCAAGTTTATTTTTATTTTATTTGGGGTGTCGTGATATACTGATATTTTTCAAATGTATAGTACGCGTATGATAATTGGCACGTAAATTATCCAGCACCAGTGTTGCACCTTAACACTGGTTGCCATCTGTCACAATCACAAGCAGACAATGCACATTTGAATAAAAAACTTAAGGATTTATCATGTTTACTTCAAATATCTTTAGAGAGCACAGTATTTTTTCTATTTTTACCCACAACAACAGGACATTATGGAGCGTTAAACTCCCATGTAATTAGTTTAATTCATACTTGACACTGGAGGGCACTCTCGTACAGGAAGTCCACAAGTGAGACTCGTATATTAATATAATTTATGACATTCCTGGAAATCTCTAATATTGACAAAGATATCCAGCAATCGCTGTAGCTGAATAAAACGCAGATGGACAGTTTTACGGATTAAACATGAAGGGAATTAACACACCATTGTGACAGTATTTGTGTTTTTCAAGCTTGGGTATTTTCTAAAGGATAATGTACATTTATAATGCCAATCATCTTAGCACACACAAGTACACCTATCTACAGACTGCCAAATCATGGCCAAAATCGTAGAGTGAACCGGGCTTTTATTCAGCGTGAAATCAAACCCTATTTACTTCAGTAAACGCCAGGGTTATTATCGTTAACTAAAACCATTAAAAAAAAAAAACTTACTTCAAATTACTTGAAACAAACATTAATGGAATTTTACTTTAAATAACTTAAACTTCCATTTCATCTATTTGCTATGGCAGCATTTCTTATTTTTATTTAGCTTAACTTGAAATATTAAAATGACTAAAACTAAAAGCAATAAATAAAAATTAGATTATAAAAATTACAAAAACAGCAAAATTACTAAAACTTATGGTGAAAACAGAACATAGTAAAATCAAATTAATTCAAAATATTAACAAAAATGATATTGGCAAATCAATGGTACTAAAATAACACTGGTACACGCTCCTATTCATTTACTGCATGTTGTTGCAAAGAAAATTCTTTAAAATGCAATAAATTACTTTATAATAAATTGACATCAAGCTGAAGCAGCAAAATGTATATTAATGGGTGTTAAAAGATTGTTGTGGCAAATAGAAACGCCCGTTATTGCTAAAGTCTTTAATTCAGATGTACTTCAAATGTGTAATGTCTCTCCGTTAGGTGTTTCATAAAAACAAACAAATATGAAAGTATGTAAATGTGTACAGTTACGTATTTTAAAATAAGATGAATATGATGTTACATAAATGTCCTCAGCTTTTAAATAAGGCACCCATGATCCTGTGATCAGAAACAGGAAAATTATTTCCAAGTGACGAATCAACTGAGAATTGGCGGTTGATAAAATGAAGTCTCTCCCTACTTTTTTGTCTAATTGAAGATTACCTTGTGAGCTGCATTTCATGTTGACTCAAAGATCAGATACTATTAATCTTGGTTTGGTTAACTGTAACCTTGTGCCTGTGCTGTTTTCCACCTTTTATATATAAATATGTTTTTCTTTCTTCTCTACTTCACACGCTGCCATCAAAGGCGGGAAAATGGAATCCTTTACATGTAAGTAGTTCATTATAAAAGTGTTCTGTTCTCTGCATGGATGCATTAAGCTTCTTAAAGTCTGATTTTACAGATACACTGCCATTCAAAAGTTTGCTGTCAGTAAGATTGTTTAATGCCTGGCTCAGATTACACGATTGCAGCCCGATTTTGGCACGATCCGTTTGACGTAGGGTGTCGTGGGGATTCGTAAACGACAACGGGCGTCGGGACGCAAAATTCGATCGTATCATCTCGTATACTGTGTCATTGTGGGCGACAACCTACGTCGCGTCTGTGATGCTTCACGACATCACGATAAAAAGACTAGCATGTTTAATTTTTTTAACGGTCGTCCACGACGGTTCCGTCACATGTATGAGGTTGACCAATAGGAGCACAGAAGCTTTTCCGTACACAACTTTCAAAAATGAAACGAAAACGAAAAACGGCGAAACGAAAGAGAGACGATGGTGCTAACGTTAAAACTAAAAGTTAAAATATGTAAGAAAACAATATTTTACTTCAAGTTCTCTTTGGAGGATTAACAGCCCATACTGTCCTCTTCGAGCAATCCAGGAACGTGTCCATATTCGGGTTTTTTCTGAACACAGGACAGCCAATACAACAGTCACGCCGCCTTCACACTGGCAGTTGAAATCAGCTTATGCGGCTGCGAAAGGACCGGAAGTCATTCATTTCCTATGGAGATTCGCAGACCGCATGCGAATGGGTCCGAAACGGGTCCGACCGAGTGCTTTGCGAAGAAAATCGTGTCCGTTGGTCATCCGGATGCGTTCAAAAAAATTTAACTCTTGCGAAAATCTACGCACGGTTACTATCCGACAATTCCAACGGAAGTTGAGCGTTGCTATGGTACTGATAAACAAACCTGAATTCTTAACGTTTAATAAAATAACTAGTGATTTTATAACGGTAAGTTGTCATGTCATTTTTTATTTTCATGACTTTCTAACGTTATTAGGGCAGTTAATACAATTAAATTGTAGGCAGACATTGAACTATTGACCACTATATCACATTTTTATTCGACCTGAAAAGTCAACGTCCTGAGCAACTTTCCTCGCGCAGCAGCCTTCCTATTAATATATCTGTAACCCTCATCAGAGAGATCATACAGAACTGACAGTCAACCTTTCTAATCTCTCCGCCATTTTTGTTCTACCCGCGTCCGAGTCTTTTCACTGTGTAGTACGACATCCCTTGGGAATGTATTGCGTATTACGGAGCTGATATCAACTGCAAGTGTGAAGGCGGCGTCACGCTTCATCCATTGTTTGTTTACGTTCGTATCCGGAAGTCACTCGCTACTAGTTTTGCCTTTTCGATGACATCACGCGCGCCGTTAAAGACAGCATGCAATGACTGGTCAGGAAGCAACGTGTAGTCTGACGTGTCTTGTCCACGACACGACAGGATTTTAGGAGTCAAAAATCGCATAATCTGACACAGTGACTGTCGTAACAGACAAAAAAAATCGTGTAGAAAAAGAATGTCTCATTGCAATTAGTTTCATTTTTTGTATATTATCTCAAGTCATAAGAATAGTTTGTACTGTAATCTTAAGCATCTCTATAACCTTCCCAGGTGTCAAAGGATGACCGCAGTGACATTGAATCCAGCTCTGATGAAGACGAGGTTCTTCCTCCCTCTCAGAAACACCACACTAACGGTACCAACGGGGCTCACGGCACCAACGGCTACCTGTCCCCGTCCCCGTGTCCAGACGAACACTAACCACCCGTTTCCCTGGGTCCCAGCTGCAGATGGTACCCGCATCACCCTCCGTTGTGTCAAACCATGTATGAACATTACCGGTCCGGTCCCGTACTGGAACTACTCAATAATGTGAATGCAGTTCTGTTTCGGTTGGTCGCGTTTCACAATTTCCCTCAGATGTTTTGTGTTCCGTTCGTTTGCTTTTGTTTTTGTGGTCGTTGATCCTGCGGCATTGGTTATCGAAGCATCTTTTAGATTCAGTGCAGCTAACTCTTTCGTTTCAAGCAGGCGAACGAAAGCGCCGTTCATTCTTTCTTTCATAATCGCGTGAGCATGCTGCTGCGGTCATGTATTCTGGCATCTTGGGAAAAGAAATTAGTGTCTTTTTGTATTTATTTATTTTTTGTATCTTTAATAAATTTGCATTTTCCGTGCTGCTGGTTTTTTTTTTCTCTTCTTTCTCAACATACATTCCCCCTTTCCACGACAAGATGGCGGTGCTGGAGCCGGTGCCCAGTCTGGAACCATTCAGCACATTTCCACCGAAACATGCTCTATGCAAGTACAGTAAATGAATTCAAAACGCAACATTTTGAAAATGTTTTGCTGTGACTGAAAAACAATACTTCAACACATTAATATGTCAAAATACATAGTTTTCGAAATTCCCCGGATAACCTTACTACTTTCGGCAAGTGTGCATTAATGGATTCTTTACTATCCCATGAGGATTTGCCAATGGTAGTGAAGCGACACAACGCTGTTGGTCACATGACAATAACATGGCAGCTGTAGTAAGTCTGAATTGACCTATGACTAAGCCACGCCCCCTCCACTCACTCGGACACGCAGTTAACATTCGGGGACAGGCGCTATGGCAGCTGTCACATTTCACAGGAGGTAATTGGTGATTTTTGGAAACAGAAAGATTATATATCATCTAGAAGTCACCTAAAGGGCCTTAACTATGCATTGGAGGGTTATATTAATAATTTTATTGTTGAGAAGGTCGATGAAAAGCTTCAGCTCCAGGCAAAAATGTACAGGTCACAGTGTAAACGTGATAAACATTGCCATCACCGTTTGGTACTACAGTATTTACATGAATCATTCAGCACAACATTGTTAACATTTGTAATCTCGGTTATTTACAGATACGTTAATAAAGCTAAGTGTATGCTTCATTCCAAGTGTAGTAGGATTAGGGGTGGGGTTAGGGATCAGGGGGTGGAGATGGGTTGGATTAGAGGTGTGGTCATGGATCGGGGGTGGAGATGGGTAGGATTAGGGGTGGGGTCAGGGATCAGGGGGTGGAGATGGGTAGGATTAGGGGTGGGGTCAGGGATCAGGGGGTGGAGATGGGTAGGATTAGGGGTGGGGTTAGGGATCAGGGGTGGAGATAGGTAGGATTAGGGGTGGAGTCAGGGATCAGGGGGTGGAGATGGGTAGGATTAGGGGTGGGGTTAGGGATCAGGGGGTGGAGATGGGTAGGATTAGGGGTGGGCTCATTAATCAGGGGGTGGAGATGGGTAGGATTAGGGGTGGGGTCAGGGATCAGGGGGTGGAGATGGGTAGGATTAGGGGTGGGGTCAGGGATCAGGGGGTGGAGATGGGTAGGATTAGGGGTGGGGTTAGTGATTGGGGGTGGAGATGGGTAGGATTAGGGGTGGGGTTAGTGATTGGGGGTGGAGATGGGTAGGATTAGGGGTGGGGTCAGGGATCAGGGGGTGGAGATAGGTAGGATTAGGGGTGGGGTTAGTGATTGGGGGTGGAGATGGGTAGGATTAGGGGTGGGGTTAGTGATTGGGGGTGGAGATGGGTAGGATTAGGGGTGGGGTCAGGGATCAGGGGGTGGAGATGGGTAGGATTAGGGGTGGGGTCAGGGATCAGGGGGTGGAGATAGGTAGGATTAGGGGTGGGGTTAGTGATTGGGGGTGGAGATGGGTAGGATTAGGGGTGGGGTTAGTGATTGGGGGTGGAGATGGGTAGGATTAGGGGTGGGGTTAGTGATTGGGGGTGGAGATGGGTAGGATTAGGGGTGGGGTTAGTGATTGGGGGTGGAGATGGGTAGGATTAGGGGTGGGGTTAGTGATCGGGGGTGGAGATGGGTAGGTTCCTCTCTCTGGATTTCGTGTTCTGTAATGAGGACCATCTCCTCAGTCTGGCAACCTGTGTGAGTGTGGAGTCTGAGGAGGCGGGGGCGGGGCAAACACTTCTCTCCAGTATTTTGAATTTGGACTGCAGTACCCATTTTAACCACTAGCTGTCAATATTCCGTACTGCACCTTTAAGCACAGCGATGTACTTTTGGAAAGGTTATGTTGTAAGAATCATTTACGGCATTATTCGGGTCTCAAGATTCACAGATCCCCAGCTGAGCACCGGCCTTGACACGAGTACCAGCATCATTTTCGTAGAAAAGGGGTAACCGTTTTAAATGGGCAGAATTACCAAAGTCAGTCAATTTGCTCAAATTTATAATTTGTTCGAATTAATCACTATCAATTAGTGGGGTAGTTCAAAAATACAGGAAAAACTGTAATAATGTCAATTTATGTTTTTTATTTTAATATATTTAAAATTTTTATTTATTCCTGTAATGCAAAGCTGAATTTTCAGCACAGTCTTCAGTGTCACATGATCCTTCAGAAATCGTTCTAATATGCTGATTTGATGCTCAACAAACATTTCTTATTAGCAATGTTGGAAACAGTTGCTTCATATTGTTATTGAAACCGTGATACATTTATTTCAGGATTGACAGCATTTATTTGAAAGAGAAAGTCAATTTTCACTTTTGATAAATTGAATGCATCCTCAGTAAATTAAAGTATTAATTTCTTTAAAAAAAAAATTAATAAATCTTACTGACCCCAAACTTTTGATGCATTGATGGAAACCCTTTATCAGTGTTTCATGTGCTAAAAGAAAAATGCACACTTATTGGAAGTATTTTATCGAAGAATCTTTCCTGTCTTTCTAAAACCATATTGGATTCGGCCTCATTTAAGAAAAGTTTTAGGAGGAAATATTTGATATTATTTTCTCATTAAATCCCAGTCATATTTCCAAATACATAGTGCATCATGAGGCCCAAATAAGGTTTGGTTTTATTACTGTGCACAGTAATACACTGTTTTTTATGTCATCTTTTTTTTAAGTTTAAAAAAATATTCACCCCGTTTTCCACATGCATTTGTTCATCATTCAGCCGAGCTTTATTAAAGCCTTTGATTTGAGTGTTTTAATGCCGTTTCTTTCAGTGTTGGGAAGGTCGCTGCTGCTGTCTGTTTAAAGCTGGAGAAGTGCTACAGCTAATTAGCCGTCATCTTATTTGCACTGCAGACAGGTTGCTGTGTTATGTGGTTTACATTTGATGTCAAAAAGGCGAAGAATTAAGAAAAGACAACTGTATTCTCTGCCTTCGCTGGAAAACTCAGCGGTATTATCAGCGGTACTAATGAATTATGTTGCCATGTATTTTAAATAAACACAACAGACCAAAACCCTTCATGCTGCTTTTATGTGTCTGTATCTCTAATATTACACCTAATAATTCATGATTAGTTGCAAGGGATAATTTGTCATTTTATTTCGAAGCATTTTTGGATTGAGTTATCCTTTTGCAGGAGAAAATGAAACAAGTAGAAAACGAAGTGAGAAGAGGAAAACTCATAAAAATAGTTCTGGGATAGGCTACAACACCCTCTAAAGAGCTCCAAACACCCAAACTAATAAATACAACTTAATATAACTAAAAACAACAGACACAGAAGAGATCATCTGTAGGAAAAAATATATTACCATAACCACATAGAGGAAAAATATACAGAGACGGGATTTTTGAGAGAGATTTGATACCTTTGCACGACAATGACGTACTATATACGCAAAGTAAAGACTGT
Source organism: Pimephales promelas (assembly GCF_988280905.1). Lineage (NCBI taxonomy): Eukaryota > Metazoa > Chordata > Actinopteri > Cypriniformes > Leuciscidae > Pimephales > Pimephales promelas. The sequence goes on along the minus strand of NC_142775.1, from coordinate 37,220,741 downwards.
TGTGTTTCTCGCATACAGACGATAACATTGTCAAAATTATCCTTGTTCACACCAACCCTACTTTGTAAAGAAATACTATGTGACAATAGCCTGGTCTCACCAGATTTTAGTAAATTTCTTTTGTTTAGAGTCTGGCATCGTTCCATTGACAAGCGTTAAACTAGCGCACGACATCAACGTCATCGTTCTCAGCCACTCCCTCTGTTTGCTGATTGGGTCGGTAAAAAATTGATGGAGGCTGTGTCCGAAATCTCCCACTACTCCCACTAGTGGACTATATAGTGAGCTCGCCATTTTGTAGTGCTGTACGAATGTATAGTGATGATTATTATACCCTATATAGTCCACTCAATGTATCCCAGAATGCATTTTTAAAAGTAGTCTACAAACGATGGTCTCTCACCTAAGCCCTACATACCATCATGCATTGCGCTGATCGTAAAAAAAGATGGATGGGCGACAGCAATGACGTAATCAACGGTGCCGAGAGACAATCGAGTAGTGTCCGAAAGTGTTGTTTCTATTATGCTGGTGAGCTCACTAAATAGTGCTCTACTCCCTACCCCCTACATAGGGGTTAGGGAGTAGTGGTTTGAGTGGAGATTTCAGACACACCTGTAGAAAACCAAAGAATACACCACCAGACGTAGTAATGAAGGAAAATGAAAATTGAGCGGAAGTACGAAGGAGGGCGGAGCCAGGCTAACGTGACTATAGACTGAACGCGTAATATCCATGCGCGTGACATCAGCGTTTTCACAAATTCACGTTTTTGTGGTTTACACGTAGACAATAACGCTATCGGTTGCAAAAACTGGCACTTTGAATACCGTTTTCAAATTTTTTTAAGCGTTTTTAAGCCCCCATAACGCCGTTATAGTGTAAAAGAAAAGCTAAAACGCATAAACAGTTTCCGTTTTTAGTTGAAAACGGTGTGTTTTAAATACCCTCTTAGAGTTAATCCTACAAATGATGAGCACAGCAGCTTTAAACCTCTTATACCACAGCAGCTGTGATCAATGAGGGCTCGAGCATTCTGATTGGTGGATGAGGAGTGGGTGGAGACTAGAACAATCAGACATTCAGAGTGATGACCTGCCACAACTAGCCTGGGTTTCCCCATACTGCCTGTGCGCATCATGATTTTACTAGGCAGTCTGGATACCGTGGACCAAATTTTCAAGTCACACGATGAGAGGAAAGACCAAATCATGATCTCTGATCATGAATGCTCTTAAAGGACAGGCTTGGCCATGCACTACACACTGCAGAGAAACTTTACCAAGTGCATTTTGAATATGGCCGTTTGCCAGAGAAAACGTTTGACCCTTACTAGACTGTAAAATCTCCCCTTCATGCTTTGTCTGGTTTCACAGAGACTCCTGGATCAAAGAATAAGTACTACCTGTGTCGATAATTACCTCCAAATGTTGGTTATGAATATCTGAATATCAGCATCAGAGTAGACATGGAAGACTGAGCATACACAGCTATGTTATGGCTGTTCGACCTCCCTCGACTTGATCTTCCTCCTACACGCAAAGTTGCTTGTTCAGCTTGCCTCTACCTCCAGAAAAGTCTCTCCTCATTCAGGTCCCATTCCACCAGTGTGCCCACATGAACTAGCTCTTTTATTGTGGATACAGTCCCTCTCAAGATACTAGCAATGCATGGATTGCAGTTCCTCAATTACCCCTTTTCCACCAAAAAAATAACTGGTTCGGAACTGGTGCTGGTTCAAAGTTGGTTTCGGAGTTGGTTCAACTTGTGAACCGCTTCAGAACCTGTTTGTTTTTCCACTGACTGGAGCGCCCAAGGAAACAACGTCGTTACGTCACTGTGTACGTCGCCATACGTCTTAGCTAGAAACTCTTGCAAATACAACATTACTTTCGAATTATCTCTAACTCCAAGAAAGCTTTAAAACAATTGAAATATGTAAGTCTTTTAATCTTTTCGTTTGATATGTAATTTTTTCTGATTTATGTACCCCTTTTTTCTGAGTTATGTACCCCTGTAATTGTGTCTTTTTTTCCTTCCATTTATTTGTTCCATATTGTGACTTTTCTTCTTTGCTAATGTCTTCAATAAAAAAAATTACAAAAATAGAAACGCTTGCGTTAACTTCAAGCATAACATTTACAAAGGCGGACTCCATCGTGTTTCTGCAAATGTTTCTCTTGGCTTTGCAATCCTTTATTATGGTCAGAAAAGATGTTTAGAACACATCTAAACCCGCCCCAGCCCCCGACGTAAGCATGACGTGGTAAAAGAACGGTTCTAGTCCAGCAAAGAGTTGGTGCCGCTTTGGAACCAGTTCTCCTGGCCGAGAACCGGTTCTTTGGCTGTCGAAACACAAAGAACGGGTTCGCGCGCAGGCACCGGCTCCGAACCGGCTCTCAAAATGTTTTGGTGGAAAAGGGGCTATAATAGCTTGAAGAAACTCACGTTCTGTCATGGTTGGCATTAAGCTCAAGCACAAAGCTCTATTCACTCTAAAAAAATGCTGGGTTGTTTTAACCCAATCTTGGGTCAAATATGGACAAACCCATTGGGTTACATTTTTAAATTACATATTTAACCCAATGTTTGAGTTTGTCCATATTTGACCCAAAATTGGGTTAGAGTGTATTGATAATATAAAGAATGAATGTTCTCATCCACTCCCTGTTTTCTTTCTCTGATCCTTCTATCCGCCCCCACCTCATGATCTTAAACAGGCTTAAACTGTGTCCAGGTCTTAACACATGCTTTCTCGGCTGTCCTCGGCCGTATATACGCCTTATTCACGGCAGCGCCATCTTTGATTTTTAATGAGAAGGAAAGTGAGGCTTCGAGGGATAGACATGCATCTCTTCAATGGGCTGTACTGTTATTTAATGTGTTTTCGGACTGTTCTACTCATGAAACAGTGGGAAAATATCTTTCCAAGAAATTTCAGTTGACAAAAAACTCCAGTTGTGGAAAATTGTAAATAACCTATTCAGCTTTTTACAGCGGATGCCATTGGAAACACGGTAAGTCTATCCCTCACAGCCTCACTTTCATACCTGTCATGGCGCTGCTCTGAATAAGGTCTATAGGCACCGATGACAACACAGACAATATCTCGGCTTACTCAAAGGTTGGACAGTGAGATACTCTTCAATGCAATAGGATCTTCTCCATCCAGACAACTGAATTTATGACACTCAAGATTTATGGGAGTTTTAAACTGAATTGATTGAGAATAAGTATCTGGCGAGTTAAATGCCTTGCATGTGTGAAGGTATCATCTCTCCGCTTGAGACAGTCCATAACTGCACGTCCCAGATCCCAAATGCTCTTCTCTTAGACCTATTTCACTCTTGGCACTCTTTCTTAGATTCTAAAATGATCGCTTCCTCTCTTTGTCTCAAGAAACTTTCACAGTCTTTGACTTGGACTTCTAACGAACTGATTTTGTTCTCATAGGTATCCAATTTAGGTATCCAGTTACTGGGTTTCAAACTTATCAAAATGAATGTTGGTTTTTCCTTTACCTCACTCATTCTATTTTCCAATTTTTTTAACTCTATTGGCCAAAACCATAGAGATAAGACTTTCATCCTCCTCTTCAGGAGGCGTTGGAGGTGGTAATTCAGTACTATCTTCAACCTCATCATCCTGCTCAGGTTCTAAATAAAGACTACCAAATGATTGAATCAGATCTTGTATGGGCTCTCACACACCGTTAATTCTTCTGCACTATAATTAGGTTCTCTTTGATACACACTCCCATCCTTGGCAGGATCATCCATTTGGAAATATTATGAGGAAGCCTACTTTTCAGGAGAGTAAACACCAAATAACGTATACCACTTGGTGATACATAAATAAAACACATATACACACTACTTTCACTCAACATTATCCAGAATGTCCCTGTTTGGGCGCCTGTTTTGTAAAAAGATAGAACAAAACCACGTAAAGAGGAGGTAGGATACCATCCATTGAGCTTTTGCAGTGATTATATTTAAGTGCCAAACAAGTAACAACAAATGTATTCAGTATTCACCCTCCACAAATCAGTTCATTCAAATCAGTCAATGGTTTGCGTGATAGAAATACCTGAGTTTCCAACGCTGTTTGTCATAAACCTCCATTGTTGTAATGTTCCAAAGGTTTGAACCGTTCCAAAGATGGCAAATTCAGCTGGTATAATCCATTGGTAGTTCCCACAAGCATTACGCAGTCAAACTTAGCACAAAACAGTCCAGAAGAGAAGATCAATTAGAACATAAGGCTTAAATGAATGGCAAAGAAAATCTATTTCCCATCAAAAAGCCAAACCAAGGACAATGAGCTAGTACTCACATACTTACCTCTGCCTTAACTTCACTTCTTCTCTGCTATTGGCATCCTCACAACTGAGGACGGCGCCCCCTAGTGTAGCGGAAAAGCACTAGAAACAGTGAATTTTACCTAGAACAGTTACACACAAACACCTTAAAGGTGCATTGCACAAGTCTCTGAGTTTTTGCAGAACTACGCCCCCTCTGGCGACAAGCGAAACTGCAACCAGAGGTGTGCACGCTCACGGACCGCACGCACATGCACGCACGCTAGCACAAGCTGTTCATAACCAAAGGAGCATCAGCCGCACACATCTTTTGTTACAGTCATAATGTCTTCAGAGGTAATAAAGTTATATATCTGCAAGTCATTCTAAATATATAAAAGGAAAGACATTTGAGTAAATTACACACTTACGTGTGTGTGAGGGGAAAACGGGGATAGTAGAAAACTTTGGTTTTTGTTTCCATCTATCTGCATGTTGAACTGTGTTATGTGTTTACTGTATCCACTTATGATTGTATTATTATGGAAACACGTTCATGAACAATATACACTGGGTTGTTTTAATCCAATATTGGGTCAAATATGGACAAACCCAGCCATTGGGTTACATTTTTAAATTAAAATTTTTAACCCAAGGTTTGAGTTTGTCCATATTTGACCTAAAATTGGGTTAAAACAACCCAGGATTTTTTAGAGTGTAAGTTTACTTTGTATAGGACCCGTTTGAGCCCTAGAGCCGACCGGAGATCTCTCCATTTATCTCTCCATTATTGTCTTATTCTGACGCCTGGCACTAGACAGAAGTTTTATTTTCTTTGTCTTACGTGAAGTTTGCATTGGGGTTTGTGAATGAACTACAAGCCGGTCTCTTTGAATTCATCTTCTACTTCTGTCGAAAGTTGACTAAAGTTGTGTCGCTCGAGTTGTCTTCGCTGATACGGAGAATGGCGGCGAATACACAAACCTGCCAGACATAGCCAGGCAAGCGTGAACGCACATGACGTCACGGTCACGCCCAGTCTCAAACTCCGTCCCGAATCCCTTTTATTTATTTCACTGTACAGGATTATAGAGGCGATCGCAGTGATCAGAAAAGGGCTCATTCAGCCCATCAGGCAATCGTTTAAGCATTATGGGTTAGAAAAACGAAAAACGGGTACTTTTAACGTGAAATGCTGCGCAATGCACCTTTAAAATAAAGTGTAACCCAATTTTGCCAAAGGATTATTACACAAAACAAATAACAAGAAAAATAAATATACAATATAACACAAATAACAATATGGTCTGTCTCTATCATTCTGTCTCGCTAACGTCAGAACAGGAAAATTTACATTTACACAAACAAATAAAAATAAATACACAATATAACAATCAATAATTTGTTAGGTAAATGTTTAGATTAGAATAGTGAAGTATATATATATATATATATATATATATATATATATATATATATACTGTACATTGATTCCTGTGAATTCATTGCAATTTAACTGTTTGCAGTTCAGTATAATTACACGCACACACAAAATCGCCACAGAATTATGTGTCTAGAATCCAGTGTTGTTATTATTTTTTTAAACATAGAAATGTATGTTATATGTATAAATATAAACTGTGGCATAAATTATTTTCTGTACAAAATGTTGAGCATAACAATAAACTAAACTAATTTTCTGAATGTCCAGAGCTAGAATTTAGAGAAAGTTGAAGTTCAAAATATATATATATATACTGTATATATATATATATATATATATATATATATATATATATATATATATATATCATTTGATGGATTTTTTTATATCATTCATGGACTTAATAATCAGGTTATTTACAATGGTAAAAAATATTTAAATGTTCTTTACACTATAAAACAAAATGGTTCTTTTAAAATTTTATCACTGACAGGTTATAGGGAACCTGAAATTTTTCTACAGCATCAGCATGGCTGGGAAAATCCCCTTTTGAAACAGTTATTGTAAACCTATAGTTTATGATTTCATTTGTGTTATTTCATAGTTTTAAACTATAAAATGTTTCCAGACTTTTGACTGGTCGTATCCATCGTATACATAATGCTTCCTGTTGGAAACAAGACGAATGTCAAGCCAAAACTTAATGCAAAATTATTTCTATAGGACTGATCCTGCATTACGCCACTCCTTTGGTTTTATGGTGGGTTAATGATGCAGTAATCCTGTGCACAGACACACAGGTGATTTCCGCATGCATTCTTCAGGAGTGGAGAGAGGTCAAAGTTTGAACAGCAGAGTTATAGTTTCACCAGTGTGAAGATGAAGGACCCGCTGAGCAGCTGTACTGTAAGTCTATTCTAACTCTTACTTATGTGTTCAACTACTAACTTGATATCTGCTGGAGAAAATAATAGAGTACATGTAAAGAGGTGGTCAGTGTTGATAGTGGACGTCTCAGTTTAAAACACACTTCTGACTCATTTACATTTACGTTCTCAAGAATTGATTATTATTAACTAGAAGAGTAACGTTTGTCAAGGCTTTAACCTAAAATCTTTTCCTTATAAGTTCCACTTATAAGTTTTTTAAATCCTCTAAGTTTGAAAGTGTGGACAGAGACAGGCCGATTGATTAGAGGAAATTTCCGAGATGTTAGTGGTTGCTAGGGAGTTTTGTCTGGTTGCTAGGGTGTTTTGGTTCAAAGTGATTTGTTGCTAAGCAGTTACTGGGTGGTTGCTGGGACATTGCTGTTCTCTTGAACATTGGTGTTAGATTTCTAAAATGAAATATAAATGTTCAATGAAAAGCATTTAAAAAATCTGACTGTAAATGAAAAATAAAAAATGTTGCCAACTAACTGAAATAAGATAAGTCTGTGTAAGTACTAAAATTACTAAAACTTTACGTAATAAAATAAATAAAAAATAAATATTTAAAAATAAAAATATTTTTTTAAGAAATACTGTAAGAAAAAGAAACTTTAACACTTAAAAACTCATTTTAAGACAGACCGACAGACATATAGATACAACAATGGATGGATGGATGGATGGATAGATAGATAGACAGACAGATACAACAATAGATGGATGGATGGATGGATGGATGGATGGATGGATGGATGGATGGATGGATGGATGGATGGATGGATGGATGGATGGATGGATGGATGGATGGATGGATGGATGGATGGATGGATGGATGGATGGATGGATGGATGGATGGATGGATGGATGGATGGATGGATGGATGGATGGATGGATGGATGGATGGATGGATGGATGGATGGATGGATGGATGGATGGATGGATGGATGGATGGATGGATGGATGGATAGATAGATAGATAGATAGATAGATAGATAGATAGATAGATAGATAGATAGATAGATAGATAGATAGATAGATAGATAGATAGATAGATAGATAGATAGATAGATAGATAGATAGATAGATAGATAATCTCGTGGTTTACTGCTTCATTAAACTGTATGGTTTGTTTCAGTATAATCTGCTATATCAGGACCTGAAGAGAATCTCTAAGAATGGCGAGTATTTCTGCAAAGAGCTCTTGGCCGTGTTTCAGCAAAGGTAACATACGAACTCTGCTCTCTTCTAACTTCTCCTTTATTGTAGTACTTGACCTCTATGGCTAGATCACATAAAGATACTCGGCTTTTCATTCTCAGGAGAAGAAAATGAAATGGAAAATAATATAATACTTCTCCTGAAAATGTGCTTAAAAATGTTCAGGGCAGAATCTCAAAGACCCTCAGCTGGACCAATACAACTGAAGTGACACGGTTTCCTCTGAATTTAGATCTGAACTGGAGATCAACTATTCAAAAGGACTTCAGAAAATCGCAGGGAAACTCCTTAAAGTGTCGAAAGAGATGAGCGACAAGTGAGTGAGCACGTCTCCATCAAACCACTGATCTATATAATGACATTCTATATAGGTCAGACAGTGCATCAAACCCGGAGGTACTGGGATTTAGGAATCACTTCACATGAATAGAAACAGGGCGGTTTGCATTTCTAATGTCCGTATGATTTGTGCGATTTTTATTAAAACATGTAGCCTAAACTAAGTTAAATATAAAAAAAAGAAAAAGAAAAAAAAAATTAATAAATTATGTTTTGATTTATAAAAAAATACAAATACATAAATGAAATGATTTTAGCAATAAATATTACAGGACGAAAGCTAGATACAATAAAATAAAACACTATTTAAATATATATATATATATATATATACACTGTAAAAAATTTCTTGTCAAATTAAAAGTAACTTACTGGCAACAATTATCCAGTACTTGCTGTATTTCATTTAACAGTAAAATTACCGTAACACTAACTACAGTACTGTTAAGCATACTGCAAATTAAATAACATTATTTTACTGTAATTTCTTACCATATTAAAGTACAGAATTACACTGTTAATTTTTAATAATACTGTATAGTATGAAATGTTATTGTATTTATTTTATAGTGCTACTGTGTAACCTGTAGAAAAATTATTTTAACTGTTAATGGGAAATAGAAAAAAGAACAATTGAAGCTTTAACTGCACAAGGTTTATTGTGTATTTTCAAACACATTAGTACATTTACATAATATACATTTAAATACATTAATACAATTAAATACATTAATAATAAAAATGTAATATAATACAATAAAAATCATGCATGACAATCATGAACAATTATGCATAAATACATGCAAAAATTATCATGAACAGGTAAAATAGAAAAGATTAAAGGGGTGCTATCTGATCAATCTATTAGAAAGATAGTTCATAACAACTCATCCACCCACTCCCTGCTGGGGTAAAACAGCTTAAACTAGTCTAAGATTGTCTATTGGTTTGAGATAGACTGTCTAACTGGTCAGTTGCTGATTTTAAAGGGTTTTTGGCTGCTTTCTATCTAAGGGACCAGATTTGCAGGGCTGGGAGACACATATAAACTTATAAACTATAAAAGCTTTGACGAGTAAACCACCAATCCAGATGAGTATAACAAAATGACAAGTTATCCAGTGTCCTTTAAAAATAAATAAATAAATAAACACAAAACAACCTCATCATGCACATGTGCCATGAAAAACTTGCATTACGGTATCAATAATTATTTATATGCAGACTTATGTTCTAACTTTTGCAATAGGAAGTTTTCTATCCAAGCTTTTATGCAATTAAACCTTAAACTGTACTGTAACGTTTATTTTCACACAACAATTCTAAACAACTTGCAGATAGACAAAATTCACAGATGGATAAAAATCCTTTTAAAATGTTCTCAGTGGGTCAGTACTGGACCAAGGTATAGTAGTAGTAGTTAGATAAATAGAATAATTAAATTAGATTAGATTTACAATTCATCGGTCATCAAGATGGATAGGGGTCTTCTTAACATGCACAGCTCACACCTGTGGAAAAGGAGAACAGACAAGACAGTTAAAATATAGTACGTTTTTGTTGTTGTTTTGGCTAAACAGCAAAAACAGACAAAATGATGTCTAAAGTGTAATTCACTTAATACTAAAATCTTGTTTGTTGGACTGTTGTTTAAAATCAATTCATTTACGATCACGTGAAAACGTAGGCTAAATCTTGCTTGTGTGATACTAAGTTACATGACTTAAAAAAAGATTGACAAGGCATCGTTCCCTTCAAATGAGTACATGTCAGTTTACACATAGTAAAAAAAAAAAAAATGATATTATAGCCGACAATACTGTAGTATATGCAGTGAATGGTTCCTACCGGAACACCCCCAGGCAGTTTGTGTAGTTGGTATGACCCGGGTTTTTTTTTTTGTTGTTGTTGATTCTAAGTTCGCTAGTAAAGTGTTCAACACCAGGCTAACTCCCTCGTGTATGTGTCGTTAATGATAACCAAAGATTAACAAAGACCACAACAAATACTGTAAATGTCACACATAGCTTTGTATTTTGGACAAAAATACACCTTGGGCGCTTTCCGCGGTCCAACTTTATCACTGAGGTAACGTTATAATGGCAGAACGCCAGGTCAGGATTTACACGAAAATAAGCGTGAAAAAATCAATAAGAGGAATCGGCACTTTAATTTTATAACAATAAATCCGAATCCTAACCTTGGATGTCCGATTTCAGGATACATTTATCGATTATCAATTCCTAACCCCTGTAAGTCATAAAATAATGAACGTGCAGGCGCTTCCACCGACTTAACGTGGTAAATAACAAAATGATTAGACCATTTTGACCGTATAAGAGGTTACATATGAAATATATGTTAATAAAATCACATTTAATCAAGTAAGGCTATCAACATAAAAGAAATCCGCGTCTGACTTATACAGACGTTATCGAACATTCCGCGGCCACTTCTTTCTAACGGTAATCTGTTAACTCATATGTTTGCATAAAAATATGAATTACTAACCAGATGTATGGCGAAAACGTTGCCGACCGACAGCGACGCGATGCACGGCCTGCGTGTTCTTACAGAGGGAAGGGAACTGAAGAGTTCTTCATAAAATGGCAGCTTGTTGTGGTTATTTTTCGCGGTCATTTCGTACTAATGTATTTGAATTTACAGTAACATCCCAAATGGCTACATTGAAGAGTAGCCTAATACATATTATATTAAAATGTCTAGAATATATTAAATTGAATATAGAAATCGTGGTCAGCTATTCTAAATAAGTTTAAAGTTATTATTAGCTAGAATCCATTTGCATACACATTATAAGAATTATTACTTACCAGATGAAGAAGTTGCAGGTCGGCAGAAAAGACAGCAGCACCAATGACACGACAGAGAAACTCTTCCAAAGTCAAATATGCTCTCATGCACACCCCACTGACATAAATTATGTCATAAATTATGACTGTTAATGGTCAACCAGTGCTACATTTTTATTTTAAATGTAAGAATAACATTAGTAGGCTAGCAATTTTACCCGTGGAACTGTGTGTGGTGTTTTTCCGCGGTCAATTGCACTGCTGTATTTAGATTAACAGTAACTGATAATTTCCCAGAATGCATTGCAATTCTACAGTAACATACTGTCAACTGTGTGCACAGTACATAACTGTTGAAAAAACAATTTAATACTGTGAAAACAACTAAATCTACTGTAACTTACTGTACATAGATTATACAGTAAGAAACTGTTGAGAAAAACAGTATAATCCTGTGAAAACAACAGAAATCATTTACAGTGTAGGCTATTAAAAAGAAAATGTATAGGGGCGGTTTCCCAGACAGAGAACTTTTGCTGATACCCCCATGTCATCCAAGATGTCGATGTCATTCTTTCTTCAGTCGAAAATAAATTAAGGTTTTTGATGAAAACATTCCAGGATTTTTTTCTCCATATAATGGACTTTACTGGTAGCCAAACGGTTCAAGGTCGAAAAGACACTTTCAGTCAGGGACGTGCACAGGAATTTTGAGGGGCAGTTGCTCTGACCTGAAAAAAGGGCACCCCCCCTCCTCCCCCCTCACGGGCTATATGAAGGAATATATTCAGTTGAATTTGTCCCCTTCCAAATTGCCTTATCTGGCCGTGTTTGTCCAAACGCAATGCCTCATCTTATGGTATTATAATTATTTATAAAGATTGCAAAATGTCAGAGATGAGACAAATGAGCAAAAGAGTTCTTCATATTGTTGTTTATTGTTTTTTAAATTATTTATTTATTTATTTATTTGAAAAGAAATAATCTGGATTGAATGGAAAAAACTCGAAAAAATAAAAAACGCTTAGATTTCGGGAAAAAATACAATTCTTTTTTTTTTTGCCAATCCTGACCTCCCCCTGGGGCCCTAAGCAAAATTCTGCTAAGGGGCCCTCTACCTGATCTGTGATGCCGTGAGCCATGTAAACCATTTGCCATTGCCACTCAATACCGCCCAATACAATCCTCCCTCCTTTAAACAAAACAGTCAAAGAATAAGAACAGAATGAGGTTCAAACAAACAATATTTACTGAATAAAGCATTTTTATAGAATGTTAAGATAACATTAACATTCACATAAGTGAATATTAACGTAAACATAAACAAGAAGAAAATAATAAAGTACAACCCTGAACTTTGGCTTTTGGGATTAACTTTGGTTCTCTCTACAGCCAGGGTATTTTCGGAATCAGTAGCCTATGATTTTTATTTATTTTTTTATTTTTTTATGCATGTTAAAGCAAATCTTGATTTATGGTTATTTACTGAGGGATTGCGTTCATATTGACCAGAATGTCCATCTAATCATCATTTTAAATTCAATATAGCCTATAAATCAATAGTCAATCAATGTCAAATTGCCAATACATTGGTTTATATCTTGCATAATTAGTGCAGTTGTTTAGAGTTTTTAACTACACTGAGACTAGATAATCAGTGTCTTTATAATGTGTACTTTGATTGGAAGTGCCATCATTTCTCTGGTCTCCACATTTCTGCTTGAAAAATGCGAGTTTCATTTCGTGCACGCGCATATGAACGCAACACACGCGACGCGGTTATGTTTTCCGAGCTGCAGTAAACAAACAATGTTGTTGCACTTTGTCGTTTATCAAAAACAAAACGTAATAAATAATGGTATTTTACTCTCACTTTTGACGGGCAAAAAGTGATGCAAGAGATGCACTGCCTGCCCAGACAAACCATCAAACTTTGCGGACACTAGTGAGGACAGAACACAAGTTTACCTGACTGCTGTTCCCTCAATTCACTCTCATGTTTTTCTTCTTCCTCTTTTCGTGACGAGAAGGATAGTTTCGCTTCATTTTGTCATGGTCGTACACATTAATTAGCGCACGACACGAGATGGAGGCGCGGCCTGAGTAATTTGCGGTGCCTTACCATACGCACCGGTCGCGTGCAGTCTATGGTCTCGTGGAAACAGTTTGACTTTCAATTTTTTTTTTTTTTTTGGAAGTGAATGAGGCTTTGCGATTTTTATATTATTTTTTGTCTAGGCCTACGTGAAATTCTACATCCATTGTACGATTTTTTTTTTTTCCTCAGAAGGGCAACCTGAGTCGAGAAGGGCATATGGGCAGTTGCCCGGGCAACCTGAGCAACCCCCCTGTGCACGTCCCTGCTTTCAGTACAAACTGCAAACTGTTCAAAGGGCTTTAAACGATTCCGGACGATGAATAAGGGTCTTATCAAGCGAAACAATTGCTCATTTAAAAAAAATAATAACAAAGGTTAAGTTTTATAAGCTAAAATGCTCGCCTTGCTCTGTTCTGTGATGCGCGTTCGTGACTCTCCTGTTCGAACTCGTTTATCAAAATGAACGAATCCTTTCCCGAGTCAACTCGTTCATTTTGAAAGAACCAAATGACACGAAAAAGATTCGTTTTTTTTATAAACGAGTTCGAACAGGAGAGTCAAGATAATTCTATATTAAGGCCTACTGTTGTTTTAATTTAAACCCTGTCCAGGAAACTCCCTAGCTTATGAATTGTTGCTGTTCATGTGAATTTTAGACTTGTTTGCAGTGTAATGTTGACTGCATCACCAGTGCAGGTTCATATGCTCATTGATAGTTTTTCCTCTTCAAAGCTCCACATATCGTGCGTGGTCCTTCATATCAGATGAAATGTACGCCTCGGCAGATGCTCACCGGTATGACACTACACTGGATGAGTACGCTAGCTCTTTTTATTATTCATGTGAGTTGCTGTTGTGTATTTATGGGCTTATTCTTTCAGCATACTGGGACATGCTCTCAACCAAGATGCTATTCAGAAAATCCGTCAAATCCTAGATGAACACGGCAAAAGAAAAAGACCGGTAGCACTTCATGTTTATGCAACGTATGCATACTGTATATTCATTTACAGCAGCATGTTTACATTAAGTCTTTGTACACAGCTTGACAATGCCGTTGAAAAGTCAGGAAAGCTTGTTCTTACAAACTGGAGTGAGCAAATTAAGGTCAGAAAATACTGTGTTTTCTAATTCTGAGGTATCAAATCAAATGAACCCGATATTAAAAAAGGAATTCAGAAGCAGTTTTGCCACGAGGAGAATACGTTTTGAACAGAGATGTCTGTTTCTACAGCTGAAGAAGAAGCTGATCGGTTTGACTCGAGAACATGAAGCTCTCTTAAGCTTTGTGGAGAAAAATAAGCAAATCAGTACAGAGAAAGAAAAACAGAAGGTATTTGTGATTGTTCATTGACAGGGGGGGGGGGGGAACATATTTTTTACGGTAAAAAACGACAGCTGTGGTTGCCAGAACTTTACCGTCAAAAATACGGTAGCAGTGTTATTGGATTTACAGACTTAACTTAAAATTTACGGTCATAAACCGTATTTCATTATCTGACAAAATGTTAATTTAGCCTACCACCCCACTGAAGTATTGATATCTGTTTTGTACCATTATACACTGACAACCAACAATCATCACAGAAGAGATAAGAGTCACATGATCAATCAAAGATCTCAGCAGCTCGTCCATAAGAAGGTTAATATTTATATAAAGAAGCTGCAAAGTGTCATTCACACAAACATTAAACACCATCATGGTAAAAAAAAAATGATTAATTTAATTGTGGGAATGACAATGCACGATTTTTCACTGTAAATTATACAATGATTTGTTCTTTTTCACTTTCAAAAACTGTAAATTTAACGGTATTTTACAGTAAAATTGCATTAAATGTACCATGAGATCTATCAGTTATATACCGTATAAAGTACAGAAACTTTCTGTTATCCGATTAACAGTTTTGCCTTTTACCGTTAAAAAATTATGATTATTTTTTTACAGTGAATACAAATATGTTTGAGATATAATGCCGTTCGTTTTTGTCCAGATGTTTAACAGATTGACTAAATCAGCAGAGCTTCAGGCCAGAGTTGATGAGGAATACTTTAACACCAACATGGAGGGTCACCACATCCGTCTGAGGCTGGAGAACACACTGAAGACCTGCTACCAGGTTCAGGCTGTTTTCATCATCTTGATATTTTTATCCTCTTTTAGCCATTACATTTTGACTGATTCATTGCTGCATTTCAGATCGTCCAGGAGCTAGAGAAGCAGAGAATAGAGACTCTATCCGACACCCTAAACAAGTACAGCCTCTTCATGACTGTATACGCACAGACCGTCATTCACGTGAGCACTGTCTTTCAATTCAGGAGTGTGAATTTGAATTAAAATGGCCACAAACTGTACTTTTATAAAGTACTGTACTTAAAAAAAAAATTATTTACTTTTGCCATACAGTACCATAAAATTAGGGCTGTCAAACAATTAATCGCCATTAATCGCATCCAAATAAAAATTTGTGTTTGTCAAATATATGTGGGTGCACTGTGTATAATTATTTTATATATATTTATATATATATATATATAAATACACATACATACTTGTATATATTTAAGAAATATTTTCATGTATATACTATATATAGATTTATTTATAATTTATATTATATATAAATATAAATAATTTATATATAAATATTTTTTTTCTTAAATATACATGCATGTGTGTATTTATATATATATATATATATATATATATACATACATACATGCATGTATATTTAAGAAAAAAATATTTATATATAAATTATATATAAATATTATATATATAATTATTATAATTATATATATATATTATATATATATATATACAAAATAATTATACACAGTGCACCCACATATATTATATAAACACAAACTTTTATTTTGGATGCAACTAATCATGATTAATCGTTTGAGAGCCCAACACAAAATGTCCACAATTACACTTACAATGGCTATATACTTTAGTATTTGGTTTAAAATTGTTTTAATTATTTAATATTTAGACAAATTTTAATACTTTAACCTGAAATTAACCTGCTTCCGTTCCATGGTGTTAAATCAGTTAAAAGGTCATTCCAGATATAATGCAAATATATGTAAAAAAAATAAACGGTAACACTTTACAATAGGGTTTCATTCATTAACATGAACTAACAATAAAAATACTTTTAAATCATTTAGAATGTCATACATTATCTAATGTGATCCTCGTTTGGATTTTTATTGAAGTATTAAACTGACTTTTAGATATTTTTTGGTGGCAGAGTCACAAACAGATCGAGCAGGCCGTACGGAGGGTTGATGTGGAGAAAGACATTCAGTCACTGGTCGAGGATGTTGGCGCTACAGCGGACGAGAACAAAGCTGAATTTCTCTTGGCTGACTACTTCGTAAGTCTTTGAGTTTATAGCACACATTCATGTGGAAGGAATTTTTAATGAAATGGGTTGTTTGTGTGTGTGTGTGTGTGTAGGAGGAAGAAGGAAAAACAGTGATGGGAAAAGACAGAAGGAAAGATGGCATCAGGACCAAGCTTCAGCGTCTAGAGGACTGCATCACAAAAACTAAAAGCGACAGAGAAGGTCTGGATCTTGTAGGCTGGGATTTATTTCTTGTCTAAAGGGGGTGCTAAAATAATTGAAACGTGTCCTTCAACATCCAGCATTTAAATTATTTAATTTTCCATTTTACCTTAGAACTATAAACTCACAAGGTCACATTGTAAAGTGAACCGTTATTAAGCATGTTTTCAATTTCTTTATTATCACCGTATCAGCTCTTTGAATCAATAATGGTTTATTGAAACCTGCCGGCTAGGGTTGGGTATCGAGAATCGAGTATCGATTGGAACCGGGACTAACTTTTCGTTTTTCCCGGAATCGTTCAAAAGTTAAAATTTTGATTCCTAGTTTCGATATTCACAGTCCGCCGAGCGGAAGAAGAAACCGCTGAAAAACACCAACAAAGAAGCGTCTACCGGAAGTGTAGGCATAACCACGCGAGTCGAACATGAGTACCTTACGTCGGCGATCCAAAGTGTGGCTTCACTTTTCTAAAAATAACGAAATCTCGGCAAAATGCAAAATTTGTGACAAAAGGAGATTTACATTTCATCTGATATGAAGGACCACGCACGATATGTGGAGCTTTGAAGAGGAAAAACTATCAATGACAAAAGGTATTTTTACAGAAAGAGTATTTCCTTCAGAAAGGCCGTTGGTTAGCAAGGTTAGCTAAACTTTTTTGACCCTGCCTCTTAAAAGAATCAGAATCGAGAATCGTTAGGAACCGGAATCTAAACAAGGAATCGGAATCGGAATCAGAATCGTTCAAATTCAAACGATACCCAACCCTACTGCCGGCTGACATTCCCAACCTCTTAGCAGAAGAGATAATGAGTGCTTTAAATCTGCAGTGAGTGAACCAATGCGTTTGTGCTTTTGGTGAATCTGAATGTAGTGTTTACATGAATGCTAAACAAGTGATCGGTTGATCTGTGTTTAAACATTGCTAAGAAAATTCCCGCTCCTGGATCACTTCAAAAAAACTTCAAAAAGCTCATAGAGAGATTGTAAAACTAATCCATATGAATTGAAAGGTTTAGTCCAAAGACTTGATTGCTTTATATGGTGATGAACAGATTTAATTTAGGCTTTAAATCACATATAAACAGCGAAAATAAACAGAAGCTCAACCGAACGTGCTTGACACACAAGAATGAACCTCATTGGTTCTTGCGGAAGCTCAAACGTGCCACAAAACACAAGAATGAACCTCATTGGTTTTTGCTGAAGCTACTACTTTAGTAGAGGACATCAGAGATTTTTTTTATTTTAAGTGTGATATGAGCCCTTTAAATAGAACTGGTTTATTCCTCAGAGATCTTATTAGGTGGTTCTGTCCTGTTATATTGTTCACAATATATGACATCTAGCTCAACGCTGACACAAATCTGGTTTTCAGGTTTAGAGAAAATGGTTAAAGTAAACACAGAACAACCAAACTTCTCAAACAAAAAAAACCTGGAGGAAACAGAACAGTTACTGGACGAGGTGAGATGTTACATTTCATTCCAATGTTTCGCTAAATTTTAAGTATTTACTTTACTTCGATTCTTTTTTTTTCAAAAATCAGGTTAAAATGACATTTTCATTCAGACTTTTTGACCCCACTGTGTTTATCAAAAATGTAGTATTCAATAAATAGGTTTTAACAAATCAAAAACTGATTGATCTCTCTCGATAGGCCATCCTCAAACTGGACCTTTTAGAGGCGACGCACTGCAAACTGACTCACTGTCTGGCGGAGTTAGAGGGAAAACCCAAATCAAGACATCGATTCAGTGACAGCATCACTAAATGGAAAGAAAGGGTGAGTTTTACACATCCTACCTTAACCAACAGTTCAGTTCTAGACGCATTATTTTGTTTGTTGAAATAAAATTGACGGTAATGATACACTATGTAACTTTTGGCCCTCTAGCGGCTAAAAAATAAAATGGCATGCGTTGCGGAAGAATAAGTTTTGGTTGTGTTTTAGCTCTGCATTGAATGTTTTTTTCTTATAACTACTACTTCTACGGAAGCCCTGAACCGCAACCAAAAATAAAATAAAAAAATCTGTCAAAAAAATATAGCATTTCGAGATTAAAGTCGAAACATTTCGAGATTAAAGTAAAAACAATTAGAGATTAAAGTCGAAACATTTCAAGAGTAAAGTCAAAAAAATTCTAGATTAAAGTGGAAACATTTCGAGATTAAAGTCGAAACATTTCGAGATTAAAGTAAAAAAAATTCTAGATTAAAGTGGAAACATTTCGAGAGTAAAGTCGAAACATTTCGAGATTAAAGTCGAAACATTTCGAGATTAAAGTCGAAACATTTCGAGAGTAAAGTCGAAACATTTCGAGAGTAAAGTCGAAACATTTCGAGAGTAAAGTCGAAACATTTCGAGATTAAAGTCGAAACATTTCGAAAGTAAAGTAAAAAAAATTCAAGATTAAAGAAACATTTCGAGATTAAAGTCGAAACATTTCGAGTTTCACACTGTATGTGTGTGTGTGTTGAGGAAAAGCATTTGGCTACCATTATAGGAGTGAAATTAAAATGAATTCAAAATATTAAAATATAATAAGATCTTAATTATAATATAATACCACTGAATTTTAGTAAAACTATTATTAGCATGCATTTGAATCAAATATATATATATATATATAGATTTAAACTCTTAAATCATCCTTGGCTGATTCTGATTCATGAAAAACCACCACTAAACATGTAAGTCTTGATGAATCCAGGACATGGAAAGCAATAAAAACACAAGTGGGTTAACTGAGAAAATAGGTCAACGCTAGTTTAGCATCATATTTTGTTTATACACTTTGTTGACTGTAATATATATGTATCCCCAAGGCTGCAGGGTGGAGAGAGACAGTATCACAATTTTTGGAAACCAGGTTTAGCTAAAAACATCCATGTTTCACGAGTTTTTAAATTCTATGGGATTTTGCTCCAGGACTGTGAGCACAGCGTAGTGCAGCTTTCCCGGCCTATGAGGATCAGAAAGACTCCGTTCAGATCCCGTCAGTCCATGAGGACCAATAAGAGTGCGCTGACCAACCAAAGCCCTGATAGGACAAGCAAAGAGCCCTTGAATGAGACGACCAAAGTCGATGATCAACAGAGTGGTCCGGTTAATGGGTGCGAGACTGAATCTGAAGAGGATAAAGGTGAACCGCGAGCCACATGTGTTTATCTTCCCTTCCATTCAAGGATTTTCTTAACACACAAACTGATTTATTAAACAGGTGCAGAATTCTGCTCAGTCGGCAGATGCAAGGCTTTATACAGCTTTACGTCCGAAAGAGAGGACGAGTTAAACATTACTGAAGGTAATATGGCAGTTCATCTTAATACATCATCCCTCAGCACCTGCTTTCTGTTGACTCTCCCTCTTCAATCTGGCAGGGGACGTACTGGACATCTTTCAGAAGGACGACACGGGCTGGTGGTTCGGTGAGCTGAACGGACAGAGAGGACATTTCCCTTCCACGTACGTCGAAGAGCTGCCCGTTTTTACTGCGATGAAGTCATCCGAAGCTTAGCTTTAAAAGAGCATGTGAAAGAAAAAGGTCACTGACCTCAGTGCCACTGAATTATGATTCATTCATGCTGTAGAGTTAAACATACTTTAAACTAATTACTTTCCCATGACCTTTCCATGTGATTACAGGAAAAAAGACTTTTGAAAATCATTCAAATTAATAATTTCAACAGATTCACGGACTCACTGACAAATCACACA
Organism: Pimephales promelas; assembly: GCF_988280905.1. Lineage (NCBI taxonomy): Eukaryota > Metazoa > Chordata > Actinopteri > Cypriniformes > Leuciscidae > Pimephales > Pimephales promelas. The sequence continues at coordinate 37,200,295 of NC_142775.1, read as the reverse complement.
TTACTACTGCTTATGTGTAGTGTTACGGAATATCTAGCCGAGTAAATAAATATTTTAGAGCAGTGCATAAAATGTAAGATATTGAAATATATTTGCTACAAAAATTCCAATTAAGTCTGGAAAGACTTTTTTAGGGCTGCGCAAAGATTAATTGCGATTAATGACATCCAAAATAAAAGTTTGCGATTACATAATATATGTGTTTGCTGTGTATAAATATTTTGTATATATAAATACACACATGCATGCATATATTTAAGAAAATGTTATCCATATATAAAATATTTATATTTAAAGTAGATTATGTATGTATATATATATATATAGTATTTACATGCAAATAACTCCTAAATATATACAAGCATGCATATGTATTTATATATACAAAATAACTATATACAGCACACATACATCGATGTAAACACAAACTTTTATTTTGGATGCAATTAATCTTTGCACAGCACTACTTATTTATATATATATTCTTTTAAAATGTCATGATTTCAAGTGTTTCAAGACCATGGGAATCCTATCAATGAAATACAAGTGTGTGGATATAAAACATTTGATCAAAATCTATTGTATTGTGAAAAAAAAAATCGATTTTATTTGCACAGTAATAAACCACAAAATGCAAATGGTTTAGAACTTCTTGTCACTGTAGTATAAAACTAAATTAAGACATTTCAAAGCACTTTTTTAAAAACCTTTGTTATGTTTATTGCTAAAATTACCAATCAATAAATGAATGTACAAAAAATGTAAAGGTAAATAAAAGCTCAATATGCTTAGTAATGATATCTACAAATATTGTGTCTGGGTCTGACTGCTTTAAATGGATCATCGGTCAGGCCATCTTTGCACCACTGTGAAGCGCCACAAACTCTCTGCGGACGTTAGCGAGGAAGGCGGAAAAGTTGTTGGTCTCCTGCAGTCTGCGTTCTAGATGTGCCATTTTCTCCAATGGAGGGTCACAAGAGATGACTGAGAGGAAATATAATCACGTTATTCAGTGCTGTCTTTTGTCAGTCTTGCAAATTATACAATGTTTAAAAAGATAGGACTCAGTAGGATTGGAAAAAAAAATCATAATAATCTTTAACTCAGCAAGGATATGAAATTGAACAAAATTGACAGTAAAGACATGTACAATGTTAAAAAAGATTTAGATTTTTAAATTGGTTGCCACTAAAATATTAAACTGTTTACAACATTGATAATAATAATAAATGTTTCTTGAGCAGCAAATCAGCATATAATGATTTCTGAAGGATCACGTGACACGGAAGATTGGAATAAATTACATTACAGTTTTCAATGTGTTTTCATCTAATAAATGCAGCCTTGGTGAGCATTAGAGACATTTTTCAAAAATGTTCTTTTAAAACCGTAAATGTAAAAGATAAATGGCCTTGAAAGTGCTTGAATTTATTTTGTGCAAAACATTTTCTGGAAAAAAAAATCCATATTATTCCCTTAATGTCCGTTAATGTGTTATTTCGCCAACACTGTGGCCTATCCATACAAGCTTTCTTCATTTATGTTAGTTTACATGTTAGTTAGTTTATGTTAGTTTTTCATTTCAGCACATTTACATGTTACATTGTGTTTCCTGCGTGAGGTACTTTGTGTTGTACAATGCCATGACGTTCACGCGCGCACAAAACTACTATGATGGTATCGTAACGTTTACGTTTGTTATTAGACACAACACATGTGTGTCCCACATTAAGTCCTTGAATTTGAGAGTATTGGACCTGAAAAGACCTTAAAAGATCCTGCTGGGGCCTAATCAGAAAATCAGGTTTAATTTAACCAAGAAACAAACAAAAACAAAAAAAATCACGGATGAAAAACAGGATGTTTTGACTGTTGAACAATAAAAAAGTTGAATTACAAAAAAGGATGATAAACAGACCAGAAGATTAATACTTACTGTGGTAAACGCCCTCTGCATCAAGCTGGAGGAGGAACGTGTGGACCATGTCTGGATCTTTACGACTGATGTTCCTGAAGACAAACTGCAGCTTCTCACCTTCAAATTAACAGATGTTGGTGATACACCATCAAAACTTGCATCTCAAGTATGAGACAATTATAAAAATGCTTTAATTTTTCTCAAAAATTATAGAATCAACAACAACAACAAAAAAAGATTGAAAAAGCTCAACTAAAACTGGAACATTTTCATTAGTGATCTAGAAATAGTAAATGTTTTTCAAAATCCTAAACTTTGTTAATTTCCAGGTTTGATTCATACTTTTGAACCGCAATCTATTTGAATGACGTATTTAACACATGATGAAAGAAAAAACACCAACTTTACCTTGGATTTTTCTGATCTCAAGACTGAGGTGTTTCTGAAAGACGTCTTTACACTTGTTCAGCTTCTTCAGTCTGTCCTTGTTGGCTTTGTTTTGGGACTGAATCACTATAAAACAAGCATTAAGGACATCAGCAATAATAAACCTTTGTCTGTTGTGACTATCACATGCAGTAAATTAAGTTAAATTAAACCGCTCGTTTCGTGTCTCAGGCCATCAATGTGTACTTACATTTACGAGTCATTAAATCATGTTTAATTTGGACTTCTCTGTGCATGCTCTTTGAGGTGGTGACCATAGACCTGCATTATATGACTGACAGACAAGAACGCTTTGACCTAAAAATATCAAAATTGAAACTACTGCGGAAATAAAGACACCTACATCTTGGATGCCCTTGAGGTAAGCTAAAACATATCAAAAATTTATTTCAAAGTGAACTATTCCTTTAACGGATAACTATCTTTCCACCTCCTTTATTTTAAGTGTAAACCATTAAGGCCAGGATGATACACCAAGCCAACAGTCAGACGCCAGGCAATGCCAGGCTGTTTTTAAGCGTCGCTCAGCTTATTTTTTTCGGGTTAAATCAGCATTGGGCCGTCTGTGAAAGAGTTTTGATTGGCTATTCAGCTTACAGAACGAGTCAGAGCACGAGAATAAAAGTGATGAATGCGGGCAAATAAGTCAAGACGGTACAGACAGAAAGCATTTATAATTTTATGTTATCTTACCTAATCATTTGAATGCACAAATATTTTCATAATAACATGAGCCGACTAGAATAAAAAAAAATGTGATTGATATTCAAAATGTTAAGCGTTCACTGTCGTGTTTAGTGTTTGTGTATCTGCAGTCCTAGTTTTTGGCTTGGTGTCCCGGGTTTTACACATCAACATAAAGGCTATGACAGTGCGTGAGAGGAAAGAGAGGCCTACACACATTCCCTGTTTCTGGCCTGATCCTTCTTGAGCTTGTCAATTCTCTGAAATAGGAGTGCTTTGTGATGCTCCTTGTCTTCAATCTCCGACACAACCTCAAGCTGTTCAGCACTCTTTTCTTTCAGTAAAGATGATTTCTCCTTCAAATCTTAAAAAACAAACAAAAACAATATAGTCTTTCAACTGCTTTTGCAGATGGCATGTACTGTATATTAAAGTGTCAAACTATTGTGCCAGTCAACATATTACCTTGTTTGTAAGCATGTATCATGTCAAACATGGTTTCATCCTCCTTACATTTCTTAAAGCAAGTATCTGTAGGAAAAAATAAATAAAAATCAACATTTATCAAACTTATCAAATTTATCAAAAAATCATATAAATATTTGATGTGTAAATGCTTAATTTTATGCTCAAAGATCTGTAATTAATAATGAACAAAGCATAATGCAATGATAACTGAGCAATGGACTAATCATATTTGTTTTACACGTTAAGACAATTTTTTTCTAAAAATGATGCATGTATAATCAAATAAACCTAACTTGTTCACTAACTTTGTGAAATATTAAAACGTTTCAACAACATAAAAGTTATTTTTATGTTTACTATTAAAGATTTCATGGCAAAAAGAAACATGAACCACAATGTGTATGTTTTACAATTATACTAAAAGGCCTTTTATTAGCTAAAAAAACATAAACTATCAGACACAGAAGGCATGTAGTAGATTGTGTGGAACAGGTTTTAGATCATTTTGGTCATTTCGAGGCCCTTATGTATAAAATATGATATAGTATGCTTTAAGGTTAAACCAAACAAATTGACCCTTTTAATGCATGTTCTTGGTCTTGTTCAGGTTTCATAAGTGCTTTTTATTCCATATGTTGAATTGTGAATATCATGAGTTGCCTATGAATTTTTCAATTCAAAGAATTGTCCATAAAAACAACCATGAATACAGAAATTACGGCCTGGTTTCACAGACAGGGCTTATATTAAGTTACATTAGCACATTAAAGTAGCTTTTATAAACATGCCTGAAGACAAAACATTACTGGTGTGCCCCTTGAGACAAAACAATGACAGCCAGTGACATATTTTAAGATATCAGTGCAAGTTACTTTCAGTTAAAACAGCTCAAACATGCAGTTTGCTCTAAGACTAGCTTAAGCCTTGTCTGTTTGTCACAATATTTATGCCCATCTAAACTCAAACCATGATGGCAACCACAAAACGATTCTGTGGATCTCTTACCCAAGACAGACTTCATGTACTGCCTGTGTTCCTGACAGAGCTCCGCAGCCCGGTCATTGAGCACCTCTGCCATGGCCTGATCCAGAAGTTTGGTCCTGATCTCCTCCAGTCGGCTGTTGAACTGCTCCACTACATTATAGTCTCTGATAGACGCCATGCTGAGCTGAGAAATCATCCAAACACACAAACACAATGACTGTTACTAGTAGCTAACGTTACCATCGCAGTCTGCTCACATTCAGGGCATGTTTATTGATTTCTTTATGTTTATATATATGACATAACGTTACTGTCAGTCTAACGTTACTCTATTCTACCACAATATAATAATTCAATACAATATCAAATTAGCAAACACAGTAATCAATAACACTTCAGAGCGATTTAATTTTCATATTTTTTTCTTCATTTTTATGCGCTGAAACTGAAGATGATATTGATTAAATGTTATTTTAATAAAAGCACAGTACATTTAAATCACTTACCCGTTTTATGAAATGAAAATAAACGCAAATGTATTCGTCTTGTTTTCAAAAATCGGCGCCTGGACCGTCAGTTACACCGGAAATGGCGTCACATAAACGCGTCGTCATCATAACTACAAAATAGCGGCATGAAATTTTCTTTGTTGTTTGTCCCATGCTATGCCAACTGCTCATAGTATACATTGTAAACTCTGAAGTATGCATTTTATTTTCCCTCAAAATGCTAGGTTTGTGTTATTATCTTATATTTTCCCTTAAATCAGTCAGAGTCCCTTTGATTCAGTAGTAATGCTGCGCCATCTAGTGTAGTTTGAGCTCTACTGCACACTGGAATGTACGAGGTGTCATAGACGGGCTCTGGAGGTGTGCTGTTTCTTTCATGTAGGACATTCTGTAGCCTACATTTTAGCACATATTACATGTTTCTCATCAGGAACAGGAAAACATCACAAATGGGCATATTATTGTAGCTAATTCTTTGTTCTGTTGATGTAGCTACTCTGATGTATTCCATCATGTATAATCAAAAGTAGTGTATGTACACCTCCCTCTGGTGGACAGAGGATTAGCTGACCACAAATGTGCTTCGAGTATAAATAAAACAATAATCAATTATTTATTGTTATATAAATGCAGCATTGTAGCCTATATTTATAATACGTAATTTTACAGTATTTTAGAGTAGAAAATACTTTTATTTTGTCATTAAAAATTTTTTATGACAGCTTTGTGACCATACAATTTCTACCGTCTAGACATTAAACAAGCAATAGGCTAAATAAATAATGTCATGCTATTGTTGCTAAACTAAATGAGCAAAGTTTACTTAAAAGGTCCTCATTGAAGTTACCTGAACTGTCTAAATACTACTAAAATAAGCCAATATGAATAGTTCTGAATGTTTTTCATAGACTCACATACAGTTTCATAAAGGTCTTTTTAATACATTGCCTATGAACAAATCATGGGGAAAAAGCATCTGCAGAGTGACAGACAGACAGACAGACAAAAAAAATTACAAATTACACACATGACACAACAGAAAACAATGACTAAGCATTAACATATCAGGGATTAAGAACATGTTATCAGTCCACTTCAATTGCCACTATAGTTCAAGGACACCATATCTTCAGCTACTAGTAAATTGCTGATGTAGTAATGTCTAGAACAGGCAGAAACTGTACAAGCTTTTTGCACAAATCAGTTGTTTAACATACAGAGGTCGACTCATCCAGGTTGACTAACCGCACATTAAATAAGTATAATTTAAGCAAAGTGAAGTTCAAGTATATAGTCATGACATATGATAATACAAACACACATCTCAATATATACATATCAATAAACACCTCAACAATTGTAATCTCCTTAAGCGGCCCGACTGGATCAGACAAGCCAACACTGGCTCAAGTAATGGCGTGAGTTTGAAGCAGGACTATAAATCTTGTCCAAATATTAAATAATTTTTAGCTAAGAGTGGCCCCTGTGGTGACAAGTTTGTAGTAAGCTGCTTTCTTAGCCATGAGCTCCTCGTGGGTCCCTTTCTCGATTACCACCCCCTGTGACATCACAGCAATGATGTCAGCGGTCTGAATGGTGGAAAGCCTGTGGGCTATGACGATACACGTGCGTCCCAGCCGAGCTTCATCCAACGCTGCCTGAACAGTCTGAAGATTCAAAATCCAACGCGTTTTGTGCATTAAAAAGTATTCAAAAATACTGACAATATAGTTAAAAAGTGTAAATTGATATTGTTTTACCTTCTCGCTCTCAGTATCGAGCGCAGAGGTTGCTTCATCCAGTAGCAGAATTTTAGGGTTTCTGACGATGGCTCGTGCGATCGCTATACGCTGTTTCTGTCCGCGGGACAGCTGAGAGCCTTGAGCACCAACCTGAGTTTCATATTTCTGAAAAACACAATAGGGTTAAGCAATAATTTCTACAATTCAACTGTACTTAAAGGAGTAGTTCACTTTAAAAAAAAAAAACTTTTGCTGATGATTTACTCACCCCCATGTCATCCAAGATGTCCATGTCTTTCTTTCTTCAGTCGAAAAGAAATTAAGGTTTTTGATGAAAACATTACAGCATTTTTCTCCATATAATGGACTTCAATGGGGTCCAAACGGTTCAAGATCCAAAAGACATTTTCAGTGCAAAATGCAAAATGTTCAAAGGGCTTTAAACGATTTCGAACGATGAATTCAAGTCTTATCAAGCGAAACGATCGCTCATTTAATAAATAAATAACAAAGTTTAAGTTTTATAAGCGTAAATGGTTGCTTTGCTCTGTTCTGTGATGCGCGTTCGCGACTCTCCTGTTCAAACTTGTTCATCAAAATGAATGAATCTTATTCCGAGTCGTCTGGTTCATTCAATGAACGAAACAAACGAATTGACTCGAAAAAAGATTCGTTTATTTTGATGAACGAGTTCGAACAGGAGAGTCCCGAACGTGCATCGGTAGTACAGAGCAAGGCGACCATTTATGCTAATAAAACTTAAACGTTTTATTTATTTATTAAATGAGCGATCGTTTCGCTTGATAAGACCCTTATTCATCGTTTGGTGTCATTTAAAGCCCTTTGAACAGTTTGCAGTTTGCACTGAAAGTGTCTTTTGGACTTTGAACCGTTTGGTTCCCACTGAAGTCCATTATATGGAGAAAAATGCTGGAATGTTTTCATCAAAAACCTTAATTTCTTTTCGACTGAAGAAAGAAAGACATGGACATCTTGGATGACATGGGGGTGAGTAAATTATCAGTAAACGTTTTTTTAAAAGTGAACTACTCCTTTAACACTCTAATGCCAGTCATGTGAATTAATTGGCAGAAAAATCAATGTGTTTTATATTATTGCAAAAATATGCAAATTGGTGCAGTTACTGATATTTATATGGACAAAAAGTAAGATGAAATCTGATAGCTTGTAATATCAATCAATGAGATTTGTATGACAGTATAACAGACATAAAATACATAAATGTCACTATTTCACCAGATTTAAGCATGTCTTAGTATTGCATTGCATTATAAGTTTTGGGCCCACAATAAAAACTACAGAGCTCTGATCATAAAACCAAGCATTTAAATATTATCTCACTAAGATGATTGAGAAATGAACAGATAAACTTTCCTCAAAAGCCTGATGATCATATGTGATCCTCACATTTTAACATGTTTTATCTTAAAAGAAAAAAACAAGTAATCCTTCAGTAAATGTTCAATTGAAATATTACTAAAAATCATTAAGATTAAACAGCAAAAAGACACGTGAACCACAAGCAAGAAGGTGGATGTTTTTAATTAAACTAAAATGCCATTTATTTGCTTAAAAAAAATGAACTATCAATCAGACGACATGTAGATTGTGTCCAACAGGCTTTTCAGCAAACCTCTAGATCATGTCGGTATCGAGACATTGTTTTAACCCAATAAAGCATACTATTTACTTATTGTGCAGAATTCATCAGTGCTTGCTTGTTATTCCAAATTTCATAATCAATCATCAAAATGTAATTGCCCCATCAATTTCCTATTTGTATCAATAGTGCATGACCACTGGTTAGTAAAGTGTATCTAACCGACCCTATATTTTTTGTTTTACATGTAAATGCATTAGATTACAAACAATAAAATGGGCGAAGAACATTTCATGTCAACTGTGAGCCAAAATAAACTTGATGAGTACATTAAAATTGTCAGTCATGATGAAAAGAAATGCATAACTTACATCAGGAAGTGTCATCACAAAATCGTGCAGATAAGCCTTCTTAGCGGCGTCTATAATCTCCTGCATGCTCACGGTGCGAGAGTTATCGCCAAACTGGATGTTCTCTGCGATACTGCAGTCGAACAGCACTGGCTCCTGGGATACAATCCCAATCTGAGACCTCAGAAAGGGAACGCTGATGCTCTCAGATGGACGTCCGTCGATCAGCTAGGGCGATAAGAGCGAGTCATGGTTTGATTTTTGATCTTTATATTTGTCAGGAAGGGAAATTGCTTCCTAATTAGAAACAATTCAAAATTTTACAAAGCGTCCTCACCAGTGATGGGTGTAACTAATTACTAAGTAATTAGTTCCTGTAATTTAATTACATTTCCCTTGAAAACGTAAAGTAAGTGATTACTCTTCATTTATCTGTAATTTAATCACAGTTACTTCTGATGTAATTGAGGTAAATACTGTGTATAGATCAATCCGATCTCACAGCGATTCGTATGCATTTTATGAGGGGTCTAAATATTACGACCGCACTCGTACAAATTCGTATGAATTATTGTAAAATATGTATGAAAAAAGTGTGAAATGTCATGAGATCAGACATAAAACAAGAGTGGGTTTAACATCAAAATGTATTGTCTGATGCTAAAAAGTATGTTTTTATAATGTAACCTTCTCCACCTTGGTCTGTTTAAGGATAATTTATGCAATTTTATAGTATTTATTTGAAAGAATTAAAGCAGATTCATGTCTATCCCTGTATTGATATGGGATTTTGAAAGTAATTAGTAATTAAATACTTTTTAGAGAGAGTAATTAGTACAGTAATCTAATTACACTGTTGAAGAGGTAATTAGTAACTAGTAATTAATTACTTTTTTAGAGTAACTTACCCAACACTGGTCCTCACCTTATGAGTATGAAAATGTTGAGATTTTTTTATTAGTAGCTGCAGTTCCTTTAGTTAACGCCATGATTATTTTAAAACAGATGTTTGAATCTGGCAATAAGTTAAGCCATTTGAGGGGAAATGCATTAAATAAGCAGTAAATGGTTTCATACCACTTGTCCCGCATCTGGGTCGTAGAATCGCTGCAGTAGTTGAACGCTGGTGCTCTTGCCGCAGCCGCTGCTGCCCACAAAAGCAAGAGTCTGCCCTGGATGTACTGACACCTCCAGCCCCCTCAAAACCTGGGTGTCTGGCCTGCTGGGATACGTGAACCTGCACCCTTTAAATTCCACTCTGCCCTTAAAGTCATCCTGTAACAGAATGGAAGATGGCAAAAATAGTCATCAATATTATTTTTGTTGTCCTGTCCTACCTAATAAATACTGAACATTTTAAAGAATATCTGCTAGACGTAAATACCGGCAACTTTTACACTAGCATGTACTGTAGATGATCTCAAAGAGAATAGACATGCACTAAAAAACACACTTCACAAACTCCAAATTTAATTTTGGGGGAATAAAATCCATAAAATGATAGATATCACTGAAATAGGTAATGTGTGTGTGTGAGAGAGTGTAAGTCTGTGTGTAACAGTATATTGGATTCATGCATTTATTCTTAAAGTGACAGCAGCCTAATAATCCTGCTGCATCTCTGATTTTCTTTGCCTTATTTTGTTTGATTATGAACATGAATGATACTCACTGCTCTTAAATATACTTTAATTGTAAGGATTAATCTGTATTTCATAAATTGTATTATAGTATTATATTTATTTGTGCTGCTCCTTGTAAATTGTTTATTTGTTCTTATTTTTTTTACTAACTTTTTTTGTGAATTCAATCAAAGTCTTTTAGGCAAGTCGTGCCACTCGGCTGGCAGCATGGCAACACCTCCGGGCAGCTATTTCAGACTTAACAAGACCAGGCTCTATCTAAATGAATGGGTAGAGACTCAGAACTGCAACTTTACTGGTCACCGGGACATAAAAACTGCTTGTATACAAACAGTAATAAAATATGATAAAAATCGCTGAAAAAGTTTGATGACTTTGCCCCAAAATAAGCAAAATAAACCTTTCATAAAGTATTTATACTAAGGTTGATGCCCTTCTGCACATGCGCAAGGGTTCTCTCGCTCTCTGTCGCGCGCACTACACGGTTTGAAACACAAAACCTGCATGTTTCCCGGCTTGACCGTTAAAAGCAGACGGTTGGCTTTCCAGCGAGAGGGGCGGGACATGTGCATACAACCGCCATCTTTGGTGTTACAGGTTTTCCCTATATAGTTTTATTAAGGATTGAGGAAGTGGCATGTCTCTATATAAATAGTCTCTGATTCAATTCAACGTTTGAAATCAGGCCTGTGTTGTGTGTAGGCTATTGCGCAACAAAATTGCCCCATTGTAAAAACAAAAATGCACTGCACGAGAGATAATTTTGTGAAAAAAGTCAAAAAATAATAATAATTACCCCTCCCCCCTATAAAAATGTTTTGCCTGTAAAAATCCAGATTGGAGCATTCCTATAAATAATTCTACATGATTAAAAGAATGCAACATATTGACCATTTTGCAAGATGTAAACAACACTGGTCCAGTTTATAACTGTTTTCTTTATTTCACATGTAAAGAAAACATCTTAAAGATGTTGTTTAACTTTTTGATTCAGTTTTATATGTTCTGTTGGTTGTATTTTATCCCAGCTTTTATGTAGTGTTAAAAAAACTGAAACAAGAAGTGCTTCTGGACCAGTTTTGTTTACATCTTGCAAAATGGTCTATAGATTGATGGGCAAATACTGCTTTCTGTGAAATATCTCCTGTGAAATATTGGGTAATTGTGAATGGCAGCCAATGGAGAAAAATGCTATTTTCCCATTGAATGGTTTAGCCGTAGCAGATACATAGGCCATGCCAACTAGCCAAACCTTGAAAAGTTGGGTTTGGATGTCTTTAGAAAGCAAATGGTTGAAGTAACAATGGTATAAGATGGGGGGAAACACATTCTCTTACCCAACTTTGTCCTTCTGTTTTGTTAATTTTGGGAACCCTATCCAACAGTTTGAAAATTTGGGCAGCAGCAATCTTAGCCTTGGCGTAGTCAGGTGTAAAAGATGAAGCTCTGCCGAGTGCAGTCGCGCTGGTCACGAGAGCTGAAATGACTCTGAGGAACAAACACACACACCAAAGACTCGATCTACTGGTACATTTCAAACATTTCGGGCCAGTTGTTCAAAGGTAAGCTGATCAGATTTTGGTTATCGGATTGGATCAAATCTTGAAAATGGGTTGTGCAAAAGAGAAAGAAGGAATCTGAAATCAGATTAGATCAGGGAATCCAATCCTAGTTTAATCTGGATCAAACCTTCAGTTTGTGTTGTTCAAAACTTGTCAGTGGGATTTGGATAACTTTGATCAAAAAACAACAACAAAAAAAACAGGATTATCCTGATCCCAACAGGGGGTAAGATTTCAAGGTGGATTTCAGGAAGAAAATGTAGTAAAACTTTAAAATTGGTCAAATGATACATTTGTATCATTTAGTGTATACTTTTATTTATATTTTGCACTTGACTTGTGTAACTGTTGTAACAGTGATAAATAGGCTAACAATTAAGCTATTCAGTAGTAAAAAAATAAAAAATAAAATACAAATTATCTTGTCCCCATTTGTGTTTGGTCTCAAAATAAGAAACACTTACAGTGACCCCATGTTGGCTCTTCTACCTGTTCTTTACATAGCTGGTAGCCCACATTGTGATATGTTGTCCCATTTAGAGCACTGGTAATCCGGATTTGGTAATCTTGAAAACTGTGTATCTGGATCAGGGTGATCCAGTCCAATGTTTCTTTGAAAAACCGGCATAAAAGTAAGACGGATTACCTGATCCTAGATAGGAAAAAATGGGATTTCCAAATCCAGATCATTTTGATCCAGATTAAATGTTTTGAATAACTGGCCCTTCAAGTAATTCCCTTCCATGAACAATCCTCACTGATGTTAATTTTTATATATACAGTAATACATATGTTTATTTCCATATGCATGTTACTTATAGAAAATGTAAAACTTATATAAAACAATACCAGGCATAAGAATCCTTATAATGTTTTAGTATTACACCATAAATGCATTCATTTTCAACTCCATATCTAGCTACTTTAAAGCACCATCCGAAAATGTAATGTATAAAAGTTGCAGATAAATGACAGCACTAACCTGAACACCATCATGTATGGAAGCCCCTCATTACTGACCAGATAGCCGCCATATCTAAAAGAGGCAGCGAAGGCCATGAAAATGACACACTGGGAGAATGCGAAACAGATCCCGTAAACATGAGCTTTTTTCTTGGCTCCTCTATATGGTGTTTCTAGTTGCTCTTCATATTGAGACACAAAGTGTTTCTCTTTGGCCAAGCCGGCGATGGTCCTGATGTTGCTCAAAGCTTCACCGGACACCTGTGTAAACGCAGAGTACAATTTATATGCATACCAACACACATAACGCAGTAAGATTTCTTGCTTTACTTTGAATTGAATACAATGAAATGAATGACTTTGCCGAGAACAACTCTGACTGGTTTTTTGAGTCACGAGAGTCATTATTAGTCATGTTTCAAACCACTAACTTATGACTTTAAGTCTGATTGTTGCAAGAATTCATTAAAAAGAACCAGTAATTCATTTATAACCTGACTACACTGGTTGCATATATTCAAATGTGACATTCATGCTCTCACTGAGGCAGCAAATATACATGCATGAGTACATCAGAGCTTATTTAGCATGACTTTTACCTGTCCAGCAGCCTCCAATGCATTTTTGTCCTCATTAGCAAATCCTGTCAACATTTTAGACTGAAAAACTCCAGAGAGGCCAATGAGAGGGAGGAAGCAGGTGACCACTAGACTCAGTTTCCAGCTGAAGTAATACGCAATAATGAAGGAAGCACCGATGTTGGTCAGTGAGTTCACAATCATGCCCATCTGTGAGCCGGTGGCCTTGAGTACACGTAGATTGAAGAATACATTGATTAAACAACCAAACATGCAACTAACCATATGATATAATCTTAAAAGGGCACATCATACAGATTTATCGTGTGATTTATCCCCCTAAGGTCTAATAGAAATATTTGTTTTTGTGTGCCATACAAAGTTCACCAATGGACCTTTAAGCATTTTAAAGCGTCCTATTATGATTTTTTTTTTTTTACATTTTCAACTTTCTTTAGTATGTAATGTTGGTGTTGAAAAGGAGCATTAAAAATGTCTTAAAGGGATACTCCACTTTTTTTGGAAATAGGCTCATTTTACCACTCCCCCAGAGTTAAACAGTTGAGTTTTACCGTTTTCGAATCCATTCAGCCGATTTTTTTGATATTTAAAAGAATATCAGTAACCAGACAGTTTCTGGTCTCATTGACTTCCATAGTATATATTTTTTCCTACTATGGAAGTCAATGAGACCAGAAACTGTCTGGTTTCTGATATTCTTCTAAATATCAGAAAGTCGGCTAAATTGATTTGAAAACGGTAAAGCCCAACTGTATATCTTTCGGGGAGTTGTAAAATGAGCCTATTTCCAAAAAAAGTGGAGTATCCCTTTAAATAAATCTATATAAATGACTGGATTGCTCATGAAGCCACTGTGCCGCCATATTGGCGAGTATTCCTTCACATACTATTGATTTAATAGGAATTAAAGAGAAAACATCCCCTACATTCTTACTATGCAAACGTCCTAAACATTTGAATTAGGGCTTTCAGTTAAACGCGTTATTAACGTCGTTAACGCCCATTTTAACGACGTCAATTTTTTTTATCGCACGATTAACGGTCTTTCTGTCCTAGCAAACTTTGTAGTTTTTTTCACATGCTTTTGCAACAGGATGCGCGCTGCTCTCTGAAACCCATTCATTTCAATGGCTTGCGCCGCGCGAGGACGTTTTTTTGCTTCGTCGACCAAAGCACAAGTGGATCTAGCTGGACCGCTGGTGGATTTATTCCTTACCCGTCAAAATTTATAGTTTGAATCGATCTGCCATATGTTTTTGTTTGTTTTATCTACACTAGTTCACTTTCTGTTAGTGTATTTAAGTACACTAGTTCACTTTCTGTTAGTGTATTTAAGTGTCTTTCATACAGGATTTTTGTGCTTGCTATGTGAAAAACTCGCTACGGCGCGTATTTAAATAAATTAAAAAGCCAGATTTAAAAAGCCAGAAATTCGGTACAACGGGTGTTGTTCTATGAGGCAGCAAATATGAGGCAGATTTATACACACACATCAACTATACATCTCTGTGATGTAAGTAAGTGTGCTATCAGGGTTTTGGCTGTCCACCTGATAGCACACGTACATCACAGAGAAGTCTATTTTATGTGTGTGTTTACATCTGGAAGACGTATTTTTTTTAGAGTGCTGCAATACGTCTATAGGAAGTTTCCTGTCAGATGTCAAATAGACGTTTAGAAGATGTCTTTAAGATGTAATGATTTAGAATGCATGTTAAACTGACATCTTCTAAACGTCTATTTGACATCTGACAGGAAACGTCCTTTAGACGTATTGCAGATGAGCAAACACTTTTAAAAATACGTCTTCCAGATGTAAACACCAGGGGCGTAGCCAGTATTGGGCCAGGGCGGCACTGGCCCACCCACACTACTCACTGGCCCGCCCAGGCAAGTTTGATAAAAATGCATTTTTAGTTTATTTTTATAATTCAAATGTATTTAAGAAAATATATTAATATATAACTGATTTATTGTTGACTGCTGTGTGTGTTTAATTCGTTTTGCCGAATAAAATGCAACTGTCGAAGCAAGTTGTAGAAAGCCTTCCTCCGGAACGTTATTGTTATGGTTGCTGGAACGTTCCAAACTCTCGGCGGCGCCATAATAATGGCTAAACAACTTTCTTTAATGTGCTATTTGGAAAAAGCGAGAGTTGAGGAAGAAGACACGCCACTGCCTTCATCTATCGAGTCCACCCAGCCAGTTCTTCAGACTCATTAACCCACAAGAAGGTTAGTCAGGTGCTGGCGGCGACCGCTTCTCTCTCCCTCTCTCCCGGTCTGCCTGACGCGGGTTTACCCGCCGGTCTTTTAACTGCGATATTATTATTTTAGCTTACTTCATTTTCGGGTGAACTGTCTTTGCACTGCTGACTAGCCTGAATAAAATAGACAACTTATTATGTACACACTGGTTTGTCCAGCCTTTATTGAGCTCTGTTGGTTGAACATGATGATTTGCCGAATATAAAGGTGTTACTGTTTTTGCAGTTTGTCTATTAATTTTTAAACTCTCTAAAGTTAATTATTATTATTGAAGTATTTTTTTTTCTATGAAAACCAATAGGCCCACTCACATTTTCACTGGCCCACCCAAAATACAATTTCTGCCTATGCCACTGGTAAACACCACATCAAATAGACTTGTGCTATCTAGAACGCAATAGGGAAATCCAGTCATTTATATAGATCAGTGGCTTTACAGCACAGCATTTTTGTTGTATTTTTTTTTTTTTTTTTTTGGGTAACATTTGGCACTCACCCCCTGCACCATGGATGCATCAGTGGCTAGTCTGGTAGTCAGAGCACCAGGACTGTTATAGGGGTTGTCGAACCAGCCAACCTCTTGCTTTAACATTGCCTGAAAGCCGACCTTCCTCAGGCGACGGGTCAACAGCTCTCCTGATTTAGCAAACGAGTAGCCCTGCAATAACATATCATGATACAGATTACTCATGGGAAAGGATAAAATATAGATATGCAAACTTCACTAAAGAAATGTGGAAATACCTGTAAGAACTGTGAAAAGAAGCTCAGGACTCCTATGATGACAAACAAAATACAAATCCCATTTATCTGCCTCCTCTGTTCATCCAGGTCTTGAATGGAGAACGTCTGAAAAAGCATCAATGATACTGTTAAACATTCCTGTGTTTAATAAAACATTATACTTCTTAAAGATTTAAGGATGTGTAATATCTGCACCATTAGCATCTTTAAACATAATTCTAGAAATACACTTCTCCTATTTATATATTATTTCAACGAGGAAAATATGTGATGTATGAATGTAATCTGGATGCCCTTATCATGTGACCTACCAAGGTCATCATTTTTTTTAGGTCAAATAGAGTAAAATATTTGTGTTTTGTTTGTCAAACCTAAAAATTAAAATTATTAGTTGTATGCAGTGTTGGGTAAGTTACTCTTAATTACTAGTTACTAATTACCTCTTCAACACTGTAATTAGATTACTTTACTAATTACTCTCTCTAAAAAGTATTTAATTACTAATTACTTTCAAAATCCCATATCAATCTCAACCAGTTGATTAATACAAGGATAGAAATAAATACTATAAAATTGCATGAATTATCTTTAAACTGACCGAAGTGGAGAAGGTTACATAGCATACTTTTTAACATAACTATAACTTTTAACATACTTCCATACATATTTTACAATAATTCATACGAATTTGTTTTTTCCGAAAGTGCAGTCGTAATATTTAGACACCTCATAAAATGCATACAAAAATCGCTGTGAGATCGAATTGATCTATACACAGTATTTACCACAATTACATCAGAAGTAACTGTGATTAAATTACAGATAAATGAAGAGTAATTCCTTACTTTACATTTTTCAAGGGAAAAGTAATTAAATTACAGTCACTAATTACTTAGTAATTAGTTACACCCAACACTGGTTGTATGGTTATTTTTTCTAATGACACAGCCATTAAATGTATCATGTATAATTTATAGTTGAATAAATTATTTTTCTTCTAATGACACAGTCTTATAAATATAATAATAGAAAAAATATTCTTAAAAATATTTACGTACTCTACTATTGAAAACTTTGAGATCTGTATGATTTTTTAAATGTTTTTGAAAGAAGTCTCTTATGCTCACCAAGGCTGCATTTGTTTGAACAACAATACAGTAATATCGTGAAAAATGTTAACATTTAAAACTATTCGAATACATTTTGAAATGTAATGTATTCCTGTGATGCAAAGCTGAATTTTCAGCACTCACCCCAAGGATTTCACTGAATAAAAGAGCGTAGATGGGGTTGACCGATCCATTGATGGCAGCGCCTAAAGATCCCAGAAGCATATACGGCCACTCAGGACGGTTATACTTCAGGATTCGTGCCACAGGAGCCGGTTCAATGACCTCCTCAGCATCACCTTTGCCTTTCTGCAAGACAAGATAGAGAACTGTAGATAAATATAGAAAGACAGGGTGTTATTACATGATGGGCATTACTATATTCAACAGACCTGTCTGTTTGCTTGAGTTTCCTCCATTTCGAAAAGGTCTGAGGGGAATTCTAATTTTCCAGAAATGGCATCCGGAACTTTATTTGACATCTGAGAATGAGATCGCTGTCTCAAAGACCGCCTATAGGAAAGGTATTTTAATTAAAAAAAGAACAATTTGGACACTCTCCTTCAGATAATATTAAACATTAGGCGTTCACGTACCTTAAGCTGTTCTGATAGCTTCCTCTGCTGAAGCTTCTTACTCTCTCAAGTCCATCCTCATCTGGACTGGTGATCTCAGCACCTGTGTGATTCAATATCACACATGTCATTCAAAACCTATATCTTCATATTTATCTTTACAATTCCCAAAAATGACAACACACCAATATGCTATATTACCAATTGCATTTCTTTAGAATAATGTAATAATATACTGTACATACAAGTTGTGAATTTAAATAGAATATCACGTTAACATTTTCAAAAGAACAAAATCATCCCTTACTGGGAATCTGGCACAAGTATCAATAATAAAAATTAAAGTTGCTGCAACCGGGGAAGCCTGTGATTTTATTTCTCCCTACATAATAGACAAAACACATTAACAAACGCTGTCATGTATCTTGCATTCGGAGGCGTGATGTCATGTGAGAGACACTTCTAGTAGGTCATTATATCAAATTACTTTGAGTTTAGCACAGGACTAAAGACTAAAGCAGAGATTGGATAACTGGACTAACCAGCAGACCAATCACATGATCTGTTGAGGCAAAATCAGTCTTTTGTTGCACAGATTTTTGTTGAATTTATTCAGTAACTGCGCTTCCATCATAGTTTATGTACATGTCCATTTCTTCTTAAATTTGAACGTTTTTATGCGCATTTTGCCTTTTACATTCAGCATTTGTTTTAAGCGTTATCCCAAAATTCGCAGAAAAATACATGGAAGGATATGATGCATAAAATTCAATGTTGCAAAATGTCTCCTTTCATGTTTAACAGGAAAATACCAACATGCAGGTTTGCAAGGACGTGAATGATTGGATTTTTTGGTAAGTTTTGGAAGTCTTCTCCAGGAATTCATGTTGCTTGTATACTCACTGTACTCACTGTTCTCTGGTTTAACAGTGTTTGCATCCTGTCCTTGGCTCTGGAGTGTGACTAGGGTGAAGTACACTCCCTTTCTGTCCAGTAACTGGCTGTGCGTGCCTCTCTCTACAGCGCGTCCGTGCTCAAAGCCCACGATCACATCGGCGTTGCTGATTGTGGACAGACGGTGTGAGATGCTGATAGTCGTTCTTCCCTGTCGAGCCTAAAAAATGTTATTGAATAAATGCAACAACAAATATATGAAAATATATGTAGGTGTGGTTGGCATGTTGTTCTGGGTGGTTGCTAGGGTGTAGCTTAGTGCTTAATGTGTTCTAATTGGTTGCTGGGGTGTTGAGGTGTTCCAAGTGGTAGCTAGGATGTTGCTGGGTGCTTTTAAAGTGTTCTGAGTGGTTGCCAGGGTGTTGCTTAGTGCTTAAGGTGTTCTAATTGGTTGCTGGGGTGTTGAGGCATTCTAAGTGGTTGCTAGGGTGTTGCTGGGTGCTTTTAAAGTGTTCTGAGTGGTTGCCAGGGTGTTGCTTAGTGCTTAAGGTGTTCTAAGTGTTAGTGTTAAGGTGGTGTTTGCTGAGTGGTTTGCTAGGGAGTTTCTGGGCATTTGTTTAGGTGTTCTCAGTGGTTGCTATGGTGTTGCTTAGTTCTTAAGGTGTTCTAATTGATTCATGGGGTGTTGAGGTGTTCTAAATGGTTCTTAGGGTGTTGCTGGGAGCTTTTAAAGTGTTCTGAGTGGTTGCCAGGGTGTTGCTTAGTGCTTAAGGTGTTCTAAGTGTTAGTGTTAAGGTGCTTAAGGTGTTTGCTGGGTGGTTGCTAGTGAGTTGCTGGGCATTTGTAAAGGTGTTCTCAGTGGTTGCTAGGGTGTTGCTGGGTGCTTTTAAAGTGTTCTGAGTGGTTGCCAGGGTGTTGCTTAGTGCTTAAGGTGTTCTAAGTGTTAGTGTTAAGGTGTTTGCTGGGTGGTTGCGAGGGAGTTTCAGGGCATTTGTTAAGCTGTTCTCAGTGGTTGCTATGGTGTTGCTTAGTGCTTAAGGTGTTCTAATTGGTTGCTGGGGTGTTTAGGTGTTCTAAGTGGTTACTAGGGTGTTGCTGGGTGCTTTTAAAGTGTTCTGAGTGGTTGCCAGGGTGTTGCTTAGTGCTTAAGGTGTTCTAATTGGTTGCTGGGGTGTTGAGGCATTCTAAGTGGTTGCTAGGGTGTTGCTGGGTGCTTTTAAAGTGTTCTGAGTGGTTGCCAGGGTGTTGCTTAGTGCTTAAGGTGTTCTAAGTGTTAGTGTTAAGGTGGTGTTTGCTGAGTGGTTTGCTAGGGAGTTTCTGGGCATTTGTTTAGGTGTTCTCAGTGGTTGCTATGGTGTTGCTTAGTTCTTAAGGTGTTCTAATTGATTCATGGGGTGTTGAGGTGTTCTAAATGGTTCTTAGGGTGTTGCTGGGAGCTTTTAAAGTGTTCTGAGTGGTTGCCAGGGTGTTGCTTAGTGCTTAAGGTGTTCTAAGTGTTAGTGTTAAGGTGCTTAAGGTGTTTGCTGGGTGGTTGCTAGTGAGTTGCTGGGCATTTGTAAAGGTGTTCTCAGTGGTTGCTAGGGTGTTGCTGGGTGCTTTTAAAGTGTTCTGAGTGGTTGCCAGGGTGTTGCTTAGTGCTTAAGGTGTTCTAAGTGTTAGTGTTAAGGTGCTTAAGGTGTTTGCTGGGTGGTTGCTAGTGAGTTGCTGGGCATTTGTAAAGGTGTTCTCAGTGGTTGCTAGGGTGTTGCTGGGTGCTTTTAAAGTGTTCTGAGTGGTTGCCAGGGTGTTGCTTAGTGCTTAAGGTGTTCTAAGTGTTAGTGTTAAGGTGTTTGCTGGGTGGTTGCGAGGGAGTTTCAGGGCATTTGTTAAGGTGTTCTCAGTGGTTGCTATGGTGTTGCTTAGTGCTTAAGGTGTTCTAATTGGTTGCTGGGGTGTTTAGGTGTTCTAAGTGGTTACTAGGGTGTTGCTGGGAGCTTTTAAAGTGTTCTGAGTGGTTGCCAGGGTGTTGCTTAGTGCTTAATGTGTTCTAAGTGTTAGTGTTAAGGTGCTTAAGGTGTTTGCTGGATGGTTGCTAGGGAGTTGCTGGGCATTTGTTAAGGTGTTCTCAGTGGTTGCTAGGGTGTTGCTTGGTGTTTAAGGTGTTCTAAGTGGTGCTAGGGTGTTGCTGGGCACATAAGGAGTTCTAAGTGATTTGTTGGGTCGTTGCTAGGGCTTCTTAATGTGTTCTAAATAGTGGTTAGACTTTTGCTTTTGATTGTCAGCTACAGGAAATTCATTAATTCACTCAGTCAGAAGAGACATACTTTAGCAAGTCAGGGTAGGATGAGTTTGGTGGATGTATATGAAAATTTTAGAAGTTGTTAAATTTGGTCTCAGTTGAAGGAATGTTATAAAACTCACCTTGTCCAAGGCCTCCTGTACGGTAGCCTCACTCTCATTATCCAGCGCTGATGTGGCCATGTCTAACAGGAGGATTCTGGGATTCCTGATCAGCGCTCGAGCAATGGCGATTCTCTGTTTTTGCCCTCCACTCATTTGTCCACCACCCTCGCCGACCAGTGTGTCAAATTTCTGCACAAAACGACACAGCGTCATAAAACTTATTTAGTTTGATTATGCAAAGCTAATTTATAAACATATATTTTAATTTTTAAAATGGGATAAATTGCCATTTATTGTCATCATGCACTTCCTCTGTTACTTTGTGTATTTTGTCAGTAATACGTACTGATCTTGTACAGTAAATGGTACCTGAGGAAGATCCATGATGAAGTTGTAAGCATTGGCCTGTTTGGCGGCTCCTATAATCTCTTCCATGGTGACTCCACGTCGGCCATATCGGATGTTCTCAGTGATTGTAGTGGCAAACAGAACAGGCTCTTGTTCCACTATTCCAATAAGGGAGCGCAACCACTGGATATTCAGACCTCTGATGTCATGACCATCCAGGGTGACCTAAAAATTACAATAAATGCTGATACAAAACCACATTTTCAACACTATATTTTAGATTTACCGCATTAAACTGGCATTTATACTATCTTTTAACAACTAAGCTGAAATAAGATATTTCTTTTTGCATTATTCATTTGATTCAATCACTGGAAATAAAGAGATTTGAACTAGTTTTTTATTGTTAAGTAAAAAATATTTAAAAAAAAATACAGTAATTGAAAAAACTAAAACTGAATTACAAATAATATAACTGACAAAAATCACATAGCAAACTGATTAAAACTCAAACTAAAATATAAAAACAAAAGCTAATTCAAACTAAAAATTAGTATAATAATATAAAAATAGCACTGATTTGAACTATTGTACCATTCCTTCTTTTGGATCGTAGAACCTCTGGATGAGTTGGATCGCTGTGCTCTTTCCTGATCCACTGGGTCCAACAAATGCAGTCGTCTCGCCAGATTTGACCACAACATTCAAATCATTTAATATCTGAACACAAGACAAGGTCAGTCAATACTGGACAGAATTGAACGGTTTAATGCAAATATTATGGAAGAATAAATGCTAAAAACATAACCCACTTTTACTTCAGGACGGGAGGGATAGTTGAAGTGAACGCTATGGAATTCAATGTCACCTTTAACTTTGTCTAACGTATGCCCTTCTTCTGAGAAGCAATCGATTTCTGGTTCCTGTACGGGAACAGGATGTGACAGTGATTAATCTTTCCCTGAAGCTGAAAGAATTAAATTCATTGATTTTTGTGAGAAGAACTGTGTGTGTGTGTGTGTGTGTGTGTGTGTGTTATTCTCACCCTGTCAATAGTGTCAAATATAATCTTGGCTGCAGCCCGACCAGAGGCAAACGCCTCAAGACAAGGAGAGGCCTGGCCCAGATTCATGGCACCCATAAGAACACCAAAGAAGACCTGTGGAGAGTAAAAACATTAATCCCCGGTTTCACAGACAAGGCTTAAGCTAGTCCTAGACTACAATACATGTTTGAATGAATCTGTTTTAACTTGCAATCTAAAAATATGTCAGTGCCATTGTTTTGTCTCAAGATGCACACCAGTAATATATATCTAAACCCTGTCTGTGAAACCAGGCCCTAATCATTCATTTACTGAAGGTATACAATGATGTATCATTATTTTATTATTTTATTTCTCTTTAATACATTTTTTTAATTACTTTTACCTTTATTTATTACTATTTTACATCCCTTTTATGTAAAGTATTTTGAATTACCATATTAATAAACTTATTGTCCGAAAAATGTCAGAACAATAATCAATGTTCTGTAAAATAAAAAAAATAAGGCAACACTTTATTTTACAGTCACACGTTAAATCTAATTATTGTAGTAATAACAGTAAATGATGCATAGTTGTGAGTAACTAACCGTTTTTAGGACACTGTTGTTATGTAAACATCAATTTGTATTACTGTTTCCTTTTTTTCCCATCATTATTTGTTTCAATAGTTACCAATCATGTTCATCACCTGTTTCTAGTTGAGTTGCGCATTATCTGAGTTTTGTTCAGTTCATTGGCCTTTATTGTCTTTGAGTGTAAAACCAAAGCTGTTAACGTTTATCCAATCTTATGGATTACCTTCTTTGTTAATTAATAGTTTAATCGGCCGATATTAAGATGCACCTCTCCCTGCTTCTCCATCATCTTTGTCTGGCTTGCCAAACGTAACACCCATGTCATTCGAAAACTTATGTTTTCAATGCAACACAAAAGACTTACTTTCAACACGACAGTTCACAATGACTCCGTATGAGTCCATATGACCTGTGCACTATATTCCAACTCTCCTGAAGTCATATAATAGCCTTGTCTGAGGTAAAGTTTCTTCAGAATTTCTCCTTTTGTGTTCACACTTGTAAGTCGTACCTGAACGAGGCCTCCGGGTGTGAGCTCCCTGGTTTCAATGACCAGTTTTGAGCCGTACCAAAAAGCCAGAGCGTAACACAGGAATATGATGCACCAGAGGTAGCCCTGAAACACACCGATGATCGCTCCCTTCTTAATACCCCACTCCTGGGCCTCGATGAGGTTCTTGTCATATCTGTGGGAAAAAAAAAATGTCACTTTAAAGAAGAGATTTTTTCAGCCTGGTCTCATCCCAAGGCATCATATACTGATGCTTTTGACATTGTGTCTACATCTATGGCACCCTTTAGCGTCAATATGAGATGCAGATATATATGGGCCAGAAGGTGCCCCCTAGTGGTGTAACCCTAAACCTACCATAACCAAACAAAGCTCTGTGTGTTTTATATTGACGCTAAAGTGTGCCATGTGCGTTGGATTTAGACGAAATTTCAAAAGCGTCACTATACGTTGGATTTTTTTAAAATGAAAAAGCACACAGGAAAGTGTCAAGACTTTATCATTCACAATCAATTGTTTTCAAATTGACGGAAACATTCATCTTATATTGATGAGCAATATTATTAAATGCTTTTTCTTATACTAAGGTCTCGTTAGTTATTAACATTAACACATTATTAGTTCACACATACTCCGATTATTTTGAACACATTATTAGTTCATGTTAACTTGTTTGTGGATTTCCGTGTTTTCAGTTTCTATCTTCTGAAAGAGTTCTGAAACTCCGGATCAAAACACAAGTGAAAAAAAAGCAGAAACAAGTGATATCATATGTAAGCAGAAGCATATGTAAATTAATTCTTGTGTTAATTTACTGTAAGAACCAATGAGGTTCGTTCTTGTGTGTCAAGCAGGTTCGGTTGAGCTTCTGTTTATGATCACTGACCAATGTTTATATGTGAATAAAAGCCTAAATTAAATCTGTTCACCATATAAAGCGATTGATTCTCTTCATAAAATTTGGACTAAAATGCTCAATTCATGCATTCGTTGGAGTGGTAGTTGTGTAGCTGTCAATGGAGGGACAGAAATCTCTCAGATTTAATTTAAAAGATCTTCATTTGTGTTCTGAAGATGAATGAAAGTCTTACGGGTTTGGAACGACATTAGGGTGAGTAATTAATGACAGAATCACCATCCCTTTTACTATTTCATCCCCTTCATTTCAAGTATAATCCAGATGGATGAAAGTGTTTTCTGATTGAATATCCTGTTTCACTTTAAGTCTCCAGAAGTGAAGAGGGTTGCACTGACAGAGAGAGGGCCTGCTGTACCTCTCCGCCTCTTTGTGTTCTCCTCCAAAAGCAGCCACCGTTCTGATGGAGGAAAGGACTTCATCGGCCACCGCTCCGGCTTTAGCATAGGCCTTCAATTCACGACCCGTCAGCCTCGCCACAGCCTTCACATCAATAAAACACTCAGATTAGAAAAAATCTGATGGGAAGATCAAAACTATATGGCTGACAAAATTTTGTCTCCCATTTGTTTTTCGACATTTACAATACCAGTCAAAAGTTTGGAATAATTAAGGTGTTTTAATGTTTGTGCTGTTTTGCTGCTCAAGAAACATTTCTTATTATCATTGTTAAAACAGTTTTTGCTGCTCAATTTTTTGGGGAAACTGAAACTGAACACAATTAATACTTTTATCCAGCAAGGATGCATTAAATTGAGCAAAAGTCACAGTAAAGACATTTATGTTACAAAAGATTTCAAATAAATGTTGTTTTTTGAACTTTATATTTATCAGAGTATACCCGTCCCCCTCTTTTTTCTTTTTTACAGATCTGCGTGATTCACGTAGGTCACATTTTCAGGTCGGAAAATCCGGAATTCCAGATTAATCCGGAAAAATCACATCCCTGTATATAGAACCTTTTAGGGGTTCCAAATATGTAGCGCTGATAGAACCTTTTAAGGTTCTACATAGAACCTTTTCTTCTAATAGTGAAGGTACTGTACAAGTGGTTCATCTCCTTCGTATTAAACTATCTGCGGTGATACCAACCATTGCCATGAGTCCTGCAGCCAGTCCTATGAGAGGACTCACTGCTATAACCACCAGTGTCAGCTTCCATCCGCCAATGAATCCCACCATGAAACCAAATATGAATGTTGAGATCCTCTCAATGAAGATGGACGCCTGGTCTGCTATAGCGTTGTTGATTTTGTTAATGTCACTACATGAAAAAAGAAGTCAAAAACATGCTAAATGAAGATTCCTAAATTGTTTTAAAAATCGTTTTATCATCCAGAAACCTCTGATCACTCTTCAAGATGCACGTTTTGAAGTTCAATATAACCATGACAGATTCATGAACATAGCTAACAATAGTGTAAGATACTGTAGCACAGAAAGACTTGATTCTTACTCAGATATTCTCGTGTTCAGCTCCCCGACGGAGTTGCAGTCAAACCAGCCGATCTCCATGCGCATTATCTTCCTGAAGTACATTTTTCGGATGCGTTGGATCTGTCTGGCAGCAGCAGAAACCCACAGAGCAATCTGAAACCACAGTGCATACCCATAATTCACTGAATTCTTGAGGTTCTCCTGCAGACCTGTAGCACTACTGTCCAGATGAATGGACGTGTATTAGGACCCTGATTGCATCTCTTATACTAGATAGACATTAATATTGGATCAGCTCCTTGAAGTTCATTCAACTGGATGGCCATGTGACGTAAAAAAGGTTTTCTTGTACCTGAAAGTAACTCAGGATAAGGACTCCAGCTCCAATTCCAACATAGTAAAATGCAAATTTGGTCATCTCAGCTTCAATATCCACACTGTAGAGAAAGAGCATTTACAATATACTGTATTACTAATGCAATTTTGTATAATGTGTCATTTGATTATGTATTACATCTGTGCATTTGATATATGCATGTGCAAAGTGAAATTTTACAAAGTTCGTA
Source organism: Pimephales promelas (assembly GCF_988280905.1). Lineage (NCBI taxonomy): Eukaryota > Metazoa > Chordata > Actinopteri > Cypriniformes > Leuciscidae > Pimephales > Pimephales promelas. Next base: position 37,173,433 of record NC_142775.1, on the reverse strand, counting down.
CTATCCTGTATGTACAGTATACTGTATACTGTACATACCCAATACCTTTAAAGGAGTAGTTCACTTTAAAAAAGAACTTTTGCTGATAATTTACTCACCCCCACGTCATCCAAGATGTCCATGTCTTTCTTTCTTCAGTTGAAAAGAATTTAAGGTTTTTGATGAAAAAAATAAATAAAATAAAATAAAAAAATCCAGGACTTTTTTCCATATAATGGACTTCAATGGGGTCCAAACGGTTCAAGGTCCAAATGAGAGTTTCAGTGCAGCTTCAAAGGGCTTTAAACGACACCAGACGATGAATAAGGGTCTTATCTATCATTTGTGAGCGTTTGTGTTTATAAAACGTGAATTTATTCATTCACTTTTCAAATGGCCGATCGTTTTGCTTGATAAGACCTTCATCGTCTGGTGTCGTTTAAAGCCCTTTGAAGCTGCACTGAAACTCTCTTTTGGACCTTGAACCGTTTGGACCCCATTGAAGTCCATTATATGGAGAAAAATCCTGGAATTTCTTTTCGACTGAAGAAATAAAGACATGGACATCTTGGATTGCATGGGGGTCAACTAAGTGAACAAATCCTTTAACAGCCAACTAATACTCTAATGAGAGCTAGTTGACATTTAGTTACTTATACAGTAGATAGCAGAATGTCCAGAGTGGACTACATCCTTGGCTCTTACACAGAACAATACATTCCTCAATAGTTGTCTGGTTGGTTCTAGTAGAAAGGTTGTCATGAGGACAGAATCATTTGTATGCCTCAAACGGTGTCCTGAACACCCTCACTCACCCACAGTATGTGGTGGTGTTGTCCGGGCGCTCGACCACAGACCCATTCAGCCAGGTAATGGTGTTATTGATGCAGCTTTTGTTGGGGTCAGTCAGTTCTTGAACCTCGAGCTCGTACTCCACAAAGGTGTTGGTCATCATGCCATACACCAGCAGCATGAGAGGAGACGCGGCGCCGTGGACCAGAGAGCACACGCTTCCCACCGCCATCATCAGGCCTTCCTTCCATGTGGCAAAGCGGAACTGGGCAGAGGTCACACACAGTAACGTGAGGGAAAAAAAATCAAGAATTAGACCAATCTGAACCGCAGAATCATATCTAGACACTTACCAGCTGAAAGAATCCAACGCTCAGAGCTTTCTCTTTTGTTTTGTCACTGCCCTTCCTTCAAACACAGAAATCATTTTTTGATTGTCATGCACAACTACAAATGCACAAAGTTCATTCATAATAAATAATTCAATTGAATCAATTAATTGAAATCCATTCTGAACAATCGTGGCTGTTACTTGTAAATCAAACCAATACAAAGTATCTGTACAAATAATTATGTAAATAATGCACAATAATTAGTTTTGCAGTCACACTTCTGTCAACAGGATTGTTTTTAGTTTTCTAATTTCCTTCCCTTTTTCATCAAAAACCACTTCATTTAATCAACACACTCAACAACAATTCATATCTAAAGCACTAGACCAATCAATAAAATATTAAGAAATGTTTCTCATTAATGGTAGCATTTAATATCATATCATGCATAAATAATATGGATCAATTTGGGTCAGTAAATAACAAAATACTCACTTGAGGTCAGCATCTGTTTTGTAAGAAAAGTGTGTGATAGAAAATTAATTGCACTGAGTAAAATTTCAAAAACCAATGTGTTTTTTCTTAATTGTTACTGTATGTACATGTGATTGCAGATATGGAGCAATTAAGATTAGACATGCATGCAGTTCTTACCTTTATCGGCATTGCATGATGTTGTGTTTTTACTTTTATTCTTCTTCATTCTTCAGTTTGGCTGCATCTGAAATGTGATTTTACAGAGGAATAACTCTCAACGGCATCAAATAACTGCTCCTTATGAAAAAACATAACATTTATTCTTATCTGTAACTCTTTTCTTTTCATTTATTTTGTGTGTTGAACTAAAGAACTTGCATGCTATTATTAACCTGGCACTATAACAGAGCTAGTCAATGAATATTAAGAGACCCGAGCTGATTATGTCTGATGAATTTTTACAGGAAAAATAAAAACATTACCGCACCAAGGAAAAATAAATTCATAAATAATAAAAATACAGAAATTAGACAACTGTTTAAATCCAGATTTAGAAGGATTCATTTTGTTTTAATCCATTTTTTATTTTAATTGGAAGAATTAAGCATACTAGAAAAATTAAATAACGTGAAATAATGTGAAATGCAGGCGACTAAGTCAAACTCACTGATATCAAAAAGATCTAATTTGTGTTCTTTTCTATTTCCAAATAGACTTCATTAAACATTTCAAATGCCCATGCAATAATCAAATCATTTAAACTGTTTTTTTGTAATTGAGAAAGCGAGAAGGACTGGATCCTACCTGTTGTGCTGAGCTGCTCCCAGTGGTGATTCTCCCATGTCAGAGGGGCTCTTCTATCAGTGCAGTCAGTCACACCTCCAACACTATCTATTAGACCAGTGTTTCCCAACCCTGTTCCTGGAGGCACACCAACACTGCGTGTTTTCTTTGTCTCCCTAATCAAACACACCCGATTCAACCCATCAGCTCATTAACCCACCTGATTATTAGCTGATGGGTTGAATCAGGTGTGTTTGATAGGGGAGACAAAGAATACACGCAGTGTTGGTGTGCCGCCAGGAACAGGGTTGGGAAACACTGTATTAGACTGATAAGACATACCTGATCTCAGCCCGGCAAGGTCAAGGTGTGCACAGTCTGTTCTCCAAACAGAGACTTGAGTGATGGGGATGTGTTGGGGAGGGGTGGGTATGTTAAAAGTGTTAATGAGTTGCCAATGCGATTCCTGATATTGGTCACATTTATGAATCGCTGATCAAATCACATTGAGATATACTGCTGATTATTAAGGCCTTCTCACAGACAACAGTAATAAAATGGGTTGAATGACCGTTGGGTTGTTGGTTTATTAAGACAATATAAGGTTGGGCTTGCAATATTGGGTACTCCTCCTCACACCGTATGCACATGTCCATCGGTGGAGGACAGGCTGGAGAAGGACAGAACACAGGAGGAGCCAGTGTAAAGGAGACCAATTCCCTGATCTCAAGAGGGGCTATAGCGACTGACGACCATGCCAGAGACCCGGGTTTGAGGCCCGCACAGAGTGCGGTGAATAGGACCTGGGTGAGGGGTTACATTGGTGTCATGGACCCGGATGGGAGTGAGGTTTAGGGGGATGAGTGTAGGCTAACTAGTAGTCAATGTGAGAGTAAACCTCACTCCTCTGATCTCAAGATGCGCTCTAGCAACTGACGCTCCAGTCTTTAGCCTCCTAAATAGAGCGCCTGATTCCCACGGCAGGGACCCGGGTTCGAGGCCTGCACAGAGCGGGATGAGTAGGACCTGGGTGAGGGGTTACATTGGTGTCGTGGACCCGGATGGGAGTGAGGTTTAGGGGGTGAGTGTAACGGAGGCCAACTAGTAGTCACGGTAAGAGTAAACCTCACTCCTCTGATCTCAAGATACGCTCTAGCAACTGACGCTCCAGTCTTTAGCCTCCTAAATAGAGCGCCTGATTCCCACGGCAGGGACCCGGGTTCGAGGCCTAAACAGAGCGGGACGAGTAGGACCAGGGTGAGGGGTTACATTGGTGTCGTGGACCCGTCCCGGATGGGAGTGAGGTTTAGGAGGCCAACTAGTAGTCACTGTGAGAGTAAACCTCACTCCTCTGATCTCAAGATGCGCTCTGGCAACTGATGCTCCAGTCTTTAGCCTCCTAAATAGAGCGCCTGATTCCCACGGCAGGGACCCGGGTTTGAGGCCTGCACAGAGTGGGGATGAGTAGGGCCTGGGTGAGGGGTTACATTGGTGTCCTGGACCCGAATGGGAGTGAGGTTTAGGGGGTGAGTGTAACGGAGGCCAACTAGTAGTCACTGTGAGAGTAAACCTCACTCCTCTGATCTCAAGATGCACTCTAGCAACTGATGATCCAGTTTTTAGCCTCCTAAATAGAGCGCCTGATTCCCACGGCAGGGACCCGGGTTCGAGGCCTGCACAGAGTGGGGAGAGTAGGACCTGGGTGAGGGGTTACATTGGTGTCGTGGACCCGGATGGGAGTGAGGTTTAGGGGGGTGAGTGTAACGGAGGCCAACTAGTAGTCACTGTGAGAGTAAACCTCACTCCTCTGATCTCAAGATGCGCTCTAGCAACTGACGCTCCAGTCTTTAGCCTCCTAAATAGAGCGCCTGATTCCCACGGCAGAGACCCGGGTTCGAGGCCTGCACAAAGAGGGATGAGTAGGACCTGGGTGAGGGGTTACATTAGTGTCGTGGACCCGTCCCGGATGGGAGTGAGGTTTAGGAGGCCAACTAGTAGTTACTGTGAGAGTAAACCTCACTCCTCTGATCTCAAGATGCGATTCCTGATTCCCACACCGAGGACTCGGGATCGAGGCCCGCATAGAGCGGGGTGAGTAGGACCTGTGTGAGGGGTCGCACGAGCAGGGGGGGAATACAACGGCAGAACAAATGGAGGGAGGAGCCAAGGCAGAGCCAGACAATAAGCTGAAGCATGACGAGCATAGTATATACACTAGATATTGCCTTGGCTACGGCAATTCATTAGAAAGAAAGCGTCAATAGAGCCGCCATCTTGGAACAGGGGAGCCCCTCCACTTTAATGCATCAGCGTCAATGTAGACACAGGTCTAACGGAAATAAAATCACCATAAATCCTCATGAATGCGATTTTCTCGGTTTTTTTTTTTTTTTGGTTCGTTCCAACGGTCAGACATGCATTTATCATTGATAAGAACAAATAAAAATTTTAATTTTTTTTAAAAAAAACATTCTTCCTAGTTCAGATTTCATTCGTGTGAACATCATACACAGCAATTAATTCGAAGTAAAGGCAGAGATTAACTAGCTACTTCCTATGATAACACCCCTGTTCCAAGATGGCGGCGGTTTTGACGCATGCTTAGAACCCCAAGGTGATGTCTAGCGTATATATCTATGCAGGACGAGGTGGAGACACAAGTGAAACTCCAAGAACAATGGCTCAGGGTAACATCATAGGCCTGGAGGAGCTAAGGAGAGTAAATAAACAATCAAGGCTAAACTAAACTGAAGCGCAAGAAACAAACACATAGGAAACAAAACATAAACATAACCATTTAGTTCCAGTGTTAACTTATAATAATAATCAGAAGTTATTTTGAATAATCCCCCCCTTCTCTACAGTTTAATTCAGACTGGATTCATAAATGCATCATAATCATAATAGTTTAATAGCCTAGCGGTCATTCAACCCATTTGGTGACATGTCATCTCAAAAACATAAATGATCAATAACTGATTATAAATCTCATACTTATCCCCACTATCTGAATCCAGTTAAAACATGCTGTGTTTTGGTTCTGTTTTGCCTCTGCCAGTCATTGACCCTGTCTAATTATGTATTCCGTTCACCTGGTGTTCTATTAAACTCATTAGTCCCTGTGTATTTATCATGCATTCCTCATGGATAATCTGTACTCACAGTACAGATTACTCTCTAAAAGTATTGCAGTTCTAATTACTTACTAAATCAACCTCAACTGGTTGAACAATACCAAAGGATAGACATGAAACTGTTATTATTGAACAGACCAAGGTATTTAAAGGACAACTCCGGACTAAAGGACAACTAAAGGACTAATTATACATTGTTACCTAGTCAACCATTATCCGAGGTTTGTTTTAATGATTGCCGAATGTAAATTGTTTTATCTCTAAAAACAGTTTAGCCTATAACGCTAGTATAACGCTAGTATATAGGGCATAGAGTAATGACAAATAAAAAAATCGCTTGTTATTACCACTAACACGGCTCAAAATAGCCCCACACAAACACGACAGCATAATAAGGGTCCCTACATTCAAACCGAAGCATTGAGAACTTTGTCAGTGTCCATACAGTTTAATAAGAAGATATTTTATACACACAGTCAACTTCGCAAATACCATAGACATATACACTAGACCTCACCTTGGGGTTCTAAGCATGCGTCAAAACCGCCGCCATCTTGGAACAGGGGTCTTGTCACAGGAAGTAGCTAGTTAACGCTGCTATCTCTGCCTTTACTTCGAATTCATTGATGGTGGTGGACTTTTGTGTACTTCTTTCTGGAATCAATGATAAATACATGTCTGACCGTTGGAACAAACCAAAAAAACAAGAAAAATCACATTCATGATGATTTATGGTGATTTTTTTTCCGTTAGACCTGTGTCTACTACATTGACGCTGATGCATTAAAGTGGAGGGGCTCCCCTGTTTCAAGATGGCGGCTCTATCGACGCATTCGTTCCAATGAACTGCCGTAGCCAAGGTGAGGTCTAGTGTATATGTCTATGCGCGAATACAGGAAGAAGCCATCTTTGAAAAATAGCCTCTACCAGTCGATCTACGAACGCCGATCCAAGTGCGGTGGTGAGATGTGAATAAGGTGATATGGTGAGCGCGAACAGTAGTCTGCATGTACATATTGATGAGAAGAAAACGGTTCGTGTTTGTGTTTCTTCCGGAAACAACGGACCATATGAGATTCTGCACAGTTCATCGCACATGGATCGGTGTTCGTAGATCGACTGGTAGAGACTATTTTTCAAAGATGGCTTCTTCCTGTCCTAGGCAACCTGACAGTAAAATATCTGGAAAACATATCATAAAGGATTATAAACAATAATTTTGATTTTCGTACCCAGCCAATAAAGAGAAATACCAATAAGTGATACGTCATTGACGTCTGGTGGCCAATGAATCACACAACATGCTAACAAGCAAAAGCTGCATATTTCAGGCCATGAAATCATGTTTTTTTTTGTTTTTGTTTTTTTTTTGCCATGAAATCATGTCAAGCAAACAAACATGGCATCCATTTGCAAGCTAAAGCCTTACAAAAGGGTTGAAAACCCATAAAACAGGCTTCATATTCATAAACGGCTACCGGTCTATGTTTCATTATAGCTATCTGAAATAAATTAAATGCTGTTAAAATCACAGGTATAGCCTCGTCTTTGTGGGAAAGTGTCTAGGTCAGTGACCGGGCGGTGAATAACTAAAAGGTATTTTTTTGTGATAAATCACTTATTACTTATTAATCAGTTTTACAGCTAAATTGATACTAGCTGGTGTCGTTGTTTACGCAATAATCTGCCATAAAGTTGCATCTTGCAACTCTCCAACTCTTCATTGTCATTTGAACATCAGGTATCAATCCTGGTCATCAAGATATGCATTCTCAATTCAATCCTGAATGGCACTCAACCCTATCCCGCATAAATAGCCTACGTATCTATATGAAGTAACAGTGTGTGAATAAGCCAGGTTTTAGATGCAAGACCCAGTTTTATGTATCAGCTCCGTCTCTTTATGTGGTCTTAATGGGTCCTTGGCCTGAAAAGGGTTAAATTCTTGATGTTTGTTATATTTCCATATAAAGAGATTTACCTGTTCATACACAGAACTTGATCCGCTGTCAGGATGTTTTGGGGTTTTCAGTCCTGTATGAATGTAGCCAATGTCCAACTTTTCTGAGTAATCTTGAAACTGCTTTTTAAGCAGCACTCCTCTCTTCAGGATGAGCCGCTTAATTCACTGTTTGAATAACAGCCACTGCCAAAAGAGTCATTTGAATGTGCCTCAAATAGGAAGTGACCAGCAGTTCTGGAGCTTTTCTGACTGCAGCGGTAACAATAGCACGTAAAACAGTTTCAAAGAAGTCTGAGGTGGTTTCCTCTGTTTGGGAATGCGCTGTTTACACGATCCTAAACACAGGAAACTATTCTGTAGAAACTGATCTCAGGAACTGTGTTGTTATCAACTAAAATTAAAGGGACAATGTGTACTTTTTATGTATTTTATTATTTAAAATAATTTATTCATAAATCAATTATTCATAAATATGCCAATTATCTGACTTATAGGCCTAAACATTTACACTGTAGGCTAATCCAGACGGACCATGAGCTGAGGTGAAGTGAGATGATGAGGTGCAGGTGTGAGTGATAGCTAGGGACTGACGTGGCTATGGGCTCTATGCACGGCGTTATTTCCGGTGAAGGATTAAGGATGCTCGATAACTTCCGCCGATCGTAGAGTCCAATGCAATACCGAGAATTTATATCGAATTTTATACTCCATGGTTATACTAATGAAACGTTAGTCACAAAAACAGATAAAACAGACACCCCTCGTTGTGTTTATGCTTCTTTTTAAAATTATATTAAATAAACATAACTATATATAAAATTACATCTAAATGTATGTACGTTTCATTTCACAGACGGGAGCACAGTAAATATTGAAGACTCTGCCATAATCCCGTTTTCTCCGGTTTTCCTCCGCTTTAATCTACAAATGGACGAGCATCCTTACGTCAAATGCGGAACTTATGCGTGCATATAGCCCATTAGGCTATTGTAAGTTTAGAAGAAGAAAAAACATCTAATCACCATCGTTTCAAGCTGCTTTGAAACTGTAAGTAAAAAATATTAGAGAGAAATGAGAGACATTCACCTCTGGAGTTTTACCTGATTTTTCCATTGCAATTCACATTTTTTACCAGCTTCCAAACTTTCCAGAGAGATTGTGGGACTCCAGTGCGCCTGAAGAGAAAACTCTGCTGTGATAATTCAGCGCCCCCTGCTGGTGTTACTCTGCTGTGATCATTCAGCGCCCCCTGCTGGAGTTACTCTGCTGTGATCATTCAGCGCCCCCTGCTGGAGTTGATTGATCACATGTTGAACTTGAGCAGAACGTAGGCTACCAGAGGCGCTCAAGAGTCCAGTAAAAGAAGTGCAAGAGTTAAAAAAAAAAAAAAAAAAAAAAAAAAAAAAAAAACCCGTGTGGACTCCCTTTTTTGTTACTTCATGCCAGCGGGTACAATACGTTCCGTATTGGTTGTGTGTTACATAATAGCAGCAGACTAGCCTAACGTTACTTCAGTTTACAGTTGACAGATGCAAGCGGCAAGGGAGAACAAACACATTCCCACACTAGGCTGGCAGTAGGCTAGAAACATTTATCTTAGAAAGCTGACTTATAAGAACACGGTAAGTAGAATACGGGCGAGTTGTAGACTGTTTTGCAAGAATAATTCCAGTTTTTTATGATGTTTGCAAAATATTTCTGTCAGGGCATTTTCGAGTAGCCTATCGAATCAAGCGTTTTCTTATAAGGACCAGTTGATGTTGCAACAACGTTAGTTTTGTTTCTTATACTTTTGTTCATTCCAAGTAGCCTATTTGCGAGAATAATACAGTATCGTTTACTTAGTGAAGTAAACTTGAAATTTAAGGGAATCGGTTCTTTCAAACAGAACAGGTTCAAAACAACCCGAGCGGTTCTTTTTACGTCAGAACGCAAACGTGTGGTTCCCATATCCGATATGTGTCGTTTCAATCAATATTTTTAATAAAGCTGTGAACTTACATAAATAAAAGAAAATCTTAGAAGATATTTTTTAATTCCATTTCTTTTAATTTCATGTGTCCTCTAGATTCATTTAGATTCTAAATCTTTTGTATTTACAATAAACAACACTAATGTAGTAAATATACATCTCTCGAATAAACTTTTTTTCCAACTTATAATTAAATGACATTTATTAAAACCAACTCTATTTCATGTGCATTGATTAAAAACTATAATGCTGTCTATGCAACAGGTTACAGTGCAGTAGGCTAAACTTTTATAATTTATTTTATTTTTTTATGATTGAACTTTCTTTGAGCTCAATTCTTGGCTAATTTCAAATCGGACTTGCTTGAAATAAACGCTTCAATGAATTGTTGACTTCAACGACTCGTGAACGAATTCAAACCGACTTGTATGAACCGTTCAACTGATTCGTTGACAAGATCCGAATCAAAAGAACGATTCGTTCACGAATCTGCACAATTCTCCAACATGAAAAGATAAAGAAACAGACAAACGTAGAAATATTATTCCTTTTTTTTTTTTATAATATAATGCAATTTGTCTTTACAAGCTCTTCATACTGTTTCACAGTGTAACCTGATAATAAGCCAGCTAATGGTTCACTATGTACTTTATGAGTGGAGCTTTGACCAAATGCAGCTCTCTCATCTTGATGTTATTGATTTCTGGGGTGTTGCATGAATGTGATTCCTTTTTTCTTACGGAAAATATATTTTCTTTTGCAGACATGTTCCTGTACATTTTTGGTCTCATAGTCTTGCTCTATGTCTATCGGTGGTTCAGAGAACTGGGAAGAGTTCCCAACAAATCTGAGAAGTTTGTGTATATCACAGGCTGTGACACAGGTTTTGGGAATCTCCTGGCCAGACACCTGGACACAAAGGGTTTCCGTGTCATCGCTGGCTGCTACACAGAGAAGGGAGAGGTTGAGCTGAAGAAGGCCTGCTCCGAAAAACTTACTGCAATGCATTTGGATGTCACTGATAATGACAGCATTAAAAAAGCCACTGACACCATTAAAACCCTGGTGGGACAGAAGGGTAAGTCACCTGAAAGAAATGGTGATTTTCTGTCTATTAGTTTGAAAATCTTTTGAAAAATATTTGTTGTTGAGAGCTGTGGAAAAAAAAACCCAACATAATAATGTAAGATTAAATGGGGGGTGGGGGGGAATCCACATTCAAAGAGATTTTACATATAAACTTATATATCCCTATTTTTGTTATTTATTATTTTTTGTTTAAACTTTATAAAATTAAACTGACAGATCATGAGAATTTTACAAATATCCTAAAAAAAATTTGTTTAAATAATAATAATATAAATATCAGGATTAGTCGAAATAAATGTTTTTTTCCTTATTTTACTAATTATTCATTTTCTGTTGCATAACATGTCTATTTCTAATATTATCCCAGCTAACAATTTTTGGTTCCCAGAACGATCTCAGGACGTTAGTTTTACATATAAACTTAAATATCCCTATTTTTGTTATATTTTGTTTAAACTTTATAAAATTAAATTGACAGATCATGAGAATTTTACAAATATCCTAAAAAAATGATTTAAATAATAATAATATAAATATCAGGATTACTCAAAAGAAATGCTTTTTCTTATTTTATTAATTATTCATGTTCTGTTGCAAAACTTGTAATGATATATCTACACTGTAAAAAAATCATGATTTGTTATCATAAGGTTTTTTTCTTTTGTCAAATCAACTTAGATCATTTATGTGGTTCAGATAACATAATATTTTGTGTTTTTGATTATTAAATCAATCTTCTTCATTATAATAACTCATTTTTTAAATTTCAATGAACTTAAAGTTTTAAGGCAATCAGGTTACTTCATTTTTTAAGTTAAACCAACAATATTTTTTACAGTTTATATTATCCTGCTTACGCTGTTTTCTCGTAGTGTTCTTCAATGAAGTTGTTGGTCAAGTTTCTTCACATGACTTCCTGTCACCAAAGCTTTATATTAAGCAATCTGTAATGAAAAAACAAAAAAAAAACAAAAACGGGTGTATTTTGTAATTTGTGTGTGTGTGTGTGTGTGTGTGTGTGTGTGTGTGTGTAGGTCTGTGGGCCGTGGTCAACAACGCTGGTGTCTCTTTCCCAACTGCTCCCAATGACTGGCTGGATATTGAGGACTTTAAACCAATGATCAATGCCAATCTGATTGGGGTTATTGCCGTTACTTTGAGCGTGTTACCTCTCATTAAGAAAGCCAAGGGCAGAGTGGTCAATGTGGCCAGTGTGTTTGGACGGATTAGTACCATGGGAGGGGCGTACTGCATTACTAAGTATGGAGTAGAAGCTTTTAATGACAGTCTAAGGTTAGTATGTCCCATAACCACTGAATAAAACTGATCAGAGGTATTCAGATTTAAATCATTTCTCATTAATGTGTGGGTGTAAATGTATACGTTATGAATGCAAGGTCCAAACATAAAACATTCTGAAATGAATTATGATAAATAGATCATTTAAGTTGCTTTTATAAACTTGCCTTAGGAAAAACAGATTACTGGTGTGCATCTTGAGACAAAACAAATGACATATTTTAGGATATGTCAAGTCAAGTGCCATTAAAGTGGAAGTTTATGAGATTAATATCCTGCCATGATTCAAAAGTGAAAATAAAGTTCTGAAAGGTTGAAACTAAGTGTTTGAAAACTCAAAATCTTACAAAAAAAAAAAAAGTTTTGCAAGATCGAAAAGTAAGATTTGCAAGCTTGCAAAATGTAAATTTTTTTTTTAAATATCTCTGCAAACGTTCACTGTTAGACTGTCGTAATTTTACAGTTACTTACCGCAAAAAGCCCAGTAAAATACTGTTTATATTATTTACAGTTAACTACTGTAATATGCACTGCATTGTGGGTATTTTTAATGAAATTTACAGTAACTTACTATATATGGGTATTTGCAGTATTTTACTGGTCACTCAAAAGCAGTAGTGCTACTGTAAATGCATCTCTGCAGTATATGAATGGGCATATAAGCACTGTACAATTTATACAATTTGCCTTATTTATGGATGATTGCTCTTTTGTTTATTGTGTACACACTTTGTATTACTTTTTGTAGTACTCACTTTGTATTTATATTTTACGCATATTAAAATGTCATATGAGAATGTTTTATATTTTTCTTGTTCTGCAGATCTTACAAAAGAAAGTATTGCAAGATCAAAAAATAAGATTTGCAAGCTTGCAAAACGTTGTTTTTGAGATTTCCTCAAGTTTCAAATTTCCGTTTTTTTTTTTTTTTTTGATTGGTGAGTGATGTAGAATAGCATGACTGGGCGCGTAGCACGTGACAAGCAGGTAACGAGCACAAAGATTGGACTGTACTTCAGCAAAGCATTGGCCAAGAGAAGGCCCTTCTCCAGGCTTTGCGAGGTTGCGAAGCTTCATTTGAGTTTCTACGTTTTTTTTAAAGTGAACTATTCCTTTAAGCATGTCTGTTAAGCGGGTGTTTTATTTTGTTCTGCAGGAGGAACATGGCACCGTTTGGAGTGAAGGTTTTATGCATTGAACCTGGATTCTTCAAAACAGCCGTTACCGACTCCAGCATCTTTGAGACTCATATTAAAAGATTATGGAAGAGGTTGCCAGAGGAGGTGAAGGAAGAATACGGCAGTGATTTCATAGACAAAAGTGAGTTCAAATCCAATAACCAGCTTCAAATAGCAAATAAAGGTCACAAGGTTACAACTAGTAATTGTGTTTGTAGCGAAGCTGGTGATTCACAAGATTGACAAGATTCTGGATCCAGATCTGATGAAGGTGGTGAGCTGTATGGAGCATGCAGTGGCTGCCGTCCATCCTCGGACCAGATATTCTCCGGGCTGGGATGCCAAGTTCCTCTGGCTGCCTCTCTCCTACATGCCGACCTTCATCTCGGATGCTTTCGTCTTAAAAAATTCTATTAAACCCAAAGTTTCAGTTCTGTAAGCAAAAACAGCAGTGCTACGCTCATGAAACATACTAAGACATGATGTAACACTACACTATATATAGTTAAGCCCAATTTATACTTCTGCGTAGGGTGCGCGCAGTAGGTATACGCACAGACGGGTACCATACCAGCCCATTCTCATCCCAAGGCGTCATTTACTGACGCTTTTGACATTTCGTCTACATCCAACGCACATGGCACCCTTTAGCGTCAATATGAGACGCAGATATATATGGGCCAGAAGGCGCCTCCTAGTGGTGTAACCCTAAACCTACCATAACCAAACAAAGCTCTGTGTGTGTTATACTGACGCTAAAGGTGTGCCATGTGCGTTGGATTTAGACGAAATTTCAAAAGGGTCACTGTATGACGCCCTAGGATGAGAATGCGTTTACCATACCGTGTACCCTACGCCGTAGCCTGACGCGCACCTCCTCAAAAATGCAACTACACGTCGCGAACACACGGACCACAAGATCTGCGATTGGTCGGCTTGGTAGCATCGCATTTCCTCCTACGCATTTCCGCGCATACCATCTCCTCCGACGTCTTCTCTCATTTCTGCCTTTTAGTTTTAGTAATTTCACTAAAATTAACTGTTTTATCACCTCAATAAGCACCAACTCCAACATGATCCGCTCTCTTTCAGTCGCCATTGCTTGTAGTAACCTAGCCGCGAGGAATCTAAACACAGTGGAACATTAAAACCCTCCGCCGCCAACTAGCGTTTCGGAGCAGTACTGCAGAGCAACCAAGACCTGAACGCAGAAGTATAAATTCTCACGATGGCGTCGCCTACATACACTACGGCGTACCCTCGATGCAGAAGTATAAATTGGCCTTTACCGTAACTAATATATGAAGAGTTCAGATGCAAAAGCCTGTAAATGCCATTTGAAATTTTCTTCTTTAATGATGATTTTTTATCAAACTTGTATATTTAAGTTCAGTAATTTCACTTAAATAACAATTAATAGGTTGTCATTGCAATTTAAGTGAAATCACTGAACTTAAATATACAAGCTTCATAAAAATGATCATTCTAGAAGACAATTTCAAATGGCACTTAGAGGCTTTGGCATCTGAACTCTTCATATATTATAATTACTTAATACCTAATGTTAGTTTTTGCAATATTAAGCATTAACTAACATGAACTAATGATGAGCAATCCATTAGTTACAGTGTTTGTTGATCTTTGTTAATGTTAGTTAATATAAATACAGCTGTTCATTGTGTGTTCATGTTAGTTCACAGTGCATTAACTAATGTTAACTAATACAACCTTTGATTTTAATAACGTATTAGTAAATGTTGGAATTAATATTAACTAAGATTAATAAATGCTGAACAAGTATTGTTCATTCTTAGCACATGTTAACTAATGAACCTTATTGTTAAGTGTTACCAAATCATTTAATGTAAATAAAAATTTAACACCTCTAACACTTGTCTTTTGATTTTTTTCATTAAGGATTTGGTAGATTACAAAGAATATTTCAAATAATTTTCCAGCATTTATACTTTTTCCCAGTGTACTGCAGATATCCTCTCATTATCTCCAAAATAAACTGAGCGAATAAGAAACCAATGACATGATTATGTAAGGTCAGCAGCAAAGACATTGGTTAATAAAGTGAGATTAAATGCATATTTGTGTAATTAAACATTTCATGCTTGCAGGTTTACATAATATTGTGAGTTTGCATTTGTTTTTTGTTTTCATTTTGAGGAATACTGAACCTGTTTTTGTGCAAGTGTGATGAGCATGGCCACACAAATCAAAGTTTGAAGGTTTAGAAGCTAAACTAGGCCAGAGTTTATTGCACAACCTTGGTGACGTTTACAGAGTTAGACGTTCATGTTCAAGAGAGACCTTTGACCCTGCAGTCAGTGCGCGCCCTTCAGCTCGTCGGATCAGGACAGGACTGCCGAAACAAAAGATCTACGAGTTTTCATGAAGAAACATTGACGACTGCACTAGTCATGGTACGTCAGTCTATTCTGAGCACAATCACGCAACTTGTGTCTTTATATCATATAGCAGAATGTGTGCATGATTTGTTAATGAATATTTCAGTTATGATTTTTGCAATAAATGATTGGCAGAAAAAAACATGGTTGGAACGCCACCTATTGGCCTTTTGAATGATTTGTCTGTAATTACACGTTTTTATTTAGCATTTTAAACAGTTTCGATTATTGGTGTTTCTAAAAAAAAGTGCGTCAATTTCAGTGTCAATTCATTCTTAAAGGGATAGGCCACCCATCACTCACTCACCTTTAAGTTGTTCCAAATCTGTAATATTTTCTTTTCTTCTGTTGAACACACACACACACACACAAAAAAAAAAAAATGTTAAAGAATGTAATCAAACAGTTAACACCCACTGACTTCATGATTTTCATGTTCAACAAAAGAAAGAAACTCAAAAACAGGTTTTGAACAACATGAGGGTAGCCTAACTGATGACACATTTTCCATTTTGGGTGAACTATACCTAGTCTCTCTCTAGTGTATGTATTTTTTTTCTTGTTATGTTTTGCTTTAAAAATATATTATTATTGGCTAGATTCAGTATTTCTCAGTGCAGTATTTTTGTACGCTACAAAGTGTAATCCTTTCTAATTCGTAAAAATGTTGCCTATCAAACAAAATGAAAATCAGTACAAAGTTACAGACATTACTTTGAAAATCCTCATAAACGTATTCAGAAATAGTATTCAGAACAGGTTTCTCCATCATCTCCCCTGCAGGTGTGCTTCTGCTGGCTTTCCCTGGCCGCTGTCGGGCTCTTCGCCGCGGTCTGGTGGTTCTTCAGAGACTCCGGTCGCATCACCGGCATCCACGAGAAACACGTCCTGGTGACGGGCTGCGATAGCGGCTTCGGGAACCTCGTGGCGCGGCAGCTCGACCAGCGGGGGTTTCGAGTAATCGCCGCGTGTCTCACCGAACCTGGTGCCTCCCGCCTGCGCGCGATGGCCTCCCCCAGACTCAACACGCTTCTGCTCAATGTTACCGACAGCGCGAGCATCAAGCGCGCCGTGGAGCGCGTGCGCACGGAGACCGGGGAGAGAGGTGAGAGTCGGAGGATAGAGAGTGCCAGCTCGAGTCAAGCACTGCTATAGATAAAGCCGAGATACAGGCACTCTGACGACCACACAGCCCTCAGACCGACTCGTAAATCTCTTGGACAAGAGCTTTTAGTTGACCTGGAGGAGCATCTGCTACATCGTTTATTAGCCTATCATAGAAAGACACACTTTCCTGTAATGCACCTGACATTTGCACACTTTACTGAGCTTAAAGGAGTAGTTCACTTTTAAAAAACTTTTGCTGATAATTTACTCACCCCCATGTCATCCAAGACGTCCATGTCTTTCTTTCTTCAGTCTAAAATAAATTAAGGTTTTTGAAAAAATTCCAGGATTTTCTCCATATAATGGACTTCAATGGGGTCCAAACGGTTCAAGGTAAAAATGAGAGTTTGTTTGTGACTCTCCTGTTCGAACTCGTTAATCAAAATGAACAAATCTTTTTTCAAGTCATTTCATTCATTTCGTTCGTCGAATGAACTTAAATGACTCGAAAAAAGATTTGTTCATTTTGATGAACGAGTTTGAACAGGAGAGTCGAGCAAGGAAAGCATTTGTGCTTTGAAATGACCGATCGTTTCGATAGATAAGACTGGTGTCATTTAAAGCCCTTTGAAGCTGCACTGAAACTCTCATTTGGACCTTGAACCGTTTGGTTACCACTAAAGTGTATTATATGATGGAGAAAAATCCTGGAACGTTTTCATCTAAAACCTTAATTTCTTTTCGACTGAAGAAAGAAAGACATGGACATCTTGGATGACATGGGGGTGAGTAAATTATCAACAAAAGTTTTTTAAAAGTGAACTACTCCTTTAATTTTTGTGGTATGTACACTACTCCTTTGTTACTTAGTCTTATTGAACGTTTACAGGTTAAAGAGATATCCCTAGAGTGTAGGCTAATACAAAGTAGGCCTATGTCAGATTGAGATTAACAATGAAAAATAAAAATTATACTCAAAACTAGATTTTAAAAAATAACTTTCTTGTGTCAGGTCTGTGGGGTTTAGTCAACAACGCTGGCATCTCGATCCCCATCGGCCCCACAGATTGGATGCAGCTGGAGGACTTTAAGAAGGTTCTGGACGTGAACCTCATCGGCCTTATTGAGGTGACGCTGAACTTTCTTCCTCTGCTGAAGAAGGCCCGGGGTCGGGTGGTGAACGTGGCCAGCATACTGGGCAGACTCTCACTCGTCGGAGGAGGATATTGTCCCTCTAAATGGGGTGTGGAGGCGTTCTCTGATAGCTTGAGGTATGTCTACAATTATTTTACTTATTTTTAGTCTTTTACCGTTAAAAATCACAATAAATTTCCACAGTAGATTTGACTTGACATTTAGTCACCATAAGAAAGTCTTTCTGAAGTTAACCTTGAAATACTTTGACTTTTTGACCTTTATTTCAACTTCATTGAGATTTGCATCTAAAATCTTTTTTTTTCTCCCTATCTCGCTGTTTTCAGGAGGGAGATGATGCACTTTGGAGTGAAGGTAAGTATCATCGAACCAGGCTTCTTTAAAACACAAGTAACAGATCTGAGCCTCATTGAAGATGATCTGAAGAAACGGTGGAATAACCTGCCAGCAGAGGTCAGGAGAGCCTACGGAGACTCATACCTGCAGGACTGTGAGTGCTTCAGATGGGATTTCATTCAATATGGTTCTTTATACGACGTCAACATGTATATCATGATGCATAGTTATAAGGAATAGTTCACGCAAACATTCACACAAGCTGTGCTCATCCAACAAAAAACGTGACTCACAACTTTTTTTAGCATTAGCATGTTGCTAAGTTAACACCACAGTTCACAAACATTGGGTAAAACATCCATTGTTTAATTATATTGATCCAAATTTGTTGATGTAGCCTAATGAGTTAATCCGCCATCTTTGATAGATGGAAACGTTTTGGGGAAGATTCTCATGTGATGATGCTTTGCTTTTTTGCATTTCTCTCAATCTTGTCCTCCAGATTTAAAGGCGCAGGCTTTTTCCATGAGGATTGTGGCCAGTAGTGACCTTTCCAAAGTGACGTCATGCATGCAGCACGCTCTTTCAGCACGTTATCCCCGAACACGCTACGCCGCCGGCTGGGACGCCAAGTTTCTCTGGATTCCCCTGTCATACCTGCCTACTTGTGTAGCAGACGTCTTCATGAACTTTCTACTGCCTACTCCAAAGAGCACCGTTCCAGAGGATCACTGAACAGGCCACTACACTCAATAGATCAAGACAAGCATCTTGGTTGTAAATTTAAATCATATTCAACGAAGTGTTTTTGTCTTTGAAACTGTGGTTGCTGTATGCAACAAATGCAATCAAATAAACATGAATTTTATACATTGTGGCATATTCCATAAATAAGACTTCGCCTGCTTAAACCCCAAGCTCACGTTCATCTACCTCCACTTTTGAGTGCAACTAAACAGTCAACAGCCGAAAGAATCCCTGCCATATATATATATTCAATAATCAGTTACACTCTTGCTACACTTCAATCTTGTTATAACTTGTATTTAATTTGTTTTAATCAAAAAGCATATAGAAGAGGTGAGCATATTGGTGGAGCATGGATGGGTAGAACGTGCATGAAAGGACTAATTGAAATTAAGGAGTCTCCAAAATGTAAAAGTGTTTAAGATGAGGCTTTATTTATTTTTTAAAAACATAGATCTCAAACCTTTCTTTCAGCAGACCTACTGACTTCAAAAAATTCTTTCTTCCAATTTTACACAAAACACTCCCAAACTCATTCCTTCTACACATTTTTTGAAGATTTATTTATTAAGTTTTAAGTAACCAGTATCACTTGTCTACACTAGTTGCTCAACTCATAATAGCCTATTAGCTGAAGACAATCAGAGAAAATTAGTTAATTAAAGGAAGCACATTATGTAACTTTTGTCCCTCTAGAGTAGACTAGCGGTTAAAACGAAAACAAAACTGCATGATTTTTGTGGAAGAAGATTGTTTTGGTTGTGCTTCGGTTCTGTGTGACTGCGGATGTGACCCTATACTCTGTTACCCTATAACTCTGTTAGAGAGCTACATACAGCAATTTATCTGTTCAATAAAATATCTACTCACCCATTAAGTAATACAAACGCCACCATCTCCCCATTACGATATCCCTCGCTGCAGACTGTAGCGCGGAGTTGGCTACTTGCATTACTTTGACACTTTCCGGCCTTCTCCAAAAAGCCAAGGCAAATTGTCATGTTGTTTTGCCAGCAGACTCTCCTCTGTTCGGCATTTGTTCAAACCTCTTCCAGAGTCTATGGTTCAAACGGGTGATTCTCCGGAACTTTGAGATTTTGGTGGAGGGTTTTCACTGACGTCACGCTCTGGACTGGTCGGTAACCCGGATGAGCGGCCATTATGGAGGCACTCGGATGTAAACAACAGCATTGACTGCACTGTTTATGTCCAGCAAAGGATGAACGCTCTGTGTTTTAAACAGTGACATGTAAGACTACTAGTCTTGCATTACTATTCATTATACAAGACTATAGAATATAGAATGTACAATAGAACATATAGAATCAGTAGTATTCTTGCATTTGGATAAAATATATTTATCTATAAGAAACTTTAGAAGAAAAAAAATCAGCAATGAACAAGAAGTGTAGCCATATGTAACTCACATAGCTACAGTATACAGTATATACATATCGTTAGCCTCATAGCATAATTGCCTAAGTCATGTTTATTTGCAATGTCTGGTAATTATGCTATTCATGAGGCGTGAATATGTTGTGCATGTTGTATATAAAGATTCTTCACATTTGTTAAAAACAAACAAAACAAATTTATTTGATTTTTTTCACAGCAGCATTAATTTGTTTCCAGTTCTTTTTCTCATCAGAAATGGGCTTTATTAAGATGAATACATTCGTGATATTCTTTTTTTAATGTCATTGATATACAAAATCACTTAAATCTGACTTAACTGCCCATTGACTTGTCAGATAGGAAAGTAAATATGAAAAGCCCTTGAAGCGCTGATGGGACATCAGATGATCTCCAGCACATAATCCTAACCCTTGCATATAAACTGGGCAATTTCAAGTATTGTTTAAATATATAAAACAGAAGTCGTCATCTTCCTCTATTATGATGTGTTTACAGCAGAATATGTCACTGCATTATGATATTTTACAGACTTTCTTTAATGAGAGTCCCATTCTCTGAATCACAGTATTTAGAGTATCATTTCTGCCATTATTTACTCACCCTGATGTATTTGGTAACCCATTATATTATGGAAAATAATTTTATAAGGAAACTTTTTTTTATCATATATTCAGTGGCAGTCCCCCTCACAAAAGCATACATAATATGGACTAGTTTTATGGTTGTTTTTGGAGCCTGACATAGAGAACGTCTAGTTGAGTAAATTATGACATATATTTAACTTTTATCGGGTGAACTATTCCTTTAATTGCACTCGGTAGGTCTGATATTTCAGACAAACTGTGGCGTTTTGCTCTTGAATCTGGCCGCTCCACAAATGAGGTATATCTACATAAGTGATGTATACTGTATGTGTGGTGTTTGCTCTCCAGTGGCGAAAACCGCTTAAGAATAATCATATCAAATGGCAAAGTCTCAGATGGCTCTCGAAGCACTTTACTCAGTAACATTGGCATATGTGTGTGTGTTTTGTGTGTGAATCTCCAGGAATAAGTAATAATCTATTTCAAAATAATGTCTGACCAGAGGATATTATCAAACAAAATCTTTTCAATTTACAAATGTACAAAATATTCATAACATTCTCCTTCAGCAGCATCAGTGCAAAGATATACAAATATGACATCACAATAATAATAAAAAAAAGAATCATACAACATGAATTGGCATACAAAGTATCAGAAGGCAAAGTGTCTTTTATGTTGGCTATACAAACATCATCTATTCTCATCTATACTTTTTTTGTCAAAAATAATCTTAAAATGATTTCTGTTTTATGCAGGCTGCATATAAAAATAGATTCTGTGCAAAGGGAGTGTTTCTTTGTATTTTTTCCCGTGTGTGTTGGTCATATTTCACTGTCCTCTTTAACCAGGTTGGCCGTGTCTCTGAAGGTGTCCTCTGTCGGTGAATAGGCGCTGAGTTTCTCTCGCTTCTGGGGTTTGGGAGGAGGAACGAAAGGAGACGGCTGTGATGAAGAGCTGGCGTCTGCAGCTCCAGATGTCGGCTCGTCCTGCATCTGACACGTGGAAGAGCAAAAACCGTTTCCACTTTAACAGTATCAGGGACCGCATGCACATCATTCTCAGATTAACACCCATATTCTGCTTAAAACCAAAGTCTCTTTAAGGCAAGTCTGTTTGAAACGCCTCTCGAGCAGCTATTTAACATTTGTCTCTTTGACAAATTGCTTGTGATTTTCTTAACCCTAAAACCGTATTCTGGGCAAATGTGGACAAAATAGATTTGATTTATTTTTAAAAATACTTCCCTTGATCTGAGCGGTACAAGACTCGGCTACTTTTCCTAAGTTTGCCTCCTGAACACACACATTTTTTTTTTTTTTGACTGGATTCTACAATGTTAAGTGGGTGGAAAAAACCACCCTCCTAATCTTGTATTCGGGTCAAAAATGGGCACCCATAGAAATGAATGGGAAAAACTGTAATTAAGAGCATTCTAAAATAAGCCAAAATAAGACACCAGGTGACGGCAAAGTCACTTAATCTTTAGGTTTTAGCTCTAAGAACTTATTGGAATGATATTTAAATGTAGTTCAAACAAATTAAACAAATAAAACTTAAAAATAAGGATAATGTACATAGATTAAAAAATACCCCCAAAATAAAACACCATAAATATGGAGACAAAATTTTATCGAAGACAGTGATAACATTTATAATAAATAAAAATTAGGATCACACCTGAGTCCTCTGTGCCCACATTTGTCCACAATTACAGGATTAAGGGCTATAAAGTGAATACGGTTTGAGGGTTAAACTGTAAGTCGCTAAAATGTCAAAATGCAAGTGTATTATTCAGTGTTGTGTACTCGAGGCTCGGACTTGGTCTCGAGACCATATTTTAATGTTTTAATATTCTCGGTCTTGTCATGGACTCGTGTACATTTTGACTCGTACTCGAACATATTAGGACTCAGACTTATTCCCGAGTCCCATTCAAAATATGTCATGATTATTACTGTATGTTAATATTTCTTTAAATTGTTGTTTGATTGAAACTTCCAATGATTGCTGACTTTCTTGTGCGCAACTGCGCATGACTTGAGACTATAACGTTCGCGGCGCGCAAATGCAGCCGGACCCAGGTCAGATATAATGTGGCGCCTTTAGCTCAACTATGTATTGAAAATGTCTGCCTTATCATCCCTAATTCAGTTTGCATATTAAAGCCACACAGAATTCGTGTGCAGTAATGTTATGGGAAAGAGCACTTACTGATTGTAATAATTGTAAGTCATAATTATAATAAAATTACCTTTCCACCACTATGTGGCCTTTTTACCATTACAGTGTACATGAGTCCATGGTATATTTGGTTTACTGTTTGAGTATGGTGCCAATTTTATTGTTACCACCAAATATTTTACATATTCTTGAAGATATCTTTAAGATATCAACCTTAGGTTATCCAACCTCTCTGGTCTCGACTCGGACGTGACTCTCTTTGGTGTCGGTCTCGACTCGGACTCGAGTGAGCGTTTCTTTGATCGTTTGGCTAGCTGTTTCTTGTTTTACTCAATTACTGTTGTATTAATATTGGACAAGTGAAATTATAAATGTTTACATAGTCAGAATATGACTACATTCCAATAACGCCACAAATCTCAATTTTAATGTGCTTATAAAAGTGGTCAATGTACATTCGATGTTCTGCTATAAAAGCAATCAAATATATTATATTTGAAGTTTCCTTTGTCTTGTTGCTCACCTCTGAATAAGTAGGGTTTTCAAATGTTGTGCTTGGCTTCAGTTTTCTTTTAAAGAAGCTCCATTTGGACTCCTGAGTAATAAAATAAAATAAAACATGGTCATAATGCATTAGGCTTATTACTAGCATGATGCTAACATGATTAACATGTTTTAGCGTAATGCTAACAGTTAATATGATGCTAACATGTTTTAATGCTTCACTACATGTTCTTAGCCTGTTTTAGCACGTAGCTAGTAGATGCTAACATCATTTATTGAGTGTTGAGCATTAATTATGCATGTTGTTAACACATTTAGACTTGTTTTTATCATTTTTTTAAATAAGTTAGAATTTTCCATCTTTAAAAATTAATTTAATTTAAAGTTAATTTTTAATTTGATCATGATCAGTCTGATCACTATTAGCATGTAGCTATTTACAATGGAAAAATTGGCAAAACTTTTAGATAGATAGATTACATAGATCTTTATTGTCTATGCAATACAACAAAATTCTGTTGCAGCAGTCCTCTTCAGATACTGTAGCAGCATAGAGAAAAACATTTTTTTTTTAAAAGAATAAAAATATAAAACTATGAACCTATATCCTAACATACACATACATAAACAAAACATACAAACATACACAGGCTACATACTCACGCACACACGCACAGAGTATGAGAGTACAACTGAGGACAAAAATTCAGATGTCCTAACCTGAGTGGTCAATTCCTCTGCAGGTACGCTCTTCACTTCCACTGCATGTTGTTTATGAGTGTGGTACATGGGGTTTGAGAATTTATTCTCCACCTGGTCACCACTGACGTTCACAGTGACCTGTATGAAGCACAGAAAAACAAAACTAAAGACCTTGCTCAGAATTAAAATGTTCGATTAACACTGCAGAAGTGTCTAGAAGGTTATGAAAGGCATTCGAGTAGTAAATGTACCTGTGTAGCATGTATTACTGCTGGGTCGCTGGATGGGCCGGCTGCAGTTGAGTACAGAGGATTCTCAAATGTGATTGGCTGCCTCCCAGATTCTGCAAAATTCTCATCCTAATAATAAAAAAACAGAGATTCCAGATCAGACACAAAGAAAATACCTTCCATAAATATCTTTAGTAGTTGCTATAGTTTTCCAATGCTATGACCCACAGCTAAATACAGACCGATACCAGTCAGGTGAATTAAAGGAGTAGTTCACTTTTAAAAAAAACTGCTGATAATTTACTCACCCCCATGTAATCCAAGATGTCCATGTCTTTCTTTCTTCAGTCGAAAAGAAATTTTTTGATGAAAACATTCCAGAATTTTCTCCATATAATGCACTTCAATGGGAACCAAACGGTTCAAGGCCCAAAAGACACTTTCAGTGCAGCTTGAAAGGGCTTTAAACGACACCAGACGACGAATAAGGGTCTTATCTAGCGAAACAAAAAATAAATAAAATCAAAATCAAATCAAAAATAAATAAAAAAGTTTACGTTTTATAAGCTTATAAGTGATGAGCGTTCGTGACTCTCCTGTTCGAACTCGTTCATCAAAATCTTTTTTCGAGTCATGACTCGAAGGGTCCTAGATAAGACCCTTATTCATCGCCTGGTGTCGTGTCCATTATATGGAGAAAAATCCTGGAATGTTTCCATCAAAAACCTTAATTTCTTTTCGACTGAAGAAAGAAAGACGTGGACATCTTTGATGACATGGGGGTGAGTAAATTATCAGCAAAAGTTTTTTTTTAAAGTGAACAAATCTTTTAAAATCACAGGTTTGATTAATGATACAGCGGAATCCCATGAGAAACTAGTGCAGAAATCCTGGAAATAATGTAATATTAACACTAGGGTCAAAGTCAAAAGGTCGAACAGGGATTTTACGCCTCAGGAAAAATGTGCTGAGTTTACTTAACAATTCACGAGACACAAGTTATAAAAAAGGCCAGATTTACCATCTGCATGGCCCTGTCGATGAACGACACCCCCAGAGTCTGAGGCTCCAGGTCCATCGTGACATTGTCGCCCGAATGAAACGACACTCCATTTCCTGTGTCCCCCGACTTCACCAGGCTGCTCAGACTAAGAAAAACAGTGGAGAAATAATCTAAATAACTGGAATAATAAGTATAAATAAAATATATGCATCAATATAACAATACATGTTAAAAAAAATCTAATATTTAATGACATATAATTTTCCATAATAGGAAAATAATACTATGGAAGTCAACTGTTTGGTCACCAACATTCTTCAAAATATCTTCTTTTCTTTTCAGCAGAAGCAAGATATTCACACAGGTTTGAAACAACTTGAGGGTGAGTAAAAATGAAGTAAAGTAAACTATTCCTTTAATGATTTCACAGGAAATTAAAGCAACTTGCACAGTGCTTTCACCGCTCAAGTTTAAATCAGAGACTCAGAAAGATCTTAATTTTAGTCTTATGACATGGAGACTTCATAGCCAAATAAAAAGCACATTAAAAGCAGTGCAAAATTGATAACAATTTGATAACACCAGCAAAGTCATTGCAATGTGACCCTGGACCACAAAACCAGTCACATGGGTAATTTTTTTAAAAATTGAGATTTATACAGAATCCGAAAGCTGAATAAATAAGCTTTCCATTGATGTATGGTTTGTTAGGATTTGGCAATATTTAGCCGAGATACACTTATTTGAAAATCTGAAATCTGAGGATAGTCTTTAAATTTGTCCATTTATGTTCGCGAATGTGCTGCATTCACTCATAAAAAGAAATGTTTTATATATTTACAAAAAATCTTCATGGAACAAGATATTTACTTAATATCCTAATGATTTTTGACATAAAAGAAAAATATAGCCGTGCTACTTGTGACTGGTTTTGCAATCCAGGGTCACATCAGGAATATTCAATGACATAACTCTACAGTAGATTAATTTTAATTGGCGGCAACCATCAAATCTTTAGCAATTTTGATGTTGTGTAATAGTGACAAGCTATTAGCAAAGTTCACGGTTTAATATTAAAAATCAATATCAACCATTCATGTATATGTGAAGAGTTCAGAAGCAAAAGCCTCTAAGTGCCATTTGAAATTTTCTTCTAGAATGATCATTTTTATCAAGCTTG
The DNA here is from genome assembly GCF_988280905.1 of Pimephales promelas. Classification (NCBI taxonomy): domain Eukaryota; kingdom Metazoa; phylum Chordata; class Actinopteri; order Cypriniformes; family Leuciscidae; genus Pimephales; species Pimephales promelas. The sequence continues at coordinate 37,146,870 of NC_142775.1, read as the reverse complement.
TATATTTAAGTTCAGTGATTTCACTTAAATGGCAATGATAATTACCTATTAATTGTTATTTAAGTGAAATTACTGAACTTAAATATACAAGTTTGATAAAAAATCATCATTCAAGAAGAAAATTTCAAATGGCATTTAGAGGCTTATGCATCTGAACTCATGTATACCATTCAAAACAAGAAATTATTGCTTATATTCAGCCAGAACGTATTAAATTCAAGAAAAGTGACAATTAAGATATATAATGTTACAAAAGATTTCTATTCTAAATAAATACTTTCTATTCATCGAAGAAGCCTGAAATCACGGTTTCTTGAACAGCAAATCAGCATTGTATAATGATTTGTGAAGGATCTTGAGACTGAAGAAATTATTAAAATATATTAAAATAGAAAACACTTATTTTAAATTGTTTTACAGTATTTTTGATCAAATAAAGGCAGCCTTGGTGAGTAGATTCACAATAGATGTACTGTTCATATATCCACTAAAAGCACGAGACCGGTTGGTTAAAGAGAAGTCATGTGTTTCTACTGTAAGTGTGGCTCAATTGTTCAAATACATTTCTACTGTATGCAGTCGAGTGGCGTGTTTGCGTTGTACCTCGGTAGTTTAGGCATTGACGGGATGAGAGAGCCGGTGCGCCTGTAGTTGAGGAAAAGTCCCACAACCAGAGCTCCAGTAATCAGAATAATAACCACTGCTAACAGGACGGTCACAGCTACAAACACACACAATATGGAAGATATATTAGTGCAGTCTCATTACACTTCATTTGACATGAACATGCTCCTTTGCTGGCAATAAGAAAAGCTTCTGAAATCAGAGTTAACAGCATCAGTGTGAGGTGTTTACTCCTAACTAATTAACAATAACAGTGTGTGTACCTGTCCCTGCAGGAGCGCCTCTAGACTTCCCCATCTCACAGTAACTCCCCGAGTAACCGTATGGACACCTGAGGAGAAAAAACACTGATCTGTTAGACACACTCCAGAGTTCGGTTCAAATCTCTTTGGAAAAATGACTTCTTTTCCTACTATTTGAGACTTACTGCATTTCACCAGTTTCACTCTAAAAAAGGAATTAAAATAATTATTTTCCTTTTCCATATCCTTATAGGGGCCAAAATCATTTATTATTTTTTACCTTGTGTACCTTTGTAATGTAAATAGTTTTTTTTCCAGAAAAAATGTCATGAAATACAATAGCCATACGTTCACGTGTTCAAATGTTGCAACAGTTTAACAGCTTAGTTTAATAAATTATTTTTATTATATTTTTAATAGGGCTGTGCAAAAATTAATTGCGATTAATCGCATCCAAAATAAAAGTCTGTGTTTACATAATATATTTGTGTGTGCTGTATATAATTATTTTGTATATATAAATACAAACACATGCATGTATATATTTAAGAAAATGTGTTATTCATATATAAAATAGTATTTATATTTATATAATATAGATTATGTATTTATATATATACATACAGAATTTAAGCGCAAATAATTCTTAAATATATACATGCATGCATAGGTATTTATATATACAAAATACTTATATACAGCACACACAAATATATTATGTAAACACAGACTTTTATTTTGGATGCGATTAATCGCAATTAATTTTTGCACAGCCCTAATTTTTAAATATTTAAATAATTCACTTATATATTTTCATATTAAATACATTTTTAATGTTATATATTTATAAATTAAATGTATATATTTAAAAAGAAAAAAGGCATTGAAAAAGCAGACATTTTTATACTGTATATAAATTATGTAAATAAAATATATCAATATTGAAAATAACATTAATTTTGGATCAAATAAATGCAGCCTTGGTGAGCGTCAGACACTTGTTCACACTCACTTGCACTTGGGCAGGCCTCCCTCATCAGTAAAGCACGTTCCTCCGTTCATGCATCTGCATGCAAGCGGCATGGACACCTCTGCCTCAATGGCTGCAGGTGCGAAGGCATGACATAATAATGTAACACAACCACAATGCAATCACATCACGACAAGTCAAACACACACATCTTCTCAAAACATCACATGGCAATAATGAAATCATGCAGTATTAGATGCAGCGCATGCATGTACACTGTGAAAAGGATTGATGGGACGTGATGTGGCCAATCTGTGCATCTCTTACCGGCGTCACATTCATTCTTGTTGAAGGTGAGGAGCGTGGTTCCCTCGGGACAGGCACAGGTGTATCCACCCGGCCGCAGCAAACACAGGTGACTGCAGACGTCCTGACAGGGGTTGAGCACTGCAAGAGAAAGCCAGCAATCATTTACCCACCAGTATTTTGAATAATTCACCTAAGATGTGATTTTATATAGCCTATATTAAGGTTCGTAACTATCAATTTTATAGTAATATGTTGAAGTCTTTTTTGCTTTTAAATTAGGCAATAAATAATGTCAGATGATCTATCCTTTAATCATAATATTCCATCAAAATTCATATAATAACATAAATGAGTACCTTTCATTTGTTAAGTATTTCATTCAATGAATTATGCAAATATAGGCTTTAACACATGAATTTATAAAATAGAAACGATGTTTCAAATTTCCAGCAAAAACGACTATATTGTGATATACCGTTTACTGTTCATACTAGGATATGAGATTTTATTTGCTAATAACACTCCTTCAGCACAATTGTGTTTAAATTTAAGAGCTTTAATTTAAGTCATTCTGAATAGACACATAACCAACATAATTAGTTAGCCAACACTTGAAAGTTTATAGTTCAAGACTCAAAATTACTCTGACTGTTATTAATATGGAGATATATAATAAAACAAAAATATTAACAATATATATTTTAAATGTATCAAAAAATGATGTGGTTGTAGTGTAGAAAGCCACAAGTGCAGTCATACTTCATGTCAATTCTGAAGATGTTATCTCTAAAAATATGAATTTTATGAAATATTTTCGTGTGTGTTTTTATATTGCCCCCTGTAAGCTCCCTTGCAGTCTATTGTCTATGTCTGGTGTGTCAAATTCATGTTTCTATTGTTCACACTCGACAAACCTTTCACACCTCTGCTGATTATTCCCCCCCAAAAATGTATGACAACTCTATTGTGTTATAAATGGAGTTTATGATTTATGATATTTATTATTTATGATAACTCTTTTGACAAAATACATCTGCGCCTCATCAAACTACATCAAGAGGTCCTCGCTGCAGTCTGTAGCACGATGACGTAGCTGGATGGTCCAATACGTAGTGGATGGAGGTGTGTTTAGGTGACGTCATGTACGCATGCGCAGTGCCGATCTCTGGATTATAATTCACATGCATTGGTTTTAAGTGATATGTAAGCTCAATATTGTACTGAGATGATGTTCAAAACTAAAAGCAATTATTGATTAATAAGTCATTATTTACATAAATGGGATGCTTATCCGAGATTCACTCTACATAGGCTGCATGCAGTTATTTTACATTTTAAATCACGTTTTTAAACCTACATTTGATAGATTAATAGCATTTGCACCGGAAGTATTTTTTAATGCGTGTATATAGAACATTTTAAAATAAAGCAATTTTATTTTATTCATATTTGCCTTTGAGTGGAAGCAAAAAAATGTCAAAGTAGTCTAATTGTCTCCGTAATTTTAAAGGTACAACTGTAAACATCTTAAAATACCAGTAAACATTCAAAGGAAAATGCTAAAATAATAACAGCATCAGGAAATTAAATCTTGTCAGATGTAGGGGAAAAAAACTAAATAAAAGCTATAAGGTTCCTCTTAATTTGCTGTTCAGTGAGACATGTCTGGAAGCTTGTTTTCGCCACATGAGTGAGAAATAAAAAAGGTAATTGCGACTTTTTATTTCACCAGTCAGACTTTTTATCTTTTTATTGTCCCAAATGTGTGTTATCAAGTCAGATTTGCGTGATATAAAGTCGCAATTGCGTGTTATTAAGTCATAATTATGAGATATAAACTAGCAATTGCGAGGCTACTTGAAATTCTGACTTTATAATACGCAAATTGGGATATATAAAGTCGCAATTGCGTGTTATAAAGTCAGAATTGTGAGATATTTAACTATTCTGAGGTTAAAAAATAAGTAGCCAAATTTTTTTCCCTTAGAATTTGACTTTATAACTCGCAATGGGAGATATAAACTCGCATTAGACTTTATTTCACGGAATTCTGTCTTTATAACATGCGATTGAGGCTTTCTTTCACGCAATTCTGATATCTCACAATTCTGAGAAATAAAGTAGGCTATACCTATGCGAAATATATACTCGCCATTGTAAGGAAAAGTCGCAATTATTCTTTAAAAAAAAAAAATGAAAAGAGCTTCCATAGCCTACTCGTCGTGACCATTTATATTTAAATGTATTCTTGGAAGATCAATGTGCGATTGTTCACCAACTCTCTACTCTCTACAATATCAATTTTTAATGTGCATGTGCCATCAGCGTTTATCACAGGATCGCGTTTAAAGTCTGTTTAGACTAGAGAGAACGGTGTCTCCCATAATTTAATAACAAAATGATCATTTCGACAGAAGTGAATCAAAGCTAACTTTAGCAGGAAAATAACATTATTCACGACCCGCTTTAAAGCCCAATTAATCTCTGTTACATTAAATTATATGTAAAGCTGCTTTGAAACAATCTAAATTGTTAAAGCAGTATATTACGTTGCAGTGTCCACTACGTATTGGACCATCCAGCTATGTCATCGTGCTACAGGCTGCAGCGAGGGGTGTCTCAACTACATAAGACAATGTATACAGTTAATACTATGCATTTACTGAAAACTCACTTTAAACCACCAACGAGTGTTTCCAATAACTTATAATTGTGATCTAATGTTGGAATATGTTCATTATAGCCTTGTATAAGCATCGCATTTCTTTGTTGCCTCACCCGAGTGGTTATGTCGGTGCTGTTGGTAGATGCGTACTTGAGTCAGCCAGGGGTTTATGGTCAACACCTTCACCTTGTCTCCTTTCCCAAACTTATCTTTTTTCCACACCTCTCCCTTTTCTTTAGTCGTCCAGTACACATGGCCCTCGAACACATCCAGACTGTAGGGATGCCCGATGTCTGGAATGAAAACAAACGTGTGAACGACGGCCATTCAAAAGATGTCCCGGTCTCGTGCTCCAGTGTCTCACCTCCTGATATGATAATTTGCCGGTCCGTTCCATCCACTTTCATGGACTCAATGATGTTCTCTTTTGAGTCACACCAGTAGATCCGGTTTTCATTCAGGTAGTCCAAAGCTAAACCAGTAGGCCAGCCCAGATCTTCCTCTAACAGCACCTCTCTGTGCTGCCCATCCATCCAGGCCACCTCAATCTTGGGCTTTCTGCCCCAGTCGGTCCAGAACATCTTCCTATAATATACATCAATGACAACAACAGCACAGCATGAGTTCTGACGGACCAGGGCTCCCACAGCTTACACTCTTAAAAATAAAGGTTACAAAAGGGAGGTTAAAGGTTAAAACAAAACAAAAAATTCCACTATAAATAACGTTTTGTGAAACGGAAAGGTTTCATGGATATTAAAGCCAATTCAAACTGACAGACGGCAACAGATAATTTGTCGGATCAGTGTGTCTGTTGGAGCTATTGATGTCTGAGAAGTGAGGTACTGCCGGTGCGGAGTAATTTGGCCATTAAAAGTTGTTCATGGGACCAATTAATGACAATAAGAACTTTTATTTTTTAAGATTGATGATCAATACATTTTCAATGTTTCCTCCCAACTTTATTAACCCTTGTATTATCTTCATTTGTCTCTACACTCATTATCTTCAGGGTCTCCAGGGACCCCAGACAATAACATTACATTTTGTAACAGTATAATATATATATATATATATATATATATATATATATATATATTAGGGCTGTGCAAAAATTAATTGCGATTAATCACATCCAAAATAAAAGTCTGTGTTTACATAATATATTTGTGTGTGCTGTATATAATTATTTTGTATATATAAATACCTATGCATGCATGTATATATTTAAGAATTATTTGTGTTTAAATTCTGTATATATATATATAAATACATAAGCTATATTATATAAATATAAATATTTTATTTATGAAAAACACATTTTCTTAAATGTATACATGCATGTGTGTGTATTTATATATACAAAATAATTATATACAGCACACACAAATATATTATGTAAACACAGACTTTTATTTTGGATGCGATTAATCGCAATTCATTTTTGCACAGCCCTAATATATATATATATATATATATATATAATTTCACAAATGTAATTTTACTCTGTTTATTAATGTTTTTACTCAACATTTGTACAGTTTTTGGAGTACTTTTGCTATCTTTTACATTTCTATAAATAAATAAATATTGATTTAAATAGGCTTTTTACATAAAAACAGAAAAAAAACAGTTAGCTTCTATAGTTTTATAGCCTCACGAATGTATTTGTGTGTGTGTATGTGTGTACATTTTCGTTGTGTGTCACCAATTTATATTTGTGGTGATTCTGCATTTTATTTGACAAATTATAAGACTTTTTTAATACCCTTACAAATGTATGCCTGTGTGTGTGTGTGTGTGTGTGTGAGAGAGAGAGAGAGAGAGAGAGAGAGTGCATTGTGGATGTTTTTTGCATTGGAAGTGTGCCACTTTATTTCGGTCTATGTGATCTGCGTTGTTTCTGCGTTGTTTCTGATTTTGATGATTTCACGCTAACATAAAAACAGATATCATTCCAATATATATATATATATATATATATATATATATTTGGTAGATCTAGACAGTGTTATGTGTCATAGAAAGTTTCATACCATTTGGACAAAGAGAATGTTTTTTAATTTGACCAAAAGTCATTTGTGGGTTAAAAAGACCCCGAAGATAACCAGAGGCAGTTCACTAACAAAACACTCCAAATTGAGAACTGATTTGACTATTTATAGACAAGAATCGGTACAAAAATAAAATTCACTCACAAATCTCTACATAAGCTCAACAAATGAGCAATATCTAGCACAAAAAAATGTCTTTAACATAACTTAAAAGATATTTTTGTTTATATAATTACCATGGCTTCTCCAGACCTGAAAATCGCAATTTTAAAATTGCCAAATATTTTCACAGTGTAAAAAAAGTTTTTCATCAGTATTTTTGTCTTGTTTTCCGTATAAATATAAAAAAAATTCTTAAATCAAGATTTAAGAGATTTAAATGAGATGCAAACATAACATAAGATAAAAAAAAGTAGGGCTGTCAAATGATTAATCGCATCCAAAATAAAAGTTTGTGTTTACATAATATATGTGGGTGCACTGTGTATAATTATTTTGTATATTAATAAATACACACACAAGCATGTACATATATTTAAGAAAAAAATATTATTTATATATAAAATATTTATATTTACATATCATTAATATTTATACTACACAACATTAAATTATATATATAAATCTATATACAGTATATGCATGAAAATATTTCTTAAATATATACAAACATGTGTGTGTATTTATATATATAAAATAATTATACACAGTGCACCCTCATATATTATGTAAACACAAACTTTTATTTTGGATGCGATTAATTGTTTGGCAGCCCTAATAAAAAGTATTTTTCCCTTTGAATTAAGCTTTTATTTTTCATATCCCATTGGCAGATATTTGTTCTTATTTTAAGCATAAATCAATTCATTTTAATAAGTTTTTCAGAAACTTATGTCATTTTGCATCTCAAGTAAATGTATCTTGATTTAAGACTGTTGAAATAGTTGTACTGGAAAAAGGACAAAAATACAACGTGAGAAAATAATTTTTTTGGAGCACAGGATTTTCATGACCATGCATCTCTTTTCAATCCCAAGGGAGCAGTTATATATTCATGTTCTTACCCTAGACCAGGGTTGACCACAATAGCAGCCGGCTGATCAAGATCAGAGTGAATTAACCACTTTCTGTAACGTCCATCCAGTTTAGCCACTTCGATTCTATTAGTCCCAGCATCCGTCCAGTAAATATGGCTATATATAACAGAAAAGACAAAAAGCATAGCAGATATAGATATGTATTTTTCTGGAACTGTTTGCATCAGACCTCAAGTAAAGTAAAGTTTAAAAGCAGTGCACAAACCGTCCAATCCAGTCCACAGCAATGCCATCAGGACTGGAGATGTATCTGAGGTCCAGGTCCACCTCCTTTACAGGATTATTCCCATGGTCATCAAACGTGGTCATATATGCCCTCTTGATCGAGCCGAACTCAGAGCCTCGTCCCAACACCGTCCAGTACACTATACCTGAAAATCAGTTTCATCACAATTATGCTTCAGTTTGCATTCATAAACCTGATTATAGAAACAAGAAGATGCAACATGTGTTCAGGAACTTAGGGCGGTATGGTATGGACATTCTTCAATAAAGATTTCAAGTCACAAACTAATAAGCACCGAGATGATTCGCAATGTTAACTTGAAGCAAATTTGGAAAAAAACAAAAAGTGTATTCCTCTATAGAGGAATAATTGTATTCCTGTTTTATTGTGCCGTAAATTATGCTTCCTCGTGCTGCATCTGCATCAAAACATAAGTGATATTGGTGGGATATCCCATGAAGAGTGCCTTACTGAGACCGAGGCCTTCTGGGTCCCACAGGTAGTCCAGTGCCTGAATGTGCTCTGCATTATCCAGGTAATCAGAGTACTGTGCAGACGAGAGGTTAAAGCGACGGATGCGCACATTATCAGGCAATAGCAGCACGGGAGGATTTCCTGAGGATAAAAGAAGCAGAAAACAAAAGAAACGACAGGAGAGTGAGAAAGGGATACATTGAATTATGACGGCACACCCTGTCTGCTTTAGCCTGGTTAAAACCAGACCATTCTAAGTAATGGTCTGGCAAAGCGTCATAGACAAATCATTTCCAGAGGGGCGTCACCATCGGACGTCGCGGATAGACCTAAAACCAATCAGGGGTGCATTTCCCGTACAACGACGTAGTTCGCTGATTCACTACCATAGTACGATGCATCCTTGGAAAAATCAACTAGCTAGTCACGACTGTTTCCCGAAACCCATTGTCGCAAAGTATCGTTCAACCACGTTGGTTTCGCACGTGGTAGAGTAATAACTACTTTGAATGAAACTGTTTGAGATCCAATTAATGCTAGATTTGTTAATATAAATTACAGACATGTCATCTGAGGACTATTTCTAATTGTTCTCAGTTATTTTGCTTTATTACCAGACTCAATATTTGGCTCGTTCTTACATAGTAGAGCACGTTCGCACATGCGCACTCTTCAAACACGGTACTTTAAATCTTTTGACAACCTAAAATACGTAAATTCCATTTGTATGTATTCTAAATAAAAGACACCGGTTGTACTGAATGTCAGCTTGCTTATTTTGCTCAAGATAAGGATTTATTACCTCCAAATGTCATGCAATATAGAAACGATGCCTCTAACCATAGGTCGAGAGCTGTCGTTCAAACCACACAACTTTGCGATGCTGTTTGCGAATGTTCGTTGGAACGATGGTTTCGGGAAACACCGACTCGTTGAACTATGCTGATAACGACGGAACTTACGACCATAGTTGGCTAACGATGCTTTCGGGAAACGCACCCCAGAGGGATGAAGGAGGTGACGTATGCACTCCGAGTGTTGTTCTTTGCTCGGTTTTTAACAAAAAGGAAACGTTCAAATCGCTTAAAACAGACGCGATAGCTGATTCGAACTAGTGATGTTCGACGGCGGCATCCATCTTTGTAATGTAGGCTACAAAATCTGCTTCAAAATCCCAGCGCTGTCGTCATCGTGTAAAGCCCGCCCCAACGTTTCTGATTGGTGCCGTGATATCGACGGATTGGAAATGGGCTTGAATGAGCTCTTTGCCAGACTAACTTTCAGAGCAAATCTAAATTTGCCGGAAGTTGTCTGGGTTTTTTCCCAGATTACGATAATTAATTAAAATTGTATACCAGTTTGCAATATCAAGCAGTATAACGTATTGTTTTTGTACAGCTAAAATAACTGGAAACGAATGACACTGGAAGCCAGACACATTCAAGTTACAAATGCCCACACCCGCTCTTACATTAATAATTTGGTGGATTGAAAATAGACGATTGACCATTTTGGCTGAAAAACGTAGCAACATTTTTTGCTAATGTGACTGCACCTTAAAGGGATACTCCACTTTTTTTGGAAATAGGCTCATTTAACCACTCCCCCAGAGTTAAACAGTTGGGCTTTACCCAACTGTTTCTGTAGTCGATTTCCTTCCATAGTATACTATGGAAGTCAATGAGACCAGAGACTGTCTGGTTACTGATATTCTTCTAAATATCAGAAAATCGACTGAATACATTCGAAAACGGTAAAACTCAACTGTTTACCTCTGGGGCAGTTGTAAAATGAGCCTATTTCCCAAAAAAGTGGAGTATCCCTTTTGTCCGTTTTTATTTCAGCTCTCGTGTTAACAGGTTAGAGCCGCGCGGAAAATGTGTGTATGCTAGAAATAGAACTGACGCCTATTTTTCACGTGACACGCAAGTGTGTTGGAAGAGTTTCCAGGCAAAAAACAATAGGAAACAATGTTTATATGTCATTTTGTACACAAATGCATATTAATAAAATACATTTTGATGTTTGAAAGTCTAGGTTGACATAAATTTAGATATCAATGTAATTTAAACAAATATTATTAATAATAATTATCGATTTTCAAATATTGCCATTATTTTTGCCTATATATAATTTCATGTCATTTTTATTTTTGAAACAATCGAGTCCTGGTGTCCACTACAGAGGTCATAGCATAACATATGAATAAAATATCTTTTTTTTTTCATTTGTTTCTTATGCTCTTAACAATGTGATTACATGAAGAAGAAATAAACCGTCTGGGCCTCAGGAGGATATAAAGATAGGATAGGCTACAATAACAAAATAGTGCGTCTTAGCCATCAGGCTAAATATAGGCTCTTTAAAGCGACACAAAATTTGTAAATGTTATTGAAATAAACAGAAAGCGCACTTTGTGTATATTTTTCGGATTTTGGAAGATGTGATTTGTGAGTGTTACTAGCCAGTGTTGCCAGACGTACGATAATTATCGTATTTGTACGATAGTTTTGACCCCCCTCTCAACAGTTTGGCTCGTGTACGATAATTTTCTTCCAAATAGGATAATTTTGAGCGTCTGGTACGATACTTGGATATTTCCAATCTGGCAACACTTTTACTAGTTCACTAGGTTTTATAAACAAATGCATTGAATGCTACAAATGACAAAGGTGAAATATGCAGATATCGAAAGGATTAGAAAGAGCCCCTGGCAGAATAACGGTATAAGAGGCCATAGAAGGTAAAAAAGAGGATAAATAAATCCAGAGAAAAATAATAAAACTGCAGGCCTCACCCTCAGCGGCGCATTCGACTCCTGGCTGCTCTCCCACCGATCGAAAGCCTTCAGCGCAGAAACACTCATAAGTGCCTTTAGTGTTCCTGCACTGCTGCGGGCACGTCCCATAAATCTCACACTCATTTACGTCTGCAGACGGGGACAAAACACTTCACATTACACATTCAATGTTTTTTTTTTTTTTTTAACAATCGCTGGGACACATTTCTCAAGACCTTTCCACATTTCTCAAGACCTTTCACACAGTTCTCCTAACTAACTTTCAGCAGTTCAATTCATATTCATAATAAAACTACCAAAACACTTCATTTCCGTCTCAAATCAACTCATTCTTCCATAACACTGGCAAAGGTTGTCACCCAGCAAACACACTTTACTATATATTACTATTATACTACTATAAAACAATGACCTGCTAAGTGCTAACAACAGGTAGCATAGGTTTTCTTATGTAGTTAAAATACCTTTACAAAACAAGAAGTGTTCTCTACTGTTTCAAATTCACTGCATTGCATGTTATGTGGTCCATGTTTATGTCACAGTAGGAAATTATTTAAGTGTTTCCCTTTTGTGTAGATGGTAGTGAAATTGAAAAAGCGAGAAATAAAATTGTAACACCTGTGTAAGTGTTCAGCTACATCTAATTGTTTTAGCTTTGGAATATATTTCAGTATAGTATCACTGAACAAAAGCACCAAATTACAGTTAAATAAATGATTTATTAATTATTTATTTAACTTGTGTTTTTGTATTGTTAGGTTTTGAAATTAAGTTTTGAAAAAAGTATGTAAACGTGCAAATTGGCCTGTAGCTACACAAAGTTTTGGTGATGGTTGTGTGAAAAAAAAAGCAAAAATATTAAATTTTTGCTACGGAAGGAAGCGTATTGCATTCATTTGAATAAAAAAAATCTACTCTGTTTTTCTGAATTAACGAGTTAATTATCTCAGAATTACAAGATAATTTTTCATGGAAAAAAAGTTTTGCTCTGTTTTTCTGAATTTATGACTTGATTATCTCAAAAACTCAGAAATTCAGAAAAACAGAACAAAAACGTTTTTTTTTTTCCATGAAAAATGATCTCATAATTCTGAGATAATTAACTCGTTAATTCAGAAAAACAGAGGAAAAACTTTTTTCCCATGAAAAATGATCTCGTAATTATCAGATAATTAACTCGTTAATTCAGAAAAACAGAGTAGATTATATATATATATAAGTATACATAAACTTCTTATGTTGCTCTCATCCAGACAGAAAAGATTCCATGAAAAGGACAGAGTATAAAAAAAGGAATTGTGATTTGAGTTTTAAAACAGATCAGTCGCTGAAACCCCTGCAGGAGTTCCCGTTGTCCTGGCTGGCTTCAGGAATGCCTCTATATAAGCCTGTTTTATTGTAAATATTGAGGTCTTCTAATAAAGAAAGTATTAAGATGACATCACCAACCATCGCAGGTGTTCTTATCCTCCGGGTTAGGTTTATATCCAGATCTACAAGAGCAAATGAAGCCTCCGGTCGACAAATCTGTACAGTTATGCTCACACAGATTCTCACTGCATGAGCGCGCATGGCCGTGGTCTAACAAAGAGAGATGAAGAAATGTTACAAAAACAAGATTTTTTGTCCTTTTTGGAGTTTGTTAGTAGAAATCATCATCCGGTTTTGTTCATGCAAGAAAGAAGAACATAAGGGTGAGTAAATGAACAAAACTCACAGCAGCCGAGCTCATCGGTCTGGTCTTCACAGTCGTCATAGTCGTCGCAGGCGTACTGCAGAGGAATGCAGTGACCATTTCCACATTTATACTCATCTGCAGAGCAGGGTCCGTGTGTGGGAGTCACACCTGAGCAATCATTCACACAAAACACGCCACAGTTTCAATAGAATTTTAGGAATTAAAAAGGTATAAACAGGTACAAATTACATATAGTCGGCATCATAAATGCTAGTCTGTGTGATGTGAAAATCTGTTGATTGAGCATCACTCACAATGCTCCGCCCTCTCATCGGTCCCATCACCGCAGTCATCTATAGAATTGCAGAGCTCGTGACTGTAGATGCAGCGCGTGTTATCACAACGGAACCGGAATGGAGGATCACATGAGATGTCCACTGAGGAGACAAGACACGTGACGTTTGTGCGTGCTAAAACTGTTCTACATTTAAAATGCCAAAGGTTGACTTTTATTGGGTTATATAGCTGATATACTTGCAAATTATACTAAAAATATACTGGTTGGATAGGCTTTATGCACTTTTCAAGGTTTACATAGCATAGATGGATGTGATCGATTGGATGGATGGATGTGATCGATTGGATGGATGTGATTGATTGATTGGATGGATGGGTGGATGTGATCAATTGGATGGATGTGATTGGATGTCATCATTTGGATGGATGTATGGATGTGATCGATTGCATGGATGTGATGCTTCATTAGATGGATGGATGGATGTGATCGATTGGATGGATGGATGTGATCGATTGGATGGATGGATGGATGGATGTGATCGATTGGAGGATGGATGTGATCGATTGGAGGATGGATGTGATCGATTGGAGGATGGATGTGATCGATTGGAGGATGGATGTGATCGATTGGAGGATGGATGTGATCGATTGGATGGATGGATGGATGATGTAATCGATTGAACGGATGGATAGATGGATGTGATCGATTGGATGGATCGATGGATGGATGTGATCGATTGGATGGATGGATGTGATCGATTGGATGGATGTGATCGATTGGATGGATGGATGTGATCGATTGGATGGATGTGATTGATTGGATGGATGTGATCGATTGGATGGATAAATGTGATCGATTGGAGGATGGATGTGATCGATTGGATGGATGTGATCGATTGGATGGATGTGATTGATTTGATGGATGGATGTGATCGATTGGATGGATGTGATTGATTGGATGGATAAATGTGATCGATTGGAGGATGGATGTGATCGATTGGATGGATGTGATCGATTGGATGGATGTGATCGATTGGATGGATAAATGTGATCGATTGGAGGATGGATGTGATCGATTGGATGGATGTGATCGATTGGATGGATGTGATTGATTTGATGGATGGATGTGATCGATTGGATGGATGTGATTGATTGGATGGATAAATGTGATCGATTGGAGGATGGATGCATGGATGATGTAATCGACTGGATGGATGGATGTGATCGATTGAACGGTTGGATAGATGGATGTGATGGATTGATCGATGGATGGATGAATGTGATTGATTGGATGGATGGATGATGTAATCGACTGGATGGATGGATGTGATCAATTGGATGGAATCGACTGGATGGATGGATGTGATCGATTGGATGGATGGATAGATGTGATCGATTGAATGGTTGGATAGATGGATGTGATCGATTGGATGGATGGATGGATGGATGAATGTGATTGATTGGATGGATGGATGTGATCGATTGGATGGATGAATGTGATTGATTGGATGGATGGATGTGATCGATTGGATGGATGTGATCGATTGGATGGATGGATGGATGGATGGATGAATGTGATTGATTGGATGGATGGATGGATGGATGGATGGATGGATGAATGTGCTTGATTGGATGGATAGATAGATAGATGTGTTTCTCACAGCAGAGATGTAGTTCCTCATCTGAATTATCCCCACAGTCATTATCTCCGTCACATATCCAGTGCTGCTGCACACACACGTGGTTCCTACACTCAAACAGGAAGGGTGGACAGTAGGTGCTGTTCGGGTAGCGTGCGGCTGAAATGTGGACACACACACACACACACACACACACACACACACACACACACAACATAAATTTCCATAATACATTTAGCATTTGGCATATGAAAGCATCTAACATTGCATTCAAACAATCATCTTTTGATTTGGGTTCCGTGTCACAGTCGTCTCGGGCTTTCTCAGTTGGGGTTTAAAAGAAAAGACACTTAAATATTCAATAATATTATTCAAAGAGCTGAATAACTAAACTTTTGTCTTCTGTAGTGCTACTTAGAGCTAAATTAAACTCATTTCATAATGATCGAACTAAACTGAACCAACACAGGACTTGAGCTGAATAATTACACTATTGACTTTTTAGATTTCTTCACAACAGAATTTTAATGTGGCTTATATTTGATGTTAATAAGGTGACTTGACTTCAGTTGGACTAAACCCAGGACTTTGGCATTGCTAGTGTTTAAGCTACAGGAATGCTGCTCAACAGGTTGCTGATATTATTGTGAATGACTCATCCGTGTAAGTTTGTCTTTGTAATCTTTAATCAATGTGTAAAATTTCCATGAGTTTCCAAGGCCAAGATATTCCCTAGTTCCCAAACCAATGGGAACAGTTACAGATGCACAACCCTTTTGGACTCTAGAGGGCGCTACAATATAAGTTCTCAGGTGCATTTTCAGAATTAAAATAGATAAAAATAACACGGCACACTCACGACAGGAGCTTTCATCGGTGAAGTCGAGACAGTCGGCGTTGCCGTCACATTTGAAGCGCTCAGAGATGCAGTGGCCGCTACTGCACTGGAAGTAACCCGGGTGACAGGTCCGCAGCTCTGAAACACATTCATCCACAAAGAATAAAGCCAAACTCTCTCAATCCTCCATGGAGAATGAATTATGCACACTTCCTGTAAGTCATTCACAAGGTATCCAGGCGCACAAATGCATTGAGATATCACCCACTGAGGATCAATCTGCAATAAAAAGCCAGTATTATGATGTTGAACATGGTGGCTAGTGCCACGGCCACACTCTTTCTCTCTCCATCTGTCTTTTGATGGCCTTTCCTTTCTGCTGTCTCTTCTTTTCTTTCACTCACCACAGTCTCTCTCGTCAGAGTTGTCCTCGCAGTCGTTGTCATGGTCGCACACCCAGCGGTCAGGAATGCAGTGCAGGTTGTCGCAGCGGTACTCGCTCTCAGTGCACGGACGAGGGGCTGTGGACGCATTAGAAGCGTGTCAATCAGACACACATGAACATACATAAAAGGCAGACGGGACAATAAAGCAATAAGGCCCAAGCGGCTGTTGGTCACAGTGATTTACCACAAGTAAGGGGCGTTCTTAAGCATGAAGAAAAGGAGAATGCTTAAAACCTTCTTAACTGTGGTAACATTATTATTGAACAAACAAAACAACAATTTTGTGCATTGAAATGGTACTAATTGTGCCAGAGAACATTCAAAAGTAATGCTCCCATAATGTTTTTCAAAATGATGAAATAGAATGATCCTTTAACATTCGTATAACCGAGAAAAAAGTGAAAATCAAGCTTTTAATGCTGTTTATTTGTCTTTGTGGTGTTTTTAATCTGCTTTAAGACAAACCAAGTGCAAATTCATAAGTTGACACCATTGCTGAGTCGTTTCTCTTTAAAGGGATCCTTCACCTCTGGAAAAATTTATTTAAAATGGGTCATTTATGTAGAAGAAATGTGAAATTATTTTTTAATTTGGAGCTTTCTAGACTGAGAAAAGCCAGAAAATTTATTTTTGGCTTATGTGGATGAAAGACAACAACTCCCAGAATGCACTTGCTTCGCTGCCCTAGGAGGCCACGCCTACCGGTAACAGAGCGCAGTAGTTAAACAACAAGTCTAGGCTACTAGTGAGTATCCGTGATAAGTCTGTCCGGGATTTCGAGAGCGCCCAAAATGTCCGGGATTTGGCTTTTGCGTTTTACAGTCGCCATTCATCATGTTTGCTATAGCGAGCGGGACGAGTGAGGGCCGCGGGAGAACGGCGCAAGGCCGGTGGGGTGATTACCGATGAGCGACACCTGTGAGACGCACCGGTCTCGTATCTCTCACGGAGGAGCGGGAATTTTCTTAGCAATGTTAAAACGCACATCAACCGATCACTTGTTTAGCGTTCATGTAAACACTACATTCAGATTCACCAATCGGAATGAATTCAGTTAGATTGAAACAAAAGCTGTGCATGTAAACAATGAATGGCGACTGCAGAAAGCAAAAGCTGAATCCCGGACAGCGGCGGCCGGACATGTCCGGGAAAAAGAGGATGGTAACCCCTACTACTCAGCTTTCTCCACAGAACAAGAACCTGCTAGCTTAGCTTCCAAAAAAAGATGGCTGACACTACGTGTAATCCCAATCCTTCATAATGCATCCGTCTGCGTATTCAGTACCTTCGTCCTTATTTTCAAAAAGTTTCTGCCGGTGAAATCAAACGCACTGGCACTGATCTGTGATTGGTCTGTTAGCGCTTTAGGCCCAACCCCCTATGGGCGGGTTTGAAGGGGTGGGATCTAGTGCTTGTAGTCTTTACAGAAATCCCCCGCTCTTACACTTCCTACTGACAATGACGTAAAATGATGATTTTTGCGTCATTGTGGGAGGAAGTGAAAAAGGTAAATAACGGATTTCTCTCATCTCAGGGGAAAATGAGTGTGGCACGACCATTCAATAGTATAACTGGGTTTCTACACTCTAAAAAATGCTGGGTTGTTTCAACCCAAATGTTGGGTCAAATATGAACAAACCCAAATGTTGGGTTAAAAAGGTCATTAAAAAATGTACAGTTGAAAGTGAAAGTTGAAGTTAGGTTAAAATTTTAAATGACACTTTTAAACCAACAAATCAATTTGGGTTTGTCCATATTTGACCCAAATTTAGGTTAAAACAACCCAGCGTTTTTTAGAGTGTAACAATGGAAAGCTTAATGCAAATGGGTGGAGTGTCCCTTTAAATCCGCAGTGAACCAAAGCTGGTGTTTCTGACGTCACAAACTACCGTGTAGCCAATCACGACAATGTGTGATCGTCAACGAGTGGATCTCTGAGCTGGCGTGAGTGAGTGGAGGCAGGGGCCAATTTGAATATTCATAGAACCGTGTATACTTAATGAGGCAAGTGTGTAAAGTGACATTCAAGCTATTTTTATAAGGAACAAACGTTCAAATAATTTTGGTGATCAAAGACGAGATTTAAGGGATAATATTATTGACTACAGGGGGACATCTAGAACATTCAGAAATTATGTTTTCATAACGTTTAAGGAAGTTATTAGCTTGGGAAATGGAGCAATGGCCCAAGATCTGGAATTTCAAAAAAAGGATAGTTTAGGCATAACGCAATAATATAGTGCGTCTAGTGAACAGCAATGTTTCACAAAGTGCTTATAAGGCCGAAATGCAGCAGAAACACGACATAAAGCATTTAAGTAAAGCACAGCAAGCCTCTGACACAGATGAGGGCGATGATTAGGCTGTGCTTCACTGTCTCAGGATTACATACGGCTTGCCCTTCAGCAAGAGGACCATTTTTCAGAGGTGAGTTCATAGCTAAATTCATCAGGGGAATGACCCGCGTTCACCACCCCCGCAGCTCTTCTGCAGGGAGGAGAAAGTGCTGAAAAAATCATCGCTTCGTCCAACATGCAGCTCTAAGGTTTAGCGCAGACCATTTGTCAACCTTTTACACCTCAAAGCACCTTGTCTGCCATCAAGCCGTCTCCTCCACGCTTTCTGTCTTTCCAATTTGTTCCCATCAAATCTTTTCTTCTTTGTCTTTACCGTTACGGTTTCTCTGGTAAGCAGGACTTGACATTAACTTGTTTGCTCATCAGAGAGTGGCTACAAGTTTTCCAAAATTACTACCCACTCAAAATTTTCAAAGGCCACAATTTTAACATCGATACCATGGGGAAAACTGCCATATAGATATTTTTAATATTATCTCATAATTTGCCAGCAGGTATATTAGGCTGCTGTCACTTTAAGACCTGACACACGCATCCATTATGCATTTTCTGTTCATTTAAAACATAACTGACTCTGTTTACGTGACTCGCCATTTTAACATTATTTTGTGTGTTTGACTGTTTAAGTCTTTGGATGTGCACTTTGGATTTTATTTTAATTATCCATCAACTTTTGTATTCCACTGAACCACACAAGGATGAGTAAATAATGATTTTGGGTTAAGTATCCCTTTTTAACCAATCAAACTATCCCTACTGTTTTTATATTGATCTGACCGAACAGGAGAGGTCAGTGCTGCCACTCACTGCAGTTGTGTTCATCCGATCCGTCGCCGCAGTCATTGTCTCCGTCGCAGCGCCAGCGAAGGGGAATACACTGGTGGTTATCACAGCGGAAATCACCCGCCGGATCACAGGTCAACTCCTCTGCAAACACAACAGACAACACAGGCTCACACAAACTTTAACACACAAGCTGAGGTTAAACAGAGCGGAAGTGGAGAGACTCAGTCTCATTGACCGAGAGTGCCAGTACATTAGCAGACACGTCTGATAAAAAAAGACCTTATTTAAAGGGATACTCCACTTTTTTTGGAAATAGGCTCATTTTACAATTCCCCAACTGTTGAGTTTTTCTGTTTTCGAATGCATTCAGCCGATTTTCTGCTATTTAGAAGAACAACAGTAATCAGACAGTTTCTTACGGAGGCGTATTGCATTCACTTGAAGAAAAAAAATCTACTCTGTTTTTCTGAATTAACGAGTTTAATTTTTCATGAGAAAAAAAATTTGCTCTGTTTTTCTGAATTAATGAGTTAATTTTTCATGAGAAAAAACAAATTTTGCTCTGTTTTTCTGAATTAACGAGTTAATTTTTCATGAGAAAAAAAATAGCTGTTTTTCTGAATTAATGAGTTAATTTTTCATGAGAAAAAATTTTTTGCTCTGTTTTTCTGAATTAACGAGTTAATTTTTCATGAGAAACATTTTTTGCTCTGTTTTTCTGAATTAATGAGTTAATTTTTAATGGATTTTTTTTTTTGCTCTGTTTTTCTGAATTAATGAGTTAATTCAGAAAAACAGCAAAAATAAATTTTCTCATGAAAAATTAACTCATTAATTCAGAAAAACAGAGGCAAGGCATTTTAATTCTGCGGGACATGCTGTCAATATGCTCAAATTCATGGGATTAGAGCTTGAGTGGACCGCCTCCTGCAACGAAAGGCGTGATTTATTTTTAACTTAAAGGGATAGTTCACTTTGAAATACATTTTTGATATGTTTTAGCTTACCTCAAGGGCATCCAAGATGTAAGTGTCTTTGTTTCAGCAGTAGTTTCAATTTTGATATTTTTAGGTCAAACCGTTTGTGTCTGTCAGTCATATAATGGAGGTCTATGGTCACCACCTCAAAGAGCATGCACAGAGAAGTCCAAATTAAACATGATTTAATGACTCGTAATTGTAAGTACACATTGATGGCCTAAGACACGAAACGAGCGGTTTGTGTGAGAAAACGAACAGTATTTATATAGTTTTTACATTTTGTAACCACAGCCACAAAGCGCCTGCACCCTCAGATCACTTGGGACGTAGTTGTGATTAAAAGAGGTAAAAACAATATAAATACTCTTCGTTTTCTCACACAAACCGCTCGTTTCGTGTCTTAGGCCATCAATGTGTACTTACATTTACGAGTCATTGAATCATGTTTAATTTGGACTTCTCTGTGCATGCTCTTTAAGGTGGTGACCATAGACCTGCATTATATGACTGATAGACACAAACGGTTTGACCTAAAAATATCAAAATTGAAACTACTGCGGAAACAAAGACATCTTGGATGCCCTTGAGGTAAGCTAAAACATACCAAAAATTAATTTCAAAGTGAACTATCCCTTTAAACACATGCATCCCGAATGAAGGGATGAATGAAGATCTGTCACTAAGTTGTTTCTTATAAATGGAACACTAATACGTTTATTGTGTGTTGATATTTTATATGTATAAGAGTCGTTGTCTTTCATTAATGGACTGTTTGAAACATTAGTGACATTATTGGACTGGATATCACTTTAACATTATTGGTTGGTGTTAATATGGGTGTGGGCGTATAAGATTGGCTACATTGCGATCTTGCTGCACACTGATGAAGGCACGCGCCGAAACGCGTCTGTGCAAATAAAATAAAAGAACATGCATAATGCGGCCTCTCTCCTATTTTTGTGCTTTAATGAAGACATGGTGATTACTGCTACTGAGAAAATGAGAGAAAATGAGAGAAGAGGAGGAAATGGGGAGATCCTCTCTGCCATCTGCCAAAGGAAGGTAGAGGAGTTGCAGGAACATCTGACCCGGACGGCACATTCTTACAGTCAGATTAGGGCGATCTCTCCTCTCTGTGCAGGATGGCACTAATGGAGCGAGGAGGAGCTGATAAGACCCAGGAGAGCCAGGGCTACAAGTGTGTGTGTGTTTATGTGAACATCAGTCAGATCACTTACAAAAAATCTGTGAAATGTATGGTAAAAAACACACAAAAAACACTGCACATACGATGCCTGATTTTTGCTGTAAAAAATACGGTGGCAACATTTTACATTTTACACATTTAAAACCTAAAAAAGCTTTTTTCATTAACTGATATAATGTTACAATACCAACTCACTGAAGTATGATATCTATGGTCTTATATACACGTTACACTTAACCACAGGTGGTATCGAGAATGAATCAAAGCTCATCACCAGTTGCTTTTCCACAAACTGAGGTAATTAATCTTTTTTTTTTCACTGTATATTATATAACGCTCGATCCTTAATGAAACAATACAAACATACTCACAACTGCACACACACACACACTGGTGCCTGACACAGACATACCTCACACACACACATAAATCTGAGTTGTGGCCCCAGACAGGAGGAGGGGTCACCGAGGGCCCGTCCGTCACAGAGAGACTGAAATAACACGACTCGCTAATACACTGGAGTGTGAGGGGATGAATAACTCCTAATGATTTCAATCAATCATGACAAACACACACACAATGCTAAGTAATTTTACATGATATATTATATATAAAGTACTTTTAGTGTTACTTACTGTAACTATGTCATAAATTGTTCATCAGTTGTACGCACTGGTGTTTGTGAATTAAAAAAAAAAAGCAGTTGCTCTGAGTTAAGTCTTAATTTGTGGGTTTGTCTGATGTCTCACCGCAGTGCTGTTCGTCGCTGTTGTCCCTGCAGTCGTTGTGTCCGTTGCACACGGCCCACAGAGGAATGCAGCGATAGTTTGTCCTGCAGTCAAACTCTGTGTGATTGTCACATCTGTACGTTGGACCCACTGCAAACAACATTTAGAACAATGAAAACTACTGCAAGAGATTTAAGTACACTTCGTATTGCAGCACAATTTCTCCTTTTTCTTCCTTTACTAATTTAAGTAGTATGTAAAGTAGTTCACTTTAAAAAAAAAAAACTTTTGCTGATAATTTACTCAGCCCCATGTCATCCAAGATGTCCATGTCTTTCTTTCTTCAGTCGAAAAGAAATTAAGGTTTTTGATGAAAACATTCCAGCATTTTTCTCCATGTAATGCACTTCAGTGGGAACCAAACGGTTCAAGGTTGAAATGAGAGTTTCAGTGCAGCTTCAAAGGGCTTTAAACGATACCATTCGAACTCGTTCATCAAAATGAACGAATCTTTTTTCGAGTCATTTGGTATATTCAACAAATGAAATGAACAAAATGACTCGAAAAAGGATTCATTCATTTTGATGAACGAGTTAGAACAGGAGAGTCACGAACGTGCATCACAGAACAGAGCAAGGCGAGCATTTGTGCTTATAAAACTTAAACGTTTTTATTTATGTTTGAAATGAGCGATCGTTTCGCTTGATAAGACCCTTATTCATCGTCTGGTGTCGTTTAAAGCCCTTTGAAGCTGCACTGAAACTCTCATTTGGAGCTTGAGCCGTTTGGTTCCCATTGAAGTCCATTATATGGAGAAAATCCTGGAATGTTTTCATCAAAAACCTTAATTTCTTTTCGACTGAAGAATGACATGGGAGTGAGTACATTATCAGCAAAAGTGAATTACTCCTTTAACTCAGTTTTTTTTTTTTTTTTTTGGTATGTCGTAACTTTGATGTATAACTGTATATGCAAACTCGGCTGCCTAATATCTTGGTCCTGTAAAAGAGATTTGAATCTCAGTGAGTCTTCTCTCCTGGTTAAATAAAGCTTCTACTCAACCAGTGAATGCTGTAGCGCGTCAGTAACTCACTGCATTCGTCGAGGGGCTCGTCGGAGTTGTCTCCACAGTCGTCATCCACGTCACATTTCCAGCTCTGCGGGATGCAGCGCCCGTTCCTGCACTTGAACTGTCCGGGTCTGCAGGTCCTGCTGGAACAGTGTGTGGGATCCTCATCGGAGCCGTCGCCGCAGTCGTTCTCCCCGTCACACTGCCAGGCCTCAGAGATGCAGCGTTTATTAGCACACTGCCACTGATGCGACTCGCACTGATGCGTGGCTGACGGCACAGAAACAGAAGACGCTTTAGCAACAGCCCAATCTAAAGCAAATATCAGAATAGCAGTGTTGTTTTGAATGCAGTGTACATATTATCATGCAGTGCAAACCTTCAACCTTTCAGCTTTTTAGCCACTAGGCCTTATCATCAAACATTAGCCACTTTCACACAGTAATCCTATTCCCAGTAAATAACCAAAAAGACTTTACCCTGAGACTTTAAAGACTTTAGTGTATTTTTGTGTATTTAAAGACTTTAGACTTTAAATACACAAAAATGCTGTACACACAAGCAACAGCGTTATGTTTTTTTACCGTTAAGAGACCATTCACACACCAAAATACCGGTAAATTCTGTGTCATCAGTCATCGGAAATGCTAAAGTTTCACTATTAGTTCAATTTGACAATTTGACGTCAGTGTGACAGGCGTAAGGTAAATGATCATGAACATGAGATGAGCATAATAGTATCCAACTGCAAAGCCGCAGTGCTGATGAATGGAAAAGAAGGCAGGGTCTTGAGTGCGACACACTGATAAAGCTGCGAGATAGGGCGCAGCAGTCAAAGATACTGGTATTTCTTGAACAGGTCCTGTTCACACATGAACTCTTAAAGGGATAGTTCACTTTGAAATTAATTTTGGTATGTTTTAGCTTACCTCAAGGGCATCCAAGATGTAAGTGTCATTGTTTCCACAGTAGTTTCAATTTTTATATTTTTAGGTCAAACCGTTCTTGTCTGTCAGTCATATAATGGAGGTCTATGGTCACCACCTCAAAGAGCATGCACAGAGAAGTCCAAATTAAACATGATTTAATGACTCGTAAATGTAAGTACACATTGATGGCCTAAGACACGGAACGAGCGGTTTGTGTGAGAAAACGAACAGTATTTATATCGTTTTTACCTTGTAACCACAGCCACAAAGATGAGGTGGTGACCATAGACAAACAAGAACGGTTTGACCTAAAAACATAAAAATTGAAACTACTGCGGAAACAAAGACACCTACATCTTGAATGCCCTTGAGGTAAGCTAAAATATATCGGAAATTAATTTCAAAGTGAACTATCCCTTTAATGGTAATTTCCCAGTGAAGACTGTGTGTGAAAGGGGCTTTTTGACATTATATTGTGATAATGATTTGTCCCATACCACACAGCACAGTGTCCTCATCCGAGCCATCGGGACAGTCCTGATTGGAGTTACACAGGAAGTGCGGGCTGGTGCAGTTTCCGTCATTACACTGGAACTGGCCCAGTCTGCAGTGCCGGACGGGACACGTGGAGGGTTCATCTGAGCCATCTCTACAGTCCCGCTGACCATCACACTTCCACCAAATAGGAATACAGCTTAACAAAACAAAATATTGCATTTTACTTTGGATGCTCCCTTAGTAGGAAGCTGCCTACTGTACATAGACAGTATACAGCAACGCAACTCATTAGGTTTTAGAACAGAGACTGAAATGAAAGCAGATAAACGAACCGTTCGTTGTCTGCACATCTGTACTGAGTGCTGGAACACATGGGCAGACAGCGTGCAATGCCCCCTATCTGCATGGTAAGGAAGTGGTCAGGGCACTCGCAGGTGTAACCTTGACCCCCCGCTCGCAGAAGACACAGGTGAGAACAGCCTCCATTATTCACCGCGCAAGGATTCGTCTCTACAGGGGAAAGATATAGTCAGAGTTATATCAGTGTCTCTGTGCTAACGGGTCAAGACCAAAAATGGGTTGCAATTATTTTTCAATGTTTGCAATTAAAATAATTTTTTTCTCACGAGTATGTACTATTATTCGCGCAAACAAAAAATAAAAAAGTAATAAAAGTAGAATAAAAAATAAATATTTAATGCAAATAGTAATTATCTAAATATATAATGTTTCGTTGATTTTTAAGCACGGAATGCATTTCAGCGTTTGGTTTTTAAGGAAATATAAAATGTTTAAAATGCATTCAATGTTTGCAAATAAAATAAATATATTTATAATATTCCTGATTATTCATGCATGAAAAAAATATCCTTAAAAATCAAATCAAACACTGATATTTATTTAATGTTTGAAATGTATTCAGTGTTTGCAATTAAAACAGCAAATTATTAATATTAAAATGTTAAAAATCCAATTTTAGATTTTTTTTTTTACTTTTGTACGAATAAGACTAATATTTATATTCATTTTTTTATTTCAAACGTTAGAGACATTTCACTTTGATTTTTAACTAAACATGCAATGTTTAAAATGCATTAAATGTTTAAAAAAGAAAAGAATATTCTTAGGATTATTCTCTATTATTCATACAATCAAATAAAAAAGTATATATTGAATATAGGGGAATAGTATATTGAATAATAGGGGCAATCATACGCAAAATGTGCTTAGAATCAAAAATAAAAACATAAGACGAATAACCGGTTTAAAAACTCACAGGAACGTTATTTTAATTTCAAATACTGAATAAAGTTCATCCATTAAAAACATTCCAGGACATCTTTATACTTTTGGTATTGAATTGGGTCATGACACGAAGTATAATCTGGAGAGTCTGAGTTAGACTGTCTCCTCTTACCAAGAACCAGGATGTGGCTCCACATCATGTAGCTGTAGCTCGTCTTTCTAAAGAAGCCCTCAGATAAAGAGTTTAAACTACCTGTCCTGGCCATTAAAGCAATGATAAAGAGTTTAGTCTTTCCTGTCTCTGAGAAAAGACAGGCGAGCAGAGACTGGCGGCATTGTGTCGGACTGTGTAAATATTGGCAGAGCCCCTTAAGTGCCTCAGCGGACGTTTAACGGAAGTGATATGGATCTGACGCCTGCGACTGCATCCCGCTCGGGTTACGCTGTCCCGGGCTCACCTATGGGCTGGCGGTAGGGATGGCACACGTGAATGTCGAACGGTCTGTGTGTGGTGTTGACGAGCGCCTCCCGTCCGGAGCCGGTGTATTTGTTGCCCTTCTCCACCGTGCGAGTGTTCCAGTCTGTCCAGTACACGGTTTCCTCGAACACTGTGATGGCGAAAGGATGCGGCAGGTTACCGTCGTACACGGTGTGCCTGTGATGCCCGTCCAGGTCGGAGAATCTGAGGAGACACAACTGTTTTAACAATGGGGCAAACAAACAAAAAATAATGCACACAAACCTGCAATATTAACCATGTTCTCCGACCTGTAGATAGATTTTTAATGTGGTATTTTGTTTTCTAAACTCAAAGAAATTCAAGCTACAAGTACCAAAGCAAAACTACTAAATTTCACAATTAAAAGACAAAGAAACAGCAAGTATATAATAAATAATCCTAAATCCTTTGATTCATTTAAAAAAAACATTAATTTTTTAGGTTGGTTGAATTCAGTTCAATCAGTAATCAGTAATCTTAAATAATTTATTTCATTTCAACAAAACCAGTTATTGTAGATGTTACCACATGAAGTACATTTTCAGAGTTCAACTGACTAAAAAAAATGTTCTTCAGTGTGGGCAGAACGTGAGAGAGTCTTACTCGATGTAGTTTAGGTGGGCATCAGACCAGTACAGCTTGTCATTGGTGTAGTCAATAGTGAGACCGTTGGGCCACTCGATCTTAGTGGTGATGACGGCTGACTTGTTATTTCCATCCATCCCAACACGTCCAATGAAGGCTTTGTCTCCCCAATCGGTCCAGTACACGTATCTGCGCAAAGATGACATTTGATTTAAAAAAAATTGAAGTTAAAACAGATTCTACACACACCTTCAGTTAAAAACACTTTTAAGAGCTCAATCCTGTTCTGTTCACACAGAGTTAATCACAGAAGTGACACCTGAATTCAGTATGTTGGCACTATTATTTGTTATATCTAAATTCAATTACTAATTATACATTTTTACTTTTTGTACTTTTTAGTGTGGTTCAAGTTTCTTATCTTATAGTATTTTCAACACTATAGACTTAGAATATTGGGTAATGGGTACATATATATAAGTAAATAAAATTAGAATAGAATATAAATTTTTATTTATATTCTAATTTTATTTACTTATATATATGTACCCAATATTCTAAGTAATTAAAACAAATTTAAAAAAAAACCAAGAACAATGAATAACGATTATATATATATAAAATCGTTATTCATTGTTCTTGTTTTTTTTAAATTTGTTTTAATTACTTAGAATATTGGGTACATATATATAAGTAAATAAAATTAGAATATAAATTTAAAAAAAAATATATATATATAAAATTGTAATTCATTGTTCTTGTATATATATATATATATATATATATATACATACACCTGTTATATTATATTTAATTTTTTTATAAAATAATATTTTTTTATTTATTTTGTTATAGATTTTCTATACATACACACACACATATATATATAAAATCGTAATTCATTGTTCTTGTATATATATATATATATATATATATAACAAAATAAATAAAAAATTAAAATAATTAAATAATAATTAAAAATTAAAAAAATTAAATATAATATAACGGGTGTTACTTTCTGAAATGTATTATAAATAAATAATTAATAATAATAATAATAATAATAATAATATACATGCCAGGTGATACATTTATTTGCATCAAAATTCTGCAGAATTTCAACAGGCCTTTGACGTCAGCAAAAACTATATGATTGCTCCTCCATTTTAAAAATGTTTAAGCCAATTTATTTTGTTATCCTGACTACACATGGTTTTATAGTTGGTTGTAGTTTTCACAATCCAATCAGAATACCCTCACCAGCTGGCAACTACAGATTTAGGCAATTCACTCCTGTATTTACATTTCACTACTAAAATTTTGCAATGTGCACTTGGTAACAGAGTTATTTTTCCACAGGTCTGAAAACGACTTCTATCATCGGTACACTCACCCAAACTTGGGATGCAGCACAATGGCTCTGGGATTCTCAAAGCAGTACGTGTTATTAACATCCACACAGTGCTCTGCCAACTTCCTCACGAACCGCCCATCCAGCTCTGACACTTTCATGCAGTCGAGAAAGCTGTCGACCCAGTACAGCTTCCTCCCGATCCAGTCGACCGCCAGGCCTTCTCCGTGCAAGAGCCCGTTCACCACCACCTCTCGGCCCGTCCCGTTAAAGAACATCCGCTCCAACACCCTCCGGCTCACGTCAATCCAGTACAAGCGCTTGTCGACTCGATCGAAGTCCAGAGCGACCACGCTGCTGAGGCCTTGCAGGATGAGAGAATAGGCCTCGCCATCCGTGGAGAGATTGCGCAGATAGTAGCGATTGCTAAAGATCAGGTACGGGGTGATGTTGCTGTTCTGCCTGCAGCTGCGGCCGTCGGGTTCACGGAGGAAGCCTGGTGCGCACTTACACACGTACGAGCCCATGGTGTTCTCACACACCTGACTGCACACGCCGGGAGTGACCGAGCACTCGTCCACATCGTCGCACGTTGTGTTATCGGACATGAGACGATACCCGGGACGACAGGTGCAGATGAAGCTGGTGGGAGTGTCGGTGCAGTTGTGGTCGCAGTGGTGCATGGACGGGTCTGTGCACTCATTGATGCCTAAAACAAACAACAAACAGACAATCTGAAAAGTTAACCCTCTGGGGTCTGAGGTGTTTTTTGGGACCCTAGAAGTGTTTCGACGTTTTCATGGCCAAAGTCTACACTGTATTCATCACAAAATCTGCTACAATAATATGTGAGCAGCATGTATGTAAAAGTTTGTAGTTTTGAGAAAATGCTTTGTGAAAAAAAGTAACTGAAATAAGGCCATAAAACCCATACTGACTTTTAAGAAATGGATCTTGTAGAATTTATGATTTGAAACAATGTGAAAATCGCCCCGCCCACTCATTCGATAAAACAATATATAGTGATTAAACATTTGTAAGATGTTTGCGTCACAAAGTCTGTATGCGGGAGACGTGAATCATCAAGAATGTTGATGTGTTTCTAATTCAAGCTAATCGTGCATTTGGAAGTTTATTATGCTCACATAAGCTGCATTTATTTGATCGAAAATGCAGTAAACACTGTTATATTGTGAAATATTGTTTCTATTTGAATATATTTTAAATAATGTAATATATTCTAGCATAATGCCAGTCTTTAGTGTCACATTCTAATATGTCGATTTACTGCTCAAGAAACATTTATTTTTATTATCTGCTTGATATTTTTGTGGAAACTGTGATGCACGATCGATCAAAAGTCTGGGGTATGTAAGATTTAAAAGAAAAATAATGTTTTTATACAGCAAGGATGCAATACAGTAAACTGATCAAAAGTGACAGTGAAGACATACTACAAATAAATACTGTTCTTTTGAACTTTCTGTTCATCAAAAAATTTGTAAAATCCTGAGCAGCAAAAACTGTATCTTCGTACCAGTGAGTTGTTGACTCAAGACCAGCTGCAATCAGATCAGTCACGAATGAATCATTCAAGTTTACTAAAAAGAATCAGTTCATTCACGAATCTGACATCACTATTCGAAATAATGAGGAGCGATATGTTGTGAAAATATATATTATAATGCTTTGGAAAAGTAAATGTTTCCCAAAATACAGAATACAGTACAGCAAAGATAAAACAATCTGAATGACACAAGTGGTCTGATCAAAAGTGGTCACCTGATCACAAGTCTGATCACAAGTGGTCTGATCACAAGTCTGATCACAAGTGGTCACATGACACAGTGCTTACCACAGCCTTTCTCGTCACTGTTGTCGTTGCAGTCGTCACTCCTGTCACACACCTCGCTGAGTGGCACACAGTTCCCGTTGTCACAGCGGAAGTCTCCAGGTGGGCATGTGGGCGCGGGAGTCCTGCACATGTGATCCAGCTCATCAGATTCATCCCCGCAGTCGTTGTCCCCGTCACAGACGAAATCCCGCGAGACGCAGCGCCCGTTCTGACAGGTGAACTGGTGCTGTAGACATGTCGAATATGTGCAGCCCTGTTCATCACTGCTGTCTCCACAATCATTGCGACGGTCACACCTAGTAGACACCAAACGCACAGCAGGGATTTATGGGAGAGACTGCTGTTTATTATTGGAACCAACTGGAACCTATGCTTACTTTGAAAAAACCCCCAAAAAAAACATTGTTTTTGGTGCCAATAAAAACTTGCCCTGTATAAACGCTGTAAATTCATCATTAACATATAAAAAAGAGGATCAAATGGAAAAAAATTAAATAAATTAAATAATACAATTAATATATATATATATATTGATTAATCACATCCAAAATAAAAGTTTGTGTTTACATAATATATGTGTGTGTGCTGTGTAGAATTATTTTGTATAGGTATATATATATATATATATATATATATATGCATGCATGTATTTATTTAAGAATTATTTGCAAGTAAATACTGTATCTATATAAATACATAATCTATATTATATATAAATATAAATATTTTATATATGAATAACACATTTTCTTACATATATACATGCATGTGTGTGTATTTATATACAAAATAATTATACACAGCACACACAAATAAATTATGTAAACACAAACTTTTATTTTGGATGCGATTAATCGCAATTAATCTTTGCACAGCCCTAATATATATATATATATATATATATATATACTTTTTTTAAATAATAAATACAATTAATTACAACTATAATGCAATGCATTATATAATAGTAGTAGTAATTTTATTAGTAATTATTAGTAATTAGTAATAATTAGTAATTTTGCATATTAGTTATCAGAAGCTCAAATAATGGGCTTTTCAAAGCGGCTTGTCAACACAAAAGGATGTTGCATTCTTTGCATCTCTTACAATACATCTGGTAGCCTTTTTTGCTTTAAATGCAATTCTAACCTGTAGGAGATGCGGATGCAGAGGCCGTTGTTGCAGGTAAACTCGTTGGTGGAGCAGGACCTGCGAGTGCAGTTCTGGTGCTCATCGTATGCGTCCGAACAGTCAGCGTCTCCGTCACACACCCAGTCCCTCGGGATACACTTCCTCTGAGGAGGCCTGTTGTTCATACAGGTGAACTCTTGAGGAGAGCAGGTGCGATTAGCTGCGAGACAAAACAAGAGGCCACAATTAAAAAATATGTACAATTTTGGATCTCTTTGGGCTCTTGCACCCAGCGCAAATGACTTTGTACGCTGATGCATGTCTCATTCCTATTTTGCACCCGCGCAAAGCAACATTTTGCAACATTCAAAGCAAACAAGCACATCGGTAAACTAGGAACCGCTGTGAACGCTCCTGGCGCGCACCTGGTGAATCTGCCATAATAAATAATAACAATCCGCACCTGCTCTTAAAGGGTATGTTGGATGACGCTCTGATTGGTTTATTTCAGGTTTGAATGAAAGGGTCTTATCAAGCGAAACGATCGTTCATTTAATAAATAAATAACAAAGTTTAAGTTTTATAAGCTCAAATGCTCACCTTGCTCTGTTCTGTGACGCACGTTTGTGACTCTCCTGTTTGAACTCGTTCATCGAAATGAAAAAATCTTTTTCTGAGTCATTTGGTTCATTCAACGAACGAAACGAACGAATTGACTCAGAAAAAGATTCGTTCATTTTGATGGACAAGTTCGAACAGGAGAGTCACAAAGTACAGAGCAAGGTGAGCATTTGAGCTTATAAAACTTAAACTTTGTCATTTATTGATTAAATGAGCGATTGTCTGGCTTGATAAGACCCTTATTCATCGTCTGGAATCATTTAAATCCCTTTGAACAGTTTGCAGTTTGTACTGAAAGTGTCTTTTGGACTTTGAACCATTTGGTTCCCATTAAAATCCATTATATGAGGAAAAATCCTGGAATGTTTTCATCAAAAACCTTAATTTCTTTTAGATTAAAGAAACAATGATGTCTTGGATGACATCGGGGTGAGTAAATTATCAGCAAAAGTTTTTTCAAGAGTGAACTACTCCTTTAAGTGAACGTAAACATTTATCTATAACTGTTCACAGTGAAGGGTTGTCCCGAGTACTACTGACCACAGTTGTGTCTCTCGTCCTCGTCGCTCATGTCCCCGCAGTCGTTGTCTCCATCGCAGATCCAGGATGAAGCGATGCACCTTCCGTCATCGCAGCGGAACTGCTCAGAGTTGCAGGTCCTCACCATGGGGGCTGTAGGGATCAAACAGACCGCAGTGAGCCACGGATCAAGAAGCAGCAGAAGAGCGAGCATGTCTCACTCTGATATCATAGGGAACTAAGGAACATGCGGTCTACGTAATCCATTTAACCATTAAATCCCATCCTGAACAGCCAGAAACTTGGCTGAGTGCTTGGATTCCACAGGCAGAGGGATTCTGGGAGAGAATAAGCATTCCTCTCTCTAGTGTCCCACTTGAACAAAAGACACCGAGGGGTGCTGTGATTAACAGGACAAAAGCGAGAGGATGGTGTGTGTGAGAGGAGGGGGCAGAGAATGGCAAAGGAAGGG
This sequence comes from Pimephales promelas, assembly GCF_988280905.1. Taxonomy (NCBI): domain Eukaryota; kingdom Metazoa; phylum Chordata; class Actinopteri; order Cypriniformes; family Leuciscidae; genus Pimephales; species Pimephales promelas. Next base: position 37,113,678 of record NC_142775.1, on the reverse strand, counting down.
CCGGTGTCTGTGTGTGTGAGGGCTTTTCTGCTGAACGTCACTTTGGAGGAATGCGACACACAATGGAGGGCTGGACTGACCATTATAGACACACACCCAAAACACACCAGACGGTTACTACTGAAGTGTCAAACCTTTTTCATATTATTGTAGCTTCTAGTTATTTGATGTTATTGGTCATTCCTGTAATGTGTACAAAAATAATTGTATTTCTGTTTACAGAAATATACACTTGATTGTAACAAAAACCTATACATTATAATCCCATGAAGAGCGCTTTTTGAAACACTTCAGTTTGAAAAAAAAAAAAAAACCTTAATATTTCTTAATAAATAAAAATAACAACATCGACATCAAAGTAGTTCAAAGTAATTCAACCCTATATTCACTTAACTGTGATAAGTGATCTAACACGCTACCATTTAGAGTTTTAAATGATCAAATGCATTAAATTGATCAAAAGTGACACTAAAGACATTTATAATGTTACAAAATATGTATATTTCAAATAAACACTGCTATTGAACTTTATTTTCATAATGCATCATGGTTTCTAAACAAATATTAAGCAGCACAACTGAAAAACGTTTAACATTGAAAATGATAAGAAATATTTCTTGAGCAGCCATTCAGCATATTAGAATGATTTCTGACAATGAAGTAATTATGCTGAAAATGTATTTCATATTCTATTTCATATTTATTCCTTCATATTTATTATTATTTAAAATATTATAAAATTGAATTTTTTTTAAATAAATGCAACCTTGAGTATCTTTCAAACACACACACAATTATTACCAAACCCCAAACATGATATCTCATATATTAAGAATACCTATAATTTTGGAACATGAAAATGCATTGATCAACCTAACAGGAATCACCTATATATACAATTTCCGCAAAGGTTCAAGTGTATGTAGGCAAATGAAAGCATAAAAACAAACAAATCCTTATTGTGCCATATTGATGTAAAAAAATGCATTTGTATGGTCATTTACATTAGCAAAATAAAACACTACTAAGGAATAGAACTGCTGGAGAAGAAGCTCTCAGACTCACACATTCAGTCTTTTGTCACAGACATACTGGTCTAAATTACTACATTTTAGCTCTGTTTCTGCCAACTGAACCAGTTTCTTGAACACAAGTCAGCTTCATCTTTCCACTCTCTGACTTCATGCATCACCAGTGGAGAGTAACATGAGGGGTGGGGGGCAACATCATTTCCCTCCAACTTCAATTCCCTCCATCACCATGGTAAACAATAAGGCAGGACACCCATCATTAATTCACCACCCACAAACATGGCCAACGGTTTCCCTTGAAAAACACAGCTTTATCCTCACATCACAGTGTTTTCATAGTTCCTCCCCACTAAACAGGGCCCAAAATTAACTTTTTTTCCACATGAATGCCTGTTCTGTTCTTTAAACATCTACTTGAATGAATCTGCCATTAAAGTGTAAATAGTTATGCGTAGTACGTACTGCAGGTAGTGGGCTCATCAGAACCATCATTACAGTCTGTTCCACCATCACAGTACCAGTGCCCGGGAATACAGCGTCCGCTCGAACAGCGAAACTCGTTCTGGTGACATGTAGATGTGGCTGAGGAGTGAAGAACAACACTGAAGTCAAGTATACAGATCATCAGTCAGCCTCAAATGGCAAACATGGGTCGTAAACATTATGTAAAACAGGGTCCAAACTATCGTTAAACCAGAAAGCCCAGAAAGGACTGTACCTCAGCGGCACCAGGTGGAACCGCTCACATTCATGGGTCACTAATTAAAGGAGTAGTTCACTTTTGGAAAAACTTTTGCTGATAATTTACTCACCCCCATCTCATCCATGTCATTCTTTCTTCAGTTGAAAAGAAATTAAGGTTTTTGATGAAAACATTCCAGCATTTTTTTTCCATATAATGGACTTCAATGGGAACCAAATGGTTTAAGGTCGAAAAGACACTTTCAGTACAAATGGCAAACTGTTCAAAGGGCTTTAAACGATTCCAGACGATGAATAAGGGTCTTATCAAAACAAACAATCGCTCATTTAATAAATAAATGACAAAGATTAAGTTTTTATAAGCTCAAATGCTCGTCTTGCTAGAATAAATTCATTAAATACCGAGAATAAAGTCGTTGTGTTTCGAGAAAAAACTTGATAAATTTCGATAAAAAAAGTTTAAATAAAATCTTGAGAATAAACTCATTACATATAGAGAATAAAGTCATTGTGTTTCGAGAAAAAACTCGTTAAATTTCGGAAAAAAAAGTCAAAATAGTATCTTGAGAATAAATTAATTAAATATCGAGGATAAAGTTGTGTTTTGAGAAACAAACTTGTTAAATTTCTCGAAAAAAGTCGAAATACAATCTTGAGAATAAATTAATTAAATATCGAGGATAAAGTCGTTGTGTTGAGAAAAAACTCGTTAAATTTCGAGAAAAAAAGTCGAAATATAATCTTGAGAATAAATTAATTAAATATAGAGGATAAAGTCGTTGTGTTTTGAGAAAAAAAACTTAAATTTTAAGAAAAAAAGTCGAAATAGAATCTTGAGAATAAACTAAATAAAGCCGTTGTTTTGAGAAAAAAACTTGTTAAATTTCAAGAAAAAAAGTCAAAATACAATCTTAAGAATAAATTAATTAAATATCGAGAATAAAGTCGATGTGTTTCGAGAAAAAACTTGTTCAATTTTGAGAAAAAAAATTTAAATACAATCTTGAGAATAAACTCATTAAATACCGAGAATAAAGTTGTTGTGTTTCGAGAAAAAACTTGTTAAATTTCAAGAAAAAAAAGTCGAAATACAATATTGAGAATAAAATAATTAAATATCGAGAATAAAGTCGATGTGTTTCGAAATTGAACAAGTTTTTTCTCGAAACACAACGACTATATTCTCGATATTTAATGAGTTTATTCTCGCATTATAATGACTTTAATCTCGAGATGGTTTTATTTTTTTAATATTGCTTGGCCCTAATCCCCTTCCGTAGGATCAGCATCTGTTCGGCTACCAATTTTTTTTTTTAAAAATCTTTGTTTGTGTTCAACAGAAGAAACAAACAACTTGAGAGTGAGTAAATGATGAATTTTGAACAGAATTTTCATTTTTGGGTGAACTATCCCTTTAACGTACCCTAATGTGGTGAGCATGTTCCCACAGGAGAGAGGGAGAGAATCTCACCACAATGCGTCGGGCTCTCGTCACTGTTGTCTCCACAATCATTATCTCCATCACACAGGTACGAGCGTGGGATGCAGATGTTGGTGGTCTGGCATTTGGTGTGCTCTGGCTGGCATGTCCTCTCAGCTGTGTTTTATAACAAGGAGAAGCCATTATGGATTGGATAAATTGGATAAAAGCTTGTAAACTCTAGGTTGTTTATCGTTGAGAAGCAACTTTTTGTTACATTGCACATGAACTTACCACAGTTCTGTTCATCTGACGTCCCGTTGTCGTAACAATTGTTTATTCCATTGCAGACATATTCCCGTGCAATGCAGCGACCATTAGTGCAGGTGAACTCAGTGTTGGGGTCGCAGGGGCGGAACATGCAGCCTGTCTCGTCGCTGTTATCACCGCAGTCATTATAGTGATCGCAGCGGTAGTGATACGGCACACAACGGCCATTTCCACATGTGAACACGGTGGGCTCGCAGGTGTGAAACGCTGCCATGCACGGATAATAAAAAAAACATGTTACTATGGAGAAAATGCTGAATGCATTACCAGAAACTAGTGGAACTCGCCGCCTACCTCCTCTATCTCTCTACTTTAGTTTACCTGAGAGTGAAATGAATGCTGCTGCTTGTGGGACTGCATGCGAAAGAGAGAGCGGTGCATAGTAGAAGAGGTTAGTATGTTTATGGATGGTTATTAAACTTTAGAGTCTAAGACTACTGTTCCAAATCCTAGTAAGTTGCCTTAGTGTCTGCTGACTCACAAACAATTTTAATCAAATTTTGTGTAAGGATTCTAAGATAACAATTCAGTCAACTAATAAGCATAATCCCAGCAATTAACAAAAAAAAATATTCTAAGAATGTTTCACTAATGTTTCCATTAAAGGGCTTGAACGTGGCTGTGGTTACAAGAGGTTACTATATAAAAACTGTTAGTTTTCTCACACAAACTGCTCGTTTTGTGTCTTAGGCCATCAATGTGTACTTACAATTACGAGTCATTAAATCATGCTCAATTTGGACTTCTCTGTGCATGCTCTTTGAGGTGGTGACCATAGACCTCCATTATATGACTGACAGACAAGAAAGGTTTTGAACTAAAAATATCAAAATTTAAACTACTGCGGAAACAAAGACATCTTGGATTCCCTTGAGGTAAGCTAAAACATACCAAAAATTCATTTCAAAGTGAACTATCCCTTTAAGTTGTAAAAATTTTATTTCTGAATGTGTTTTTTTTTCTTCTTCTTGGTTATACGAATGTTAAGGAAACATTCCATTTTATCATTCTTCAATGTGTGTGATTGTTACAAAATGTGATTGTTACTTTTGAATGTTCTCTGAACATTCTGAAACTAACTAGTTGTTATGAACATCCAAAAATTCCATAAATTATATAAAAATTAAGTTTTTGTACTAATTCTTTGAGAACATTCTATAACGTTACTGGAAGAACATTTGTTCATAATTTTAAGAGAATCTTGCCAGAAAGTCACTGTAGCTAAAGTTCTAAGAAGGTTCCGTGTTAGCTGATACTTGACATAACCCATAGTATTTTCATGAAATTATTATTTTTTTTTTATTATTAGATTTATATCTGTTTTTAAAAGGGATAGTTCACTTTGAAATGAATTTTTGGTATGTTTTAGTTTACCTCAAGGTGTTTCAATTTTGATATTTTTAGGTCAAACCGTTCGTGTCTTTCAGTCATATAATGGAGGTCTATGGTCACCACCTCAAAGAGCATGCGCAGAGAAGTCCAGATTAAACATGATTCAATGACTCGTAAATGTAAGTACACATTGATGGCCTAAGACACGAAACGAGCGGTTTGTGTGAGAAAACTAACAGTATTTCTATCGTTTTTACATCCTGTAACCACAGCCACCACTTGTGACCATAGACCTGCCTTATATGACTGACAGACATGAATGGTTTGACCTAAAAATATCAAAATATAAACTACTGCGGAAACAAAGACACCAACATCTTGGATGCCCTTGAGCTAAATTAATTTCAAAGTGAACTATCCCTTTAAGTTCTGAATGAAATATAATTATATGTATAATTAACCTATATTGCATTGATTTTTGCATGCAGATTGTTGCAATGCATTATGGCATTATTGTCTCTGCAAAACATACATGCAGTACTGGCCAAAAGAAGATATCTTAAAGGGCAGTATGATAATCTTAACTACAGTATGTTGGCAGAACAGAATTTGGAACAAAGCTTTTATCTACATGTGAATAGAGGTAAGCAAGAATACACACCAAAAACGAAATGACTCTTGGATCCTGGAGCAAGAGATTTGAGCAGATTGTGCAAGTAAGAAAAAAGCAAGAAGAAATATGTTAGTGAAAGATGCAGGAGAGGAAAATCCCTTCACCGGCAAACAGAGATGGTCAGACAGCGACGGAAAGACTTAAACTTAGAGATTTGATTGTCAACTTATGCTAAGTTGTGCACAAATATCAATTTTAAGTTTAGTTCACCCTTTAAAGTGCATCATTAATTGTCAGTTTGGCTGAATTCCTCTTGAAGTGAGCAGATTATTGCTGTCCCATACACACCATGCATGAAGGCACTGGCACATCTTTCAAATCAATAAACTGTATTTACATAAAATCGCCCTCTATTCTGAAAAGATTCGAAGACCTCTGTACAAGCTGACAACATGCACTGCATCTCACCGCAGACTCTCTCGAGTTCATCACTGCCGTCCCCACAGTCATCATCGTTGTCGCATTTCCACTGGGCGCGGATGCAGCGGCCGTTCATACAAGTAAACTGGCCCGACTGGCAGCGTGTCCCATTGTCAGGGATGCAGTGTTTGTTGTCGGCCAGATACCAGCGGCCCTCAGAGGGACACTGACACTCTGCTCCCTGAGGACCTGGAGGAAATAGTTTTGTATTTTAAAATTAAAGTACTTAATTTTAAAAATATTTAATTTTAAAGATGGGTCCAAAAATTATAACTATATGAACTATATGGTAACACTTTACTTGAAGGGGTGTGCAGAAGACTAACATGACACCTTCATAATCATGACATGACATATGTTATGAATATGAAGGAAGTTTGTGACAACTGTCATTAAGTGTCATTCACTCAATGGCAAATATGACCTTGTTTGAGATGTCTTTGTTATGACACCTTGACATAAACCAATACATCATAACCTGTCAGTGTCTTTGACATGACAAATTGACATTACTAAGACAACACAACCTGTCATAAACATGACAGCAGATTAATGATCAAACTTAAGAAACCACCTAGCTTTATTGGTTAACATTACATTAAACTGTCAGGTGGTTGTTTGGTTTTGACATCGGCTTTCATGAAGCCATTATAACTTTTTAATGACAAATTCAATTAGTACCACTGTAGTTGAGGTCACGAAAAATATTCATGGCACAGTTATAATGGCCTCATGACAGCCAGTGTCAAAGCCAACCACATGACAGTTTAACTTCATTTAATGTCAAGTTGTCATAACAAAGACATCTTAAACAATGTCATATTTGCATTCAAAATGTCATTATTGAGCGAATGACAGTTCTCATAAACATGCATAAATCCTACTTCATATTCAAGGCATATGTCATGTCATGGTTATGAAGGTATGTCAGTCTTATGCACACCCCTTCAAGTAAAGTGTAACCAAATATATTGATGGTTTAAAAAGTATTTAACATTTAATTAAAAAAAAAAAAATGATGCGGGCTCTGTTCCAAAGCATAGTGAGCTGCCTATCTGGGCATCATAATGTGCACTTCTGATGCAAAAATAATTAAATTCTAAGGCAGTATTACATTTATAACGCAATGCAGCAAGATAATTTGTAATAAAATCAACCCAATAAAGTAAAAAATAAAAAAGTATGTATATAAATTGATAATAATTTAATACTAATAAATATTAAAATAGTTAAATCAACTTGCATTGAGTTGCTCCCTATGTAGTGTTCTAAATGAGTCAGCAAAAATGCAGCTTTTATTTTGGAGCACACTGGCTTTAAAAAATGTTTTAAAATATGAACCTACAGTACCTGGGGTGCAAATATGGCTGCAACCACCGTTGAATTGTTCGCAGGGACTGCTGCACTGCTGCTGTTTGCCGTTGGATAGCACATGGATGTCCATGGGCCGTGATGGAAGGTTCTGTAGCATCACCCTCTGGTCGGACCCGTCATGCTTGTTTGCACGGTAGATGCTGCGTGTGTTCCAGTCCGTCCAGTAGATATGCTGACCGTACACTGTCATTGCAAATGGGTAGATGGCAGTGCTTACGATGACCTCGCGGTTAGTGCCGGTGAGCGAGCACCTCTCAATCTTCTGCCTGCGCGGAGAGAAAACACCAGTAAACAGTGCAGATGAAGTGTTGATAGTTAATAATACCAATAAAATAATACTATATAGATCTTACAAACTGGCATCTGCCCAGTACAGCCTCTGATCTTCATAGTCCAGTGTCAGACCATTTGGCCACACCAGACTAGTGTTGACAATCTCTGTCCTGAAGTTTCCCCCCAGAGTTGCACGCTCTATCTTTGCATTGGTTCCCCAGTCGGTCCAGTACATATATCTGACCACGTACAGAAATAGAAATGCATTTAAATGAAATGTGAAAATGCCTTATTAAACATCTAAATCACAGACCTAATGAATCAGAGACTCACCCTCTGCATGGATCCAGCATGATTGCTCTGGGTCTCGGCACCTGTGCTACAACAGTCCTCTGAGATCCATCCACTGCCATGGAGCTGATGGTCTGGTTAATGTAATCACTGTAATAGATCCTCTTATTGATCCAGTCATACGCAATGCCATCAGGAGCTCCCAGATCTCCACAGAGAAGGAATCATTCAGAAAAACAAAGATATATGAAAGCTAGAGCTGCAAGATTAATCGTTAAAAGATCGCAATCTCGATTTAAAAACCCAAACAATATATTCCTCAATGACAGCTATTCTGACCATATTCAAATATAATATATATATATATATATATATATATATATATATATAGAGAGAGAGAGAGAGAGAGAGAGAGAGAGCGGTCAAACCATTAATCGCGATTAATTGCATCCAAAATAAATGTTTGTGTTTACCTAATATATCTGGGTGCACTGTGTATAATTATTTTATATAAATATAAATACAGACACATGCTTGTATATATTTAAGAAATATTTTCATGTATATACTGTGTATAGATTTACATATAATTTATTTTATTATATAAATAAAAATATTTTATACATAAATAATATTTTTTTCTTAAATATACATGCATGTGTGTGTATTTATATGAAGAGTTCAGATGCAAAAGCCTCTAAATGCCATTTGAAATTTTCTTCTTTAATGATGATTTTTAGCAAACTTGTATATTTAAGTTCAGTGATTTCACTTAAATGGCAATGATAATTACCTATTAATTGTTATTTAAGTGAAATTACTGAACTTAAATATACAAGTTTGATAAAAATCATCATTAAAGAAGAAAATTTCAAATGGCATTTAGAGGCTTTTGCATCTGAACTCTTCATATATACAAAATAATTATACACAGTGCACCCGCATATATTATGTAAACACAAACTTTTATTTTGGATGTGATTAATCGTGATTTATCGCTTGACAGCCCTAATATATATATATATATATACTTAGTGATGCACCGATGTGAAAACTGTGGCCGATACCGATAACCGATATTAATATTGCTGTTATGGCCGATACCGATATTTACCGAAGTCGATACCTCTGTATAGAAATTACATAGTGAGGAATAGGGTTGCACGATAATGGTAAAAAAATTACATTGTGATATTTTATTTTTCTGCGATTATATATTGCAATATATAACACAATTTCACCAGATGACTTGAATAGCTATTTGGAAAGGAATGACTGGGGTGGTTTTGTCATGAAGTATCCGCATAGAAACTAATATTAATAGAATGTTAACTAATGTAATTAACTAGACTTGAATAAATCACTCAGAGGGCTTATCATGCTTCTTAAACTGTTTATGCACAAATTTTTGATGACTGTCAGATTGTAGAAATCACAAATTACTCCCGAACTGAACATTTGATCCTGCTCCAGTTAAATTCCAAATAGCTGCCTGTGAAACAAATAACTTTTCCAAGCTTTCTTTCTTTTTTATATTTCACAATAAAAGAACAATTTGGCTTATATGGTAAATAAGATACAGATAATTTCAACAAACTAGCCATTTTAAAATGTAAATGTCATGCAAGATACTTTGTCAAGCCTTTTTAAAATGCTGCAATTCACTTTCTTTTTGTACATTAAGGGTTTGAATAAGCAGCTCACCTGAGGCCACCTCTGTAGCAGGAGAGGAAGGTGAAGCCAAAGTGATGAAGCTGATCTTGCTCTGGCTCGCTCCCGAGCTCTGGGTGAAATAGATCCTGCCGTCCAACCGGTCAAAATCAAGGGCTATCGAAGTCCGGGGAACGTTAACCACGGGAAACGGCAGCGAGTGATCCTCTGGATCCAGCCGCAGAGATCGTACAGTGCTTTCAGTCGTGTAAATGAGGTAGTCATCCCGGGACACCACACAACTGCTGTCATCCGGAGCCAGATTCCCAAAGGCACACGAACACTTCCTCGTCTGAGTTCCCGCGATGGCGAAGCAGAAGTGAGCGCAGCCGCCGTTAGCCTCTAAGCAGGGGTTGTTATTGAGCTCGTGGGCTGAACTTGGCTGCATTCTCCGGTCAAAGATGGTGACGTCCCGCAGCATGTTGATGTTGTCTCTGATCACGAGCGGCTGGTCGGTCGCGCCGGGCTGTTTGCTGGCTTGGAAGACTTTCTTCAGGTTTCTGTCCACCCAAATTACATTCCCCTCAAACACCGTGACGCCATACGGAGTCGGATAACGACTTCCGTAGCGTACAACCTCCGTCTCGCCCCCCTCGGGTCGGACTCGGGCGATCATGTCAAGGGAATCGTCCACCCAATAGATGTATCCGTCTCGGTGGTCCAGAGCCAAACCCCTGGGGGTGATGATGCCTGAAGAAACCAGCACTGTCCGATTGGAACCGTCTAGAAAAGCCCGCTCGATTTTAGGGGTCTGTCCATAGTCGGCCCAGAAGAGGTATCTGTTCATGGGGTCCACCACAATATGACGGGGCATGTCTACTTGGGTTTTGAGAAGAACACGACGGAAAGTGGTATTGAGTCGAATGACTTCAATGTACGTCTCGGTCAAGAAGGCGTTGGTGAAATAGAGGTTTCCTGTGGAAAAACAAATAAAAGAAAGAGTAGTAGCACAAAATTTGCACTAGCGTCGGAAGTGATATCTCGCGCGTGTACGTCACTCATTGATTTCGGAAGTGTTACCCTTCACTGTGAAGATCTAAACATATTTAGATATACAGGAAATCGCAATGAAAGATTTCGATACATCAATAGACAACGTTGAATTTTTTTCCCAACCGCACGAGAGATCACTTCCGGCGTTTTCCGGCGCTTGCGCAGACCGAAGCGCCCACGCCCTCAGATCACTTGGACGTGGCTGTGGTTACAAGAGGTAAAAACAATAAAAATACTGTTTGTTTTCTCACACAAACCGCTCGTTTCGTGTCTTAGGCCATCAATGTGTACTTACATTTAAGAGTCATTAAATCATGTTTAATCTGGACTTCTCTGTGTATGCTCTTTGAGGTGGTGACCATAGACCTCCATTATATGACTGACAGACAAGAGCGGTTTGACCTAAAAATATAAAAATTGAAACTACTGCAGAAACAAAGACACTTACATCTTGGATGCCCTTGAGGTAAACTAAAATATGCCGAAAATAAATTTCAAAGTGAACTATCCCTTTAATAATACCTTGTCTGAACATTATGAAGTACTGTGTGAGATCAATTTTAGGACCAATACTTTTTAATCTGAGCATTTTTCTAAAACAATTCAAGATCTTACCGTTACCGACCACAAACTTTTGATTGGTAGTGTGCCAAACTTGTTTATTCACATATTGGGGTCAAAAGTTTATGTTTAACAAGCCATGGGTCACCGGGGTCTAAACTAACTGAGCCTCTTATCTGTCATATGTTAACCTTTAATCTTCTCCAATGCCACCTGTCTTTGCTTTTAGTAACTTGAGTTAATTAACATGTCCCTACAATAAGCTGTCACCATTCTGACCTCTAAAGCTGCTCTAGAACATTCCAGAATAGTATAAACCACATGAAAGCAGTGACTTCATATAACGCTCTATGAATTCAGTGTATCTGAGGTACTTGGCATTAGAGTTCACATTCCTTGAGGTACTTCACTGGTTTTGGGATTTGGCCAAATTTGGTCAAATTCACCAAATCAGATTTTAACATACAAGCACAGAACCGCTCACCTGCGGCCCAGTCTACAGCAATGCCCCGTATTCCATTGCGTCCGATTCCAGAGGTGACAATGCTGCGAAACCCAGAGCCGTCCGGTTTGATCCTGCGGACTCCGTTCTGGGACGCCACGGTGCTGCTGAAGTCACACCAGTAAATGAAACCGGAAGGCATGTGCACGTCTACGTGAAGAGCATTGCGGCCTACGGGACACAGACACACACATGCACACAAAGTTACAGTGCACAGTGCAATATTGTTGTTTTTTTCCCCATTGTACCATGCATTTCTCATTACACACTATATTCAAAATATATTTGTATAAGTAAGCTAGCAATATACAATAAAGCAGCATGTGAATAAATGTGCTTTTTATTGTCCGTAAAACTTTAATACTTTCAGTCAGTTCAATGAATTGATTCAACACTGATTCAAAATAAACGTTTGGGTTGTCACTCAAAAAAGTCTTTGTGCGGCATTTTTTATATATTAAATATTTTTTTGTGAATAAAAATTTTGTTATGTTACATTCATTCACATAAATGGAACTTTAACTCAAAATATTATTTCTCCCAGTTCATTTAAGAAAAACAATGCAGACCCAATTTGATTCGTTTTTTTACAGTACTTATATAATGTAAAATATTCATATAATTAATGAATTATAATTTTAGAACATTTTGCATCATAAATATAATATATAATATAAAAAAGTATGATTCGTATAATTAATATGAACTAATAAGAACGTATATATATATATATATTAGGGCTGTCAAACGATTAAATCGCATCCAAAATAAAAGTTAGTGTTTATATAATATATGTTGGTGCACTGTGTATAAATATATTGTATATACTGTATGTAAATACACACACATGAATCTCATGAATATTTAAGAAAAAAAATATATACATTTATATTTATATATAATAAAATATTTCTTAAATATATACAAGCATGTGTGTGTATTTATATATATATATATATATATATATATATATATATATATAATAATTAAACACAGTGCACCCACATAAACACAAACTTTTATTTTGGATGCGATTAGTTTGACAGCCCTAATATATATAATTTGGAAACAATTTTATATAAAAGTGATTTAATGTTTATATAAAACAGTAAAAAATATTAAATATTTTAAAAAAATATATATATATATATATATATATATTATCATATTAAATATTTACTAAATATACTGTAATTATATAATATATCATCATTATATGATAATTAATTAAATATATTATAATATTTTAAACAACAGTATATTTGATCTGTACCACTCACCTCTGCCTGCCACAGGCACCATGGACTCCGAGTGATCGGCTCCCTCCAGACTGAAGCCCTTGATAGCAGTGAGCATAGAGATCACGACGTAGGACTGGTATGGGGAACAGGTTCTGTTATCAGCGTTGAGTTTGAACCCAGTCGCACAGGCGCAGCTGAACAGGCCACTGGGACGGGGTAGACACAACTGATCGCATGTCCCCATGTTATTACTGCAACCGTTAGACGAGCCTGCTGAAGCTTTAGGGAGGCAGACAAACAACTTAGATCAGATTAAAAACAATGAGATGGAGATATTTAATACTTTAAAAGAAACTGCAATCATAAGAATACATGATACTGACTCATATCTGTCTATGCTGGTAATGTATACACATTTCTGGTGCGTCTCAGTATGATATATTATCACTTCCACCTCTTACTGGAAGGACTTGTACAATAGACAGCGTTCACAGCCCCAGAGAATGAACATGTGCACCGAGCACCGAACAAAGGACACTGATTCTTCTCCATATAAAGCTGAGTGTCCCCCTGAGGCGGAGGGGAACTAATTGGTAAACTGATATCCCATTGAAAGTCATTCATCCCTCTCTTGTAATTGCAACACGGGCATCAAGGTTACGATGACTTCCAGAAAAGACCACCACAAGTCAACCGAGATAAATGCTCAAAAATGACACTGTGAGATGCCTATAGGCAGCATTCTGAGGGCCAATCTCAGTTTTAAAAAATTTAACTAATTGACATCACCATTCTTTCCACAGTTTATCAATCTCAGTACATTAGGACAAATGTGTGAAATTGTCAAGTTTAACTCTGCAAATTACACATTATCTAATTAATTATGCACTAAATTGCATTACAGAAATCTGAATATTTGGATCTGAATAATTAGATAAAGCCGGCTTCAAAACACTCGTTTCATGGTTTTTAAGAGTTAAAGGTCATACGGTCATCTCTTTTTATTAAATACATTTTTTTACCATATTTTAGGAATAAAGGGTTATGTAAATCAAATAAATGAACTATAAAAATGAACAAACTCCTCTGTAAAAACCTTTGGAATATAGATATGAATGAAACATAAAAACTTGTGTGTAACTGTGTATGTGCAACTACTCATTTTTAGAAAATTTATTGTAATTGAAATCTACAGATACAAAAAAATGTGTTATGTTATTAGTGTAGCAACATGCAAACATCAAACTCCATTGAAGTCAATTGTGCATCTTCAGTGCATTTTGTGTAGGAAGAGCTATTTGTATGATGTGTGGAGTTGAAGAGAGTTACAAATAGTTTTTCATTCAAATTCAGTGGTTTATAAGGCAGCTGCCTACGTAGATGTAGCAAAGCAGATCACTAGATTTGGAACAATACTATTTTTCAATACTCACAGTCTCTATAGTGTACTTTGAGTACTCTAAGACCAGCCACGTTATCCCGCATGACGACCCGGTTGAGTCCTGTGGCTTTGTCGACACGCTCAATCACCTCAAAGTCTCGATCTGTGAAATAAAGGTAGGAGTCGTGTACGGCCACACCCCACGGATGGGATAATCCATTCACCATAGTGATGCGGTTTGATCCATCAGGGTCACCACGCTCGATCTGAAACATTGACGAAAAAGTTGTAGAATTTCAGTTATTCTGTAAAAATATGTATTATATATAGTATTATATATATCGATCAACATTGGTTTTATAAAGGTTGATGCAAATCCATACATATACAGTATATTTGCATAAACCTTTATATATATGTGTGTATATAGAAACATATATTTATATATACATACAGTATATATATATATATGCACACAGTATAATATTATAGTATAAGATAATACTTAATTAATTAAATTCACCAAAAGTGACATTTTTGACTTATGTATCACTGTTATATACTAGTATCATTTATATACTATTATTGTATTTATTATTATTTTGATTTATTTAAATACAATTGTAGAATGTATTCATATTTTTGAATTTGCTTTTATTTTTATTTTAGTTTAAGCTACTGTATAGCAGTTTTGTTAGGTGTTTTTGTCTTTTTTTATCTTTAAAAGTGACATTTATAAGGCTACAAAAGAATTCTAATTAAACAAATTTAGAACTTTCTTTAGAACTTTCTATTCATCAAAGAATCCTGAAAAAATTTAGCAGCACAACTGTTTTCATTCATAATAATAATAATAATAATAAATGTTTCTCGAGCAACAAATCATCATATTAGAATGATTTCTGGAGGATCATGTGACACTGAAGACTGCAGTAATGATGATGAAAATTCAGCTTTGATCACAGGAATTAATTACATTTTAAAATATATTCAAATAGAAAATAGTTATATTAAATTGTGATAATATTTCACAATATTTTTATTTATATTTTTTAATATTTCAATATTGTACAATATTTTTACTGTATTTTATGATCAAATTAATACAAACTTTTGAATGCTAGGGTGTTTGATGTATACTGTACATCCAAATAGCTAAAATCAAAAGCATGCAACTACATTAATATTTCTGATTGCCTGAACCAAACATGTGGAAACAGGGCATACCACGCCAGTTCCTGTAACGGCCCAGTAGAGCTTGTTCTCTTTGATGTCTATCGTAATGAACTCCACATGTTCTAGATTATGTGTGAAGAGGATGGCGGGGTTGGAGCCGTCCATATCTGCCGACGCCACCTTGGCCGGGATACCGCTCTCTGTCCCCTGATCTGTCCAGTACATCTTCCTAAAACAGATATGAAACATCATACTTCCAGAAAACAGCGTCTTTTTGTTTCTGAATATATAGATTTAGGACTGATCACGTTGTGTATTGTGCTCAGTCAGTTCAGAGCCGGCAGATGACATTAAATCAGCTCAAGCTTGTTGAATTTGGGGATCAGGATTAATGGCACAGTTGTGCTTATCTGGGCTTACCCACGTGCCGGGTCCACCGCGATGCCAACGGGAGCTCCTGCGCCAGTAGGTGAGCCGCTGTTGGTGATGAGAGTTTTTCTGTACTGAATTTCTCCTTTTAGCCTCAGAACCTGAAACAAATCAAATTGGGTTTGTCACAAAAACAGTACCAGTGAAATTTCTCAATTATTGATACCAATTGCAATACAGTAGCAAAGCCAATATGCTGTTTAACACACTCTTTTATTGAAACATTTCATATCCTAATTTTGTTAAACAATTTAAATATTAACAAATAAATAAATAAATAGATTGTAAATGTAATATATTTCCTCTGCGTGTTCAAGTAACAAAGTAAATAATAAAATAAAAAACTAAATTGCAAGCACCTGGAGTTTTTCACCTGGAAAGTAGCAGTATCAAGTATTTAAGTAAATATTATTTAGAAATATAATTTATTTATATAATTATATATAATTTTGTTCTGCCTGTTTACTTTTACTAGAGGCAAACTGACACTGTTTACAGTAATACCTCATCAAATACAGGTATTATATTATGTATTTTTGTATCGAAAACAAAGATCATTATTGAAAACGACATTTTGTATCAGTGTTACAGTGTTACTGGTATCATTTATATACTATTATTGTATTTATTATTATTTTGATTTATTTAAATACAATTGTAGAATGTATTCATAGTTTTGAATTAGCTTTTATTTTTATTTTAGTTTAAGCTTTAGCAGTTTTGTCAAGTGTTTTTGTCTGTTTTTATTTATTTTTTTCCTTTTATTTTTTAATTTAGTTTTAGTGTTAGAAATTAGGGATGCACCGATCCACATTTTTTCACTTCCGATCCGATCCTGATACCTGACTTTGGATATCGGCCGATACCGATACTTTTCCGATACCAGAGCTGTGTTTGCTTTAATAGTATTTATCATTATTGTTGATTTTATATGATGCTGAAACAAACTCCTCTCTACAGGCAAGGATGATATGTACATATGTATTTATGTCAATATATATATATATATATATTAAACAATAGATAGACAATTAAACAAAGATACACATTATACAGGCCTACACAGTGCTTTAATTTCAGGAAGGTCTACAAACATTGTTCAGGTATGGTCTTAAAAAGAATTATAATAAAGTAATCAAAAGTAAAATAGCACTGCAAAGTTTATCATAGATCGATTTATGCTTATTAAAGCTGAAGTAATTCATTCAAGAGCTGTGAGTGATTTTCTCTTTGCCTTTGGCTGTTTGATTCTCAGTAATGTCGCAATCGTCACATTTATACTGCTGCCCCTTTAAGAACGAGTTCTTATTTCATAGTCTACTGATGCACCATATTTTCTCCCAAATATTTCCATAACTACGTTCATTTTAGACATAATAAATTGTTTAAGTGTTAATCTCCAAGTCGGTCGGTTTGACATTTTTGTGCACGCTACATTTGATCGTTTAGACGCGCATATGAAGCCCAGAGTATAATTTGCTTGTCTTGTTGCGGTCTGTTTCGGAGCGCGCCGCACTGGGAACAGCATCTCTTGCGCAAATTTTGTGCTTTTAATAGCTCTTTTTATTATTAAAAGCGTCCCGCAATTTAGTAACAGCAGAGACTGCACTTTACTACAATCATCGATCGTGCTGATTCTGTCTTAAAGTTTGAGTTTTAGGGAGAAATGACAGCGCACCGCCGCGATGGGAAGGAAGTTGGCTAGACAGAATGCGGCTATTGTTTTTAATGTTTTTTTTTTTTTTTTCACGCACCGCGTGAGAGATCTCTCTCTTTCTCTTCTGGACTGCGAATTGCAAACATGCATCAAATAGTTTAATTAATACGGCTTTGCAAACATTGCACTTTGCTGTCTTGCTCTGCACTGCAGCGGTGTTTCCAGTTCCACTATATGATTTCCACACAGCGAACATGTTATAGCTCAGTGCTATCCTGCTAGCTGGCTGCAAACTGCGGAATGGATTTCCTGAGCGGGGGTGTGTCTCATTGAGCCCTATGTTTTACAGTCACTGATTGAGCTGCACCTCCGTTCAGGATATCCATTCCACAGTTTGCAGCCAGCTATAGCAGACTAGCAGGCCCGGCGGGAATCACTTTTGGAGTCATTTCAGCAACAACGTTAAAGCGCAGACATGGATCATAAATATCGGATTTCTCCGCAGGTTGGATCGGAAAAATCCGATACGTGAATTATGCTGGTATCGGTCCCGATACCGATACCGGATCGGATCGGCCCCATCCCTATTAGAAATGATGGCAACAAACTAAAATAAATACGTTTAGGGTTTTTTTTATCCAATATTTATATTTTATTTCAATTAATAACAATTATTTTTCAGTTTTAGTGTTCGAAATGATGGGAACGAACTGAAATAAATTATTTAGTTGTTTTTTTCCAATATTTATATTTTATTTCAATTAATAACAATTAATTTTCAGTTTTAGTGTTCGAAATGATGGCAACGAACTAAAATAAATAATTTAGTTTTTTTTATCCAATATTTATATTTTATTTCAATTAATACCAATTATTTTTTTCAGTTTTAGTGTTCGAAATGATGGCAACGAACTGAAATAAATAATTTAGGGTTTTTTTCCCCAATATTTATATTTTATTTTAATTAATAACAATTATTTTTCAGTTTTAGTGTTGGCGACGAACTGAAATAAGTACGTTTAAGATTTTTTTATCCACAATTTATATTTTATTTTAATCAATAACAATTATTTTGAGCGTTTTTAGTTTTAGTTAACAATAAAAACACTGCACATAGATCTACTGGTTACAAAACTCAAACTAGTTTCTACCATTGATAAAACTATTCTTCAGTAGGTAGAAATAAGCCCTGACAAGAACAATGCAGTGAAATAAGGCTTGCCAACCTCAATAGATTGTGACGAAGGGTTAGAGTAGTACAGATTCTGCGACATCCAGTCCAGAGCCAGTCCGACCGGAGAACCCAAGATGGCCGCTGGTGCGAACTCAGTTCTGTTGGTACCATCTGACTTTACCCGATGAATCTCGCCCTGTGCAGATAAATAAGACAAAAACCTAATTTCAGAATTTAAAACCTGCTGACTAGGATACATCTTGGTTTAATAATCTGAGATAAGGTAGGAAATGTTTATATGCTTTACCGGATGTTCCACCCAATAGATCATCTGCTCAGCATCGTCAAAGTCCACATCATATCCATTCAGCAGCCCGGCGACCGGCACCATGGCGTCATTGCTCTTGTCGTTCGGGTTGAGCGGGATGCCGTAAATGATGCTGTCTCTCACCACCACCAGGAATGGATCCTCAACTGCGAAATCATCAGTACATTATACATAATTCAAACACCATCCATTAAAAAATCCTAATAATGGGCTTTTCATCAGTAACACATTTGATTTTCAACCAATTACGCCATGCGAAATAATGACATTATCATTTTTTTGTGAACTATTCCTGTAAGAAAGCTTACATGTGCTTACCATCCCTTGTGAAAAAAAGTACACTCACACACTACCCAGTTACACATTATTTTCACATCTGCATATTTGACGATTAGGCATTTTATTACAATTCTAATGAGACCATGTTTTCCGCCAAAATAAAAGCTTGATGCAGTTTCCGTCAAAATAAAAGATCATGTGTTTATCTCTTTTCAAATGAGTATGCAACTAACTACGAAAGTTGCTTTTATTTTTCAGTGCATTTTTTTTACAACATGGGATTAATATTATAACTATATAGTAATGTAAACAGACAGTAGGCCTATATCACAACTAAAAGAGTTTTGAGTTTTTCAATTAGCACAGTGAATATGGGTTGGAGCTCTTAATTTTTAACTCTCAAAGTGCACCAGATTGATGAATTTAAAAGATAATTTAATAAAAAGCTAAATATTTTCTTACGGGGAGCATGCCCCCCAACCCCCCTAGAGGGACAGAGGTGCACTCACCATATATTTCCAAAAATCCTGATTCAGTTATTACATGGCATTAGTAGTTTTAAGCAGTTGATATACATATTCAAGGGCGTGCAAAGTTCGGTTGTGTATATGTTCATGTGTAGTGGGCCAGTCCAAAATGCCCAGGCCGATTTTTTTTCCCAGTCCAGCCCTGTTACACACTAAATAATAAAAGAATAAAGTGCAACCTGAATGTAATGTTTTCTGACACTTAATTGCATGTTATGTGGAATTATTATTTTTAATTTTTATTAATTAATTAAATGCAATTAGTTAAGCTTAAGTTAAGAGCCCTTTTTGACCCACTTACGTCAGATAAATTGTCTTTGAAATATGTACTAACAAGCATTTATGGTAAACTAAAATATTTATTTCATGTATTCAAATAAATGTGTAATTACACAATTGTAAAATGTATTAACTTTAAATACTAGAGTTAAACTTATAATGAAGTACTTTACTCAAAATAAGTGCACTTCGACACAAAACTTGACAAAAATAATAAAAAAATAATGATTTAAAATGTACTAAAACTTTTCAACTTTTTAAAAATGCACGTCATGAAAGTGCACTCTCTTTAAATGCACTTAAGTGGCATTTTATTTCAGAAATACAAACTTTTTAGATTTAAAGTCCACTGCCAGTGCACATTCAGTACACTTTTTTCACAAGGGATAGCACAGAATTACGTATCATCTCGTCGCGTTTAGTCTTGCAGATATGAGCTACTGGTGAAAACTACGGCATATCAGCACAGTTGATTGTGATAAACAGGCCATTCAATCACCGTTTGTCTGGATCAATTGTTAAACTCTCATGGAAGAATGCTCTTGACAGCGCTAACAAAGGCTGAAACATGAGCGAGGTTGAGAGTCTGTCCCAAAGAGAATGTTAAGGGCTTCTTAAGACTAAAGGCCTCTTACGCGCTTTCATCCGTTACTGTCAGCTGAGCTAAGGTCTTTTATAATAGTAAATGTTTGCCTCCCTCCGCAAAGAAGCTTACTTAGTAAATCGAAAATGGGTTTCTGTTGACAAGTTTTCATTCCCCTGAAATCTATATCCAACTTTAACAGAAGACTGCTTCATTCATTCACTGCAAAGCATATTAAATGGACAGAGGCCAGCATTAAAGACAGACACACGCAGTATTCTTTAAAAAACATCAGTCACAAGCAGGAATAAACTGTTAAACTCATCTATCTCTGTCCATGGCGTATTTATTAAGTTAACTTAGATGGTACAGCTTTACTACTTTAAAAGGTCAAAGGCCATTTCTTATAGAGTGCTGCAGTAATGATGTATTTTTGCAGGCCAACTCGCAAGTTCGCATCACCCTGCTTCCCTCGAAAAACCCAATGGTATTTTTCCATTTGCTTTTGGATTATTGAAGAAAAGAAGCTCTGAGACCAATAATAGTTTATGGGCCATATTTACCAAACAGGGCAAATTAGCATGACTATTGCAAACCTTAGTAAACCACATTGCATGATTTTTGAAATACTCTTCGTCCATCAATTTTGCATCAGAAAGGAAAATCCACTACAAATGCAATGCATATGCACCTATAACAGTCCACGCTTTTTCATTGCTAATTTTGTATCTTTACACTGTAAAAAATATTTTCAAGATTTGTTATCACAACATATTTTCTTTTGTCAAATCAACTTTATAATAATTTATTTAGTTGAGATAACTTATTATTTTGAGTTTCTGATGGTTAAATTAATCTCCTTCATTGTATTAACTCACTTTTTCCAGTTCAATCAACTTAAAATTTTAAGGCAACCCAGGTTACTTACTTTTTGAAGTTAAACCAACAATATTTTTTTACAGTGTAGTAATCACAACATTTTTTCTTTTGTCAAATCAACTTAAATAATTTATTTCGTTCAGATAACATATAATTTTACGGTTTCTGATTGTTAAATTAATCTCCTTCATTGTATTAACTCACTTTTTCCAGTTCAATGAACTTAAAATTAAGGCAACTAGGTCGCTTTCTTTTTTAAGTTAAACTATCAATATTTTTTACAGTCAAATCCTTACAGCAGTTTTTATACACCACAAGAGTGTTTGCGCTGGTGCAAGCTGTTAGTAAATCTGACGCTATGATTCTTACACATTTTGCTCATCAAAATAATCTTCATGAATACATTTTGAAGCCTAAATACAAATCGCAAGGAGTAAAAAGCTAAAGTTACGATATAAGTGAACTACACCAGGGTTGTACAGTACGGCTTCAATATCACCACCAATAATTTTCCCGATAACTCTTTTAATCTACGAGTTGGAAAGCTTGAGTTAGAATAGTTTGTGTGAGTATATTAGCCACTTGTTATCAATCGCCCTTTCCAAGAAACGTAAAATCTTTTAAAAAATCACATGGGTATTACTGGTGTATTTTATATTGCAGAATAAAACATTAAAATATCTTGAGTTTGTGTTCACCACAGACCTTATCTCAGGCTTTTAACTAAAAGCACGTTCAAAAAAACCATTGACTTTAGGACGTATTGTTAGCCATAAGTAACTCTGTTCTCAAGATATCTGCATCAGCCACTGAAAACCCCATATCAGCCGATGTCCCTCGTAGCCAGGGTTGCCAGATTGGACGGCTTCCCGCCCAATTGGGCAGTTTTGCAATCTATTTTGCGGGCAAAAATGGGGTTGGGCGGGTGGATAAAAATGGGCTGGTTTCGGATCAGTTTGGCGGGTTTTTTTGTAGCTGAAACACCGGCACTTCAGAAGCACTCTGTTTTGAACTGGATCGCGTCTCAAAAATGAACTGAAACAAATGGAAAAGATTGAAATGTCGACTTTTCTCGCGGGTTTTGACGAGGTTTTGGGCTGGAAAATCTTGCTGGCATCTGGCAACCCTGCTCTTACCTCTAGCACACGTGAACTGGTCAGCGGCGAGAGTCCAGCCAGATGGACAGGCGCAGGAGTAGAACCTGGGACCAATCGCTGACAGCAGGCAGATATGAGTGCAGGGGCTCGAACGGGGGTCACAGGGGTTAAAACCTGCAGGAAGAACACAAACATATTTTGAGGTTAAAATCAAATCAATGTTGACCCTATATGTTTTCTTAACATGGTTCATTGGTGTGTTATTCTTATTCTGATAAAAAAAAACGACATTGCTTCGCCTCTAAAACTTTGTGACATAGAAGAACACTTTAGAATACTTTTAAGTTCACATTGAAATTAAGTTTAAATTAAGATTAAGTTCACATCTTTGAGGTCTTTGATCTTTAAGGTGTCATTGTAACAGTGTAGTTATATATTTAAGTACAGAGTAATATAGGGTTAGGGTTGGATTAGGATTTGGTTGAGGGCTATTTGCATGTAATTATGCATAATTTACTGTTATTACTATGTTAAGTATAAAGTGTTACATAAGGTTACACTTTATTTGGTTATGCTTCCTTTAACAGTACAGTACTTACAGTGTACTTACCTAGAAAGTACTTGCTAATATAAGATAAGTACATGGAACAGGGGTAGATTTAGGGTTAGGTTCAGGGTTAGTACTAGTTATTACCCAGTAATTGTATTTAATAAAATAAGTACATAGTATTTACATGGGTAACTGGACTGTAAAAGGAAGCGTTACCGTTTATTTTAAGGTTTCATTGTTACAGTGTAATATTTTAAGGTGTCAGTATTCCAGTGTAATTATACATTTAAGTACTGAGTAATAATAAACTTAGTATATTTATAGGGTTAGGTAAAGAATGAGGGTTTGGTTTAAGTTTAAAAGCATGTAATATTTTGTTAAAGGAACACTCCGACTTTTTGGGACTTTAGCCTATTCACCTTACCCCCCAGAGTTAGATAAGTCCATACATACCTTTTTCATCTCCGTGCGTGCTATAAGTCTGTTTGACGCACCCACCGCTAGCCTAGCTTAGCACAAAGACTCGATGTGACTGGTTGCAGCTTTCATACTGATCCAAATGAGTGGCAAAATAACGCAAACGTTTTCCTATTTACATGTTGTGATTTGTATAGTCACATAATGTACAAATAACAAAGTCAAATGAGACACAGACATCTTTTAACCGTATAAAACCTGGGAACTATTCTCTGAAGGCGAAGCACTGCTACTTTGACGGCGTAATAACCGCATCACCGGAGACACGCCGTGGTGAGGAGCGGAGAGTTCGCTCGGTGTTTGGGTAATAGAGTCAGCAATTTATAAATAGTAAAAGCGTAGTTTAGAGTCATGGGTTTTCGCTCTATTGTAAATAGCTGCGACAGTAAACAGGGGAGATAATACCATGTTTCACAGAATTCCAACTAAAAACGCTGACTGGATGAAGAAATGGCTAACTTACTCTGGATATTTATCCAAACACACCTAAATAGATTATCAAGGGACATTATGTTTGCTCGGTACATTTCAATGAGGACGACTATTTTGAAAAAATGGAATTTGCCACACGGACCATAATGTGCTGAAGGATACGGCCATCCCATCGATAGCACAGACAGGACATTGGATCACCTGCGGCTGAGGTAAGTGTTCCGTTATGTTTTTAGATGACCTACTGTAACAGTGCCTTTAGCCAGATCTAATGTAACGTTAGTGACACTATTATATGATTAGGGTATGAATATGTTTTTATTGATGCGGTGCGGACGCGCTTGGGGAAAAAAAACGAGCGCGTTTACCGCGTTGAACTTGCACCCTGCGCGCGGCGCGCCTAGTAGCCTAAATTTGAAATAACCATGGAAATAACGAACTTGAGCGTGCAAAAGGGTACGATAGGCTGTGAGTTCATTGTGCAAAAACAATTTGTGCTATTACTTTCCCCTTATTCTATCCTATAGTAATGCAATACTGTATATTATGTAGGCTACTGTTGAATACATTTGGTTCATTTGGTTAAATTGCATTTAAAATATATTGATTCCTGTAATAATAATTATTTATTCATGTGATATTTATAAATCTGGGTGCGTTTTTGGTTGGAAATCAATGAAAAATGGTACTGTATTACCTGGTCTCCCCTGTTTATTGTCACAGCTCATACAATAAAGTAAACACCCATGATAAACTATGCTTTTCTATCTAACGTTAGTAATTGCTGACTCTTTATTCCAACGCTGAGCGAAGCGAACTCTGCTCCTCGTCACGGTGCGTCTCAGGTGATTGTTATCACTCTGCCCAAGTAGCAGTGCTTCCCCTTCAGAAAATATAGTATTTATACGGTCAAAAGATGTCTGTGTCTCATATGGCCTTGATATTTGCACACTCTGTGACTATACAAACCACAACATGTAAATAGGAAAACGTTTGCGTTATTTTGTCACTCATTTGGATTAGTATGAAAGCTGCAACCATTCACATCCAGTCTTTGTGCTAAGCTAGGCTAGCGGTGGGTGCGTCAAACAGACTTATAGCACGCACGGAGATGAAAAAGGTATGTATGGACTTATCTAACTCTGGGGGGTAAGGTGAATAGGCTAAAGTCCCAAAAAGTCGGAGTGTTCCTTTAAGGCATAATTTATAGTTATTACTACAGTAACTACTGTGCATGTAACATGTAACAATGACACGGTAAAATAAAGTGTTACCAAAGAAATGACTTTCCCTTTTAGCCAGCGTGGCAAAAAGCTCTTATTATTCAACCCTTTACAGATGTTTTTTCTTATCGGAGTGGCTTCCAGAAATGCTTGCTGCATTTAATCCTAACAATAACACTTTGATAGCAGGAAGTTTATCTGTTGTGAAGCGCTGTACCTGCAGGCTGTCTGGCAGGGTGAAGTGCCACCAGACCCATGGGCTGGGGCAGATTATACAGCATCACCGTCTGGTTCTGTCCGTGCCACTTGTTGGCCCGGATCACGCGGTTGACGTATCTGTCGGTCCAATAGACAAAATCCTCAAAAATGGTAATTGCGTGGGGATGTTGAAGTACCTTTTCATTGAGAAACAAGAGGTATCTTATTTATTCACATGGTAAATATGAAAGAAAAAAAACAATCATTCATAATTGTGCAAGATACTTTATGCAAGTACGTTAAAATAGATACACGAACTAGAGTTTATATTGCATTAGCAAATATATTATTTATTATATATTATAATATATATATATATTAGCAAATAGTACATTTAAATGGGAATGGAGCATTGCAAGGACATGGAGGGAAAATGGTAGGGTTTGCAAAAGTCATGCTTAATCATGTGACCAAAAGCTGAGAAGATTTCTATGCACTCTACTGTCGATTAGGGCTGTGAAATGATTAATCGCGATTAATCGCATCCAAAATAAAAGTCTATGTTTACATAATATAAGTGTGTGTAGTGTGTATAATTATTTTGTATATATAAATACACACACATGCATGTATATATTTAATAAATATTTGCATGTATATACTTAATATATTTATAAATAATCATAAATATTTGATATATTAACAACACATTTTTCTTAAATATGTACATGCATATGTGTGTATTTATATATACAAATTAATTATACACACTACACACACACATATATTATGTAAACACAGACTTTTATTTTGGATACGATTAATCGCGATTAATCGCTTCACAGCCCTAATGTTGATCGTTAAGACATTCAGAGAGATAGTTGCATTCGCCCATAAAATTTAAATGCATTGTATGCATTCGATTAAACACTGTGCATCTGCGTTCACATACTTTCTACTAAACATTTTATGGCCTAGTATTTAAACATTAAATCCCGAATTTAAATCATTGCTGAGTTCCTGCCCAAATGTTACTTTTTTGAAATAGCAACATATTTCCCTTGCAATGAAAAAAAAAAACTTTTCTTACTTGATATTTTTTTGTGTTTTCCAGTACAAATATATAAACATTCTTAAATAAATTTACATTTGCTTTAAACGTTAAATGACATAAGACGAATAAGGCAAGTTTTTTTTCCCTTTGAATTACTGCATTTTTAATTTTCTTACCCCACTGGCAGATATTTTTTATATATTTTTCAGAACACATTACTTATTATCATGTCATATTGCATCTCAAGTAATTATTTCTTGATTCAAGAAAGTTTAGATATTTATCCTGGAAAACAAGACAAAAACACTAAGGAAGTGTACAGTATTGTTCATGCAAAGCTACAGAATCATAAACATAAATGTGCACATAAAACAAAAAGTCTCACCAAATCACTGGCCAACACTTGTTTTCGGTTCTTTCCATCGTAATCACAGTAGTCAATGAAGTCTAGGTAAGCGTCGGCAAAGTAAAGCAGATTGTTGGGGTAGTCAATTGTTAAGCCATTGGGCCAATAAAGTTTATTGCTGATGATCGTAGTCCTTAACTTCCCATCCATGCTGGCTCTCTCAATGCGAGGATTTCTGCCCCAGTCAGTCCAAAACATGAGGTGCGTGCTGAAATACATATAGAAAAGGCCAAACTGGGATTTCGTTTTTCAACCAATGGTCATTTAAATTCATTTTATATACTATACACCAATTTCCTGAGTGAAAATAGTTTTTTTTCCTCAATGTACTTATTAAATGTCTTACTTATTTCTAGGGTCAACAACCAGAGCTCTTGGATTGGTCACGTTTTCACTAATCAACACTGTTCTGTGGGATCCGTCTAGTTTGGACACCTCTACGGTCTCCAAAACGTAGTCTGTCCAATACAGGTTTCTGCCAATCCAGTCTACGGCGAGACTCTCGGTGACGGTCACTCCACTATCAAAGATCTGGCAGGGAAGAGAAATGATATTTTTGGGGGTTGATGGTTCATGTTTACTGTAAGGGTGCCGGAGCAGCGCTTGTGTCACTCACCACGGTGCGGTCGCTTCCGTTTTTGTGAGCGCTCCATATTCTGTCCTGGGTGGTGTCAGACCAGTAAATACGATCTGTAACTGAGTCGAAATCCACCGCTACGATGTTGCGGCCGTCTCGCACAAGAGACCTAATAGCGTTTGGCTGAGCGAGGATGTCGTCTGATATAATCTGATTCCGACTCGCCACTAAGAGCAAGGCCTCTCGAGATCCTGCCAGATTGACAAAGGAATGCAGAACAGAATAGAATAATGTGAAATATTATTACAATTTAAAATATCTATTTTTTTCTGAATTTTCTGCAACATTACTCCAGTTTTCAGTGTCACATGATCCTTTAATAATCATTATAATATGCTAATTATATGATGCTTAAGTTAGTAGAAATAGAACAACATTTATTTGAAATGATATATATATAATTATATATGAAGAGTTCAGATGCAAAAGCCTCTAAATGCCATTTGAAATTTTCTTCTAAAATGACCATTTTTATCAAGCTTGTATATTTAAGTTCAGTAATTTCACTTAAATGAGAATTAATAGGTAATCTTCATTGCCATTTAAGTGAAATTACTGAACTTAAATATACAAGCTTGATAAAAATGGTCATTTTAGAAGAAAATTTCAAATGGCACTTAGAGGCTTTTGCATCTGAACTCTTCATATATATATATATACGTATATATATATATATATATATATATATTGTGCGATCATATCCAGTCATATTCATCCATTTAGAAAAACTTTTAGTTTTGAAATGAAATTCATTCAAATGTCCATTTTGTAAATAAAACTCAAACTCCATTCATTCAAGCATAATCCGTCTTATCATGTTTCGCCATCATGACGAACATAATTCCAACTTTTTTCTGTCCAACTTCAGCCTGGAATGTAAGCATTTTGTGTTTTATACTTTAATCACATATTACCATCCAAATACGAAGTCCACAATGATCGCAATTATCTCAAAACGTATCAAATAACCTCGCAGGACTCGAACCGAATCCAAACTTTCTTCATGTATCAGCTCTCAGTTATAAAACTATGCAAGACATATCTAACAAAGCCAAATAGTAGGATAAAAAAAAAGAGTCCCGTTGAAAAGCAACATTCAGAAAGAAGACGAGGTATATCGGATGACAGCATTTTTCAACAGGTTATCTCAAGGGAATGGGCTCTTGTCAGCGGCAGAGCTCATAAACAACCCTTTGTTTGGTGATTACCTCCTAATTACCCCCGTAAGAAAGTTTGTGACTGACATATATGTTATTTGTCTTATCTGTGGTAATCCGAGAAGCTGCACCAGACCCAGCTGAGCTGGTCCAGTCGGCCCTCAGAGACCGAGCATGGCTCCACTCGCTCAGAGATCACAAAGCTCAGAGGAGACGCACAAACCTGAGGCCTTGCAGGTGCGTCCGTCTGCCTCCAGAGTGTATCCGTCCTGGCAGTGACATCGGAAGGAGCCTCTCTCGTTGAAACAGTGCTGACTGCAGACGCCCAGAGGATGGCATTCGTCCATGTCCTCACACGTCTTTGAGTCGTTGCTCAGCTGGTAGCCAATGGGACAGGTGCACTGGGCTCCAAACGGGCCCTGGATGCAGCCGTGAGTGCAGCCCGCGTTGTTATCCGAGCAGCTCTCCTGATCTACGACCAAGCAGAAAAGTCAAGATGAATGCCAATGTGAAGCATATCATATGCATGAAGACACAAGGTATTGTGGGAACATGGTAAGGACAACCATTAAAGGGCTTACTAGGACTGGGCAATATGAATTAAACAAAATATCTATATTTGCATATTTATTCTAAAACCGCAAGAAAATTTGTTTTTTTCATTCAGATAAACCATTTTTGTGATTAAACAGCCATTTTTGATCATTGACTTTAAAATGTATTTCAGTTAACTAAAACTAAAAACAAATCGTACAGTGGTCATACAAAAAACAATTTTTTTTTTACTTAAAATAAATGTTAACTGAGATAAATACACTTCTGAAAAAAAAAAAAAAAATACTTCTAAAAACAAAAAAACTTATATAAATAAAAAAAAATAATTTTAATTTAATTCAACTTTATGTACTTAAATAACTAAAACTATAACTGAGACACTAAAAAAACAAAAAAAGTATTAAATTACATATTAGAACATAAAAAACATTTTCAACAACAACAAAAAAGACAAAAATAAACAAAAAAAGACTTAACAAATAATTAAAATAAAAACAGAAATTTTAAAAATAAGAACTAATTCAACATAAAACTATAAGAGTATCTCAAAGATAATGATACAGTAGAACTCAAAAGTTAAAAATTATCTAGGCATGTTACCGTATGAAATGTCAAACCCACAAAGAGGTATAAAAACAAAATTACCCACTTTCAAGCCTTGATCAAAAAGTAATGCATGAAATTTTATGAAAATAATTGTAAAAAAAAAAAAGGCGCTGACTGACAACTTTTTCTTTTTTTTTTTTAAACACAGGTTGGCAAAGAGTTAATGTTCATGATGATCATTGCAGATATATTGTGAATATTCAATATATTCCCCAGCCCTCATGTTTACTATTTAAATCCATTGTCCTTGTTTCTGGAACTGGTATTGGGTGAGATCCATCAGTGGTTGTGTACCATTTCTATGGACTAACACATGTAAATAGTACTACAAACTACATCTCTATAATGCTAAACACACACAATTTTGTCATATTCAGACACACACTGATGGTTAGTGAGTATAGCCAGGCAGATTCTGGGATAGATTAGTGCTTCATGCAGAGGATTGTGGGTGATTAGGGATTCAGCCTACCTGGTAAGGGCTCATCTGTGAGAAGGGAAGGCA
Organism: Pimephales promelas; assembly: GCF_988280905.1. Taxonomy (NCBI): domain Eukaryota; kingdom Metazoa; phylum Chordata; class Actinopteri; order Cypriniformes; family Leuciscidae; genus Pimephales; species Pimephales promelas. Next base: position 37,083,236 of record NC_142775.1, on the reverse strand, counting down.
ACATGGAAGGAAAATCACAGATCATTTCAATGTTAATTTCCAGATTTGCTAAACACATGCATGATTTGATGGCAAATGGGATTCATAACACAGACAACATTCTATTGGAATCAACTGACCGACCACATCAATTGCTATTTAATAGTTTCAATATCAAGAGAAAGATGAAAGATTTCAATGTAAATTAATGTTCTTCTTTATTCAATACACGAAACGACAGCATCTGGGGCATGCTTTTGATTAGCACAGAAAATAATTTCGATTAAATCTTGTTTATAGAAACTCACAATTGAGTGAGTTCTGTGGCTGTCAAGCGATTAATCACGATTAATCGCAATCCAAAATAAAAAGGTTGTTTCATAATATATGTGTGTGTAGTGTGTATAATTATTTTATATATATAAATATACACACATTATGTGTGTATTTATATATATACAAAATAATTATACGCAGTGCACCCACATGTATTATGTAAACACAAACTTTTTATTTTGGATGCGATTAATCGCGATTAATCGTTTGACAGCCCTAATTTTTATAATTTATTTTAATTTCAATTTTAGTTTTATTTTAGTACTTTAACTTAAGCTAATTTTATATCAGTTAATTACCAAGGGAGCATTTCTAATGTTCTTTCTTTAGTTTTTAAGTGCAAGTTTAAGTTTTTCCCTCAGCTTTATCTCAATTAACGAAAACATTTTTAATAGTTTTAGTTTCAGCAGTAACAAACATCATGAAACTGTGTATTTTAATATGTATTCAGATGTAATGCAATGCCCCATTGGAAGAGCGAAGGTGTTCACTTTTTTATGAATGAGGTATAACAATTATTTTCTGTGGTAATCAACAACATCTGTGGGTTTAAACTTAACAAAGGTACTAAACACAGGAACCTGTATCAAATGAAAGTGTAGACTTTCAACCATGTTTCAACCATAAGCATTAGCACTGTTTAAATGAGACAAAGCAGAATATATACTTGTGGGATTGATCTGCAGAATAAGGGCTGTTTATGTCATGTTGATGTACAATAATGGCTAATCGTTTTGGGAAGCTGTTTCAACCCTCATTAGTATTTATCCAAACAACTATTCCAATCCATATACACCGACATTTTTTTATTTAATTAATTCATTTTAAAAACCAGGGCCGTGTTCTCAAACCCAATGAGATTGCCTGCTGCTGTCCACTGTCTAAGCATGAATGAAAAATCATCTAGATCAATTTAGAAAACTACATAAGCAGCAACTCAGTGAACATGATATGTAATGTAAGAATGTCTACCTACATCGGCAGCTCATTAAAGCAACACCAAGTAACTTTTCCTCTGTGGTCGCCCTACAGGCTGAAAGCGTAATTGTCCATTATTAATTTAGCCTAGCGCATCGTACTGTCGTACACAGACTCGTTGTTTATCAACACTGGCTTTGGAATGAACGATGTCCACAGACAAGGTAGAGTATGTTACATGATTTCATTAAAGTATGATGTATTGCGACATCAGAAACAAAGAAAAACAAAATAATGACTATTGTAACGTTTGACGTGTAGTAAGTCAAATTTGTAGTTTTCTTACGTCTCATTAGAACTACAGAAACGCGACCCGATCTGGCACTCTTACATAGGGTGGTTATAGCAGATATAGGACCGCAAAGCGAATCCAGAAGTGCCTTTCACCCTGTTACTACTTAATGAACAACTGAAACGATTTTGGAAACGTTATTTTAAGGTAAAAAATCTTACTTAGTGTTGCTTTAAGTTTTAGAACAAGCCCAGAAGTTCATTAGGGAGCTTATTGCTAAAAGCAACCATCAACGTCTAATCTTAACAAAAACTGTCAAAATTCTTTATACAGTTTATGGACTACTTGTCAAAAGTTTGAGGTCAGTAACATACAATTTTTTGGAAAAGTATATATATTATATATATATATATATATATATATAAAGTGACAGGAAAGATATTGTTACAAAACATTTCAAACAAATGCTGTTTTTAAAAATTTCTGTAACCTGTTTTCCACAAAAATATGATAAAATACTGATAATAACAATAAATGTTTCTTGAGAAGCAAATCATCATATTAGAATGATTTCTGAAGGATCACGTGACACTGAAGACTGGAGTAATGATGCTGAAAATTCAGATTTGCCATCAGCGAAATAAATGACACTTTACATCTTTATATATGATATTGTGTCAAATATATTTCACAATATATCTGTTTCTGTTTATTTGATCAAATAAATGCAGCCTTGGTGAGCCTAAGAAACGCCCTTTAAAAAATCGTACTGACCCAAAACTTTTGAATGGTAGTGTACTGTATATGTCTTGCAAATCTCAGTAAAACATATGGCGCGACTTACTGCAGAGAGGGGATTCGTCCGCCCCATTGGGACAATCTGGAGTGTTGTCGCACACCCTGCTGAGGTTAACACACACACTGTGTCCTGGGCACTGCCACTGCCAGCTGGGACAGCGAAACGGTGGCGTGGGACAGTCTCGCTCATCGCTGCCATCCCGACAGTCATTATCTCCGTCACATATCCAGCCGTGGAAAACACAGTTCCCATTATCGCAGCGGAACTGTGAGGTGGGACATGTCCTCGGCGGGCAGACGTGGTGTTCGTCTGAGCCATCTTCACAGTCTGGGTGCCCGTCACACTCCCAGCTCGAGGGAACGCAACTGCCGTCTGACTGGCACTGAAACTCACTCTCGTGGTGACACATGCCGGGTGGCCTAGTGGCTGGAAGGGTCAAAGGTCATGCTAAGTTAATGCATGCAAGACAATCCAAGACAGATGTTAGGGTTTCCTGAGGTTTAACATAAATGTTTAATTCAATGAATAAAGAAGATGGTTCTATTTTAATCCAAATTTTAACAAAAAATAGTATAACATTACATAACATTATTTTCTTTAGAAAAATCAGGTTACACTGTATTTCGATAATCCACTTTAGACATTCTACTAACTAATAGTCAATTAACTCTCATTAATTTGCAACTACATGTCAGGTAACTCTAATTCGAGTATTTGTAGACTGTTAGGTTATAGAATGTGTAAAGTGGACGTCACCCATTTCCATATTTCATACGCAATGCAATGTCCTACACAATTATCATGATTGAAAGACATACTGAAGTTCTAAAAGACAAACTTAAAATTAATTTTTTCATACTTACGACAGCCAGATTCATCCGAGCGATCGTTGCAGTCAAACACCCCATCACATCGGTAGTATGAGTTGACACACTGATGCCCGTTTACACACTTGAACTCATAGGCTGTGCAGTTGTACACTGATGATCAAAAAGAATTACTAATTAAAAATTGAACATCCATTAGAGATTCTATCATATTGTTTATACCGTGAAAGTTACATTTGTGCGCATAGATAATTCATAATTGGCACGGCCATGTCTGGTTCATGTTGAAATACATTTAATTTGTAAAGAAATAAAATACCATTACCATTTTAGAAGTACGTTCTGCAATTCTAAGCTAAACAATATTGCAGGTTAAATGCATAGAATGAACTCTCACCACATCCCTGTTCGTCCGCCCCGTCTGCACAGTCTCGGTCTCCATCACACACGTAACTGGGGTCAATGCAGCGGTGGTCCGGACACTGGAACTGACCAGGGTGGCATGTGCCAAGAGAATCTAGAGAAAGTAACACCACAAGAAAAGTTCATTGCTCAGAAGTAGCCCATTCAAAGCTCAAGAGACTTCTAACTTACAGTATGTTTTATTCAAAATCAACTTTGTCTCAGATGTTTCTCTTTAAATACATTAAGGCCTGGTTTCACAGACAGGGCTTGGATTAACTCAGGATTAGGCCTCAATTAGGACAATTAAGTAGCTTTAATAAATGTGCCTTAGAAAAAAAGAGCTTGAGTTATCTCTAACATATTTGAGTTATCTCAGAGCAAGTTGCTTTCAGTTAAAACAGCTCAAACATGCAGTTTAGTCTGGGACTAGATTTAAGCCTTGTCTGTGAAACCAGAGGTAAGAGAAATAAAAATTGACAAATTGTTCACATACAGTAAGAATATAGTGCTGTGAAATTAATATGAACAGCACATAGTTCAGATCATTTTGTTTTAACATTATTTGATGATAAATATGCAGCATGAGTTCATTTTATGATTTCCAAACTTTTTAAATATATTTATAAATATGCATAACAATCCACAGATTGACGCGGATCTCCCTCTGATTTTGTCTTATCAGTCCTGGTTAACTGTGATCACTAAGACATGCTTCACTATTCTGTGCTTAAGGCTAGGAAGTTCCCAAAACCCCAAACCTTAAAGGGATAGTTCACTTTGAAATACATTTTTGGTATGTTTTAGCTTACCTCAAGGGCATCCAAGATGAAAACCGCTCGTTTCGTGTCTTAGGCCATCAGTGTGTACTTATATTTGCAAGTCATTAAATCATGTTTAATTTGGACTTCTCTATGCATGCTCTTTGAGGTGGTGACCATAGGTCTCCATTATATGAACGGTTTGACCTAAAAATATTAAAATTGAAACTACTGCGGAAACAAGACACCTACATCTTGGATGCCCTTGAGGTAAGCTAAAACATACCAAAAATTTATTTAAAAGTGAACTATCCCTTTAAGTATTCAAACTTCCGCAAAACATTGCTTAAGAACTGGTTTCCTTTCAACTAATGAGTTGGAATTAGAATTGCCCACCCCCACAGGAAGTGGACATGGAATTAGAGCAAGGTGAATTTATTGAATTACATTTCTGTCAACTGGAAGAAAATATGTACAAATCTACGATTAGTACAGATCTGCGTTTATTTAACTAAGGCTTATAAAACCTTGCACTCCTGCATCCTGTTTGCAACCTCACTTCAAATTCAAATATATAAACAAAATTGTAACGACTTTGAAATCCAATCAGAATTTAAAGCTACACTGTGTGATTTTTACCCCCATCTAGCGGTGAAAAGGTATATGAGCATCCAGTGAATATTAGTTTCTGTTCCTCTCAATTCCGATTTCGTTTTAACTCCTACGGTGGCCAATGTAGTCCAAGATTAACATGGCTTCCAGTTCGACCTCGTCCGTGAGTGTTAACTCAAACGTAAACGCGAAAGGCGAAGCTTGAATTAACGGGTATGTCCCTTTTTGGCTAATGTACTTTCAAGATGGAGGGGCAACATGGCGACCGACATTAGAACCCCTTACCCGTATGTATTTTCAATGGCATATTATACACTCACGAGAATACTTTATTACTTGAACAGAGTAAATATACATAAATGAGCACATTTTTTTTAAAAGAACTAAGTGTTTTTAGCTAAGAATAAACTAAAAGAGTTTATACAATCAATTAACAGTAGCCAAGGCCTCACCACAGTCGGTCTCATCGGACCCGTCTCCGCAGTCATTGTCGGTGTCACAGAGCCATGTGCGGGGGATGCAGCGATGGTTGGCACAGCTGAACTGGTCCGCCTGGCAAGTGCCAGGGGTCTGGGTGGGACAGTCCCACTCGTCACTGCCGTCAAAACAGTCATTGTGTCCGTCGCAGTGCCAGCTTCTGGGCACACAGCGCTGATTGGCACAGGTGAAGGCAGTGGGCGAGCATGTGTTATCTGTGAGCCAGCAGAGTGGGGGAGATTTTTATTTTCATTACAAGTGAAAAAGACTGGGTCCATCTTACTAAACAAGTACTGCCATGATAAAAAATCATTGTCTCATGACATTAAAAATTGGGCAAACCAAAAACATTTTACAGACATCTTTACCCATCAATACATGGCCATGAATCAGTAAAGCATGGCCTATTCGACTCATCATGTCTGGATTTAAAAAGGTAGATGCTTATTTTTCCTACCACAGGATTTATTTCAAAAAATCTTGCCATTCTTCCCATTCTGTGCCATTTATCTAATATATACTGGTTGATTTGGGGCTTGAGGTCTGAAGATGGGATTTGGCATTGATTGATTATTTCCGTTTTTGTTGCTGTAATTTGCTCTGGAAAAAAATGTCTGCCAACAGCATAAATGTAATTCAGGATGTTGCATAATTGTATTGTGCCAGCAAAATTGTCATCAATTTGAAATGTATATCACACAGCTTTCCGTGCATACACATTTGCGTGAATGAATGTAAATATTAAACCTTACTATTAGCGCCACAGTTGGCCTCATCACTGTTGTCGTGACAGTCATCGACGCCGTCACATTGGTAGTTCTGAGGGACACACTTCCCGTTAGTGCATGAGAAGGAGTTTGAGCCACACTGGAGGGTCGGCGGCTCATTGGATGGATCGTCAACACACGTCTGCTGATTCGCTTCCAGCTTCATTCCATACGGGCAGCCACACACTCGTTGGGAGTATGGTGCTGGGAAACAGAAATGACTGCAATCTCCATTTGGGTTAGTTTGTCTGCTGCAGAAGTTAGATCCTGTTGTGGGTGAAAAGCAATGCACATTATTGATTAAACACACAAGCTGCTTCCTGTATGTGGATAAATGGGATTTACAAACCAGTTTGTGGAAAATTTGAGTGAAGTAAATTCATCAATAAACAGATGAAAGTGAATCTCACCAATCTGTGTGTCAGCGTTGAAAGATTTGACGTGCATGATGTGGCTGATCCCTCTGCGAATGATCATCATCTCCCCTCCGTCTGTTTTACGGACCCTCACGATTCCACCCAGCCGCCAGTCGGTGAAGTACACGTAACCTGGACCAGAAAACTTCATTAATGTAATCAAGCGAGCTATCTCTGTGAAATACCAGTCCATGAACTCTGACTTACGCCCTTTTATCTTTCAACACAGACGAACTACACAAGTTTAAGTAAGCTGCATGATTACCTGCATTTCACAGATACCAGAAATGACTATCAATCATCAAAGAACAGGCCTGTGTGACTAATGTGATGATGACAGACATTGATTAATTAAATTAAAAGTACATCAGTCTGTGGGTTTAATTTAGACTGCTTTTAGAAGTCAGCTGCATCTCAGGACAGACAGACAGACAGACAGACAGACAGACAGACAGACAGACAGATAGATAGATAGATAGATAGATAGATAGATAGATAGATAGATAGATAGATAGATAGATAGATAGATAGATAGATAGATAGATAGATAGATAGATAGATAGATAGATAGATAGATAGATAGATAGATAGATAGAAAGGCAGACGGACAGACAGACAGAAAGTCAGACATATAGACAGACAGAAAGGCAGACAGAAAGGCAGACAGAAAGGCAGACAGACAGACAGACAGACAGACAGACAGACAGACAGATAGATAGATAAATAGATAGATAGACAAAAAGGCAGACAGATAGACTGATAGACTGACAGACAGACAGACAGACATACAGACAGACAGACAGACAGACAGACAGACAGATAGATAGATAGAAAGGCAGACAGACAGACAGAAAGTCAGACAGACAGACAGACAGACAGACAGATAGATAGATAGATAGATAGATAGATAGATAGATAGATAGATAGATAGATAGATAGATAGATAGATAGATAGATAGATAGATAGATAGATAGATAGATAGATAGATAGATAGATAGAAAGATAGAAAGGCAGACAGACAGACAGAAAGTCAGACAGACAGACAGAAAGTCAGACATCTAGGCAGACAGACAGACAGACAGACAGACAGACAGACAGACAGACAGACAGATAGATAGATAGATAGATAGATAGATAGATAGATAGATAGATAGATAGATAGATAGATAGATAGATAGACAAAAAGGCAGGCAGGCAGACAGACAGACAGACAGACACAGACAGATAGATAGATAGATAGATAGATAGATAGATAGATAGATAGATAGATAGATAGATAGATAGATAGATAGATAGATAGACAGACAGAAAGTCAGACAGACAGACAGACAGACAGACAGACAGACAGACAGACAGACAGATAGATAGATAGATAGATAGATAGATAGATAGATAGATAGATAGATAGATAGATAGATAGATAGATAGATAGATAGATAGATAGATAGATAGATAGATAGATAGATAGATAGATAGATAGATAGATAGATAGGCAGAAAGACAGACAGAAAGTCAGACAGACAGACAGACAGACAGACAGACAGACAGACAGACAGACAGATAGATAGATAGATAGATAGATAGATAGATAGATAGATAGATAGATAGATAGATAGATAGATAGATAGATAGATAGATAGATAGATAGATAGATAGATGGATAGATAGATAGAAAGATAGATAGGCAGACAGACAGACAGACAGACAGACAGACAGACAGACAGACAGATAGATAGATAGATAGATAGATAGATAGATAGATAGATAGATAGATAGATAGATAGATAGATAGATAGATAGATAGATAGATAGATAGATAGATAGATAGATAGATAGATAGATAGATAGATAGATAGATAGATAGATAGATAGATAGAAAGGCAGACAGACAGACAGAAAGTCAGACATATATACAGACAGAAAGCCAGACAGACAGATAGAAATGCAGACAGACAAAGAGGCAGACAGACAGTAAGGCAGACATACATTCAGACAAAAAGGCAGGCAGACAGACAGTAAGGCAGGCAGACAGTAAGGCAGACAGACAGATAGACAGACAGACAGAAAAGCAGACAGACATACAGAAAAGCAGACAGACAGACAGACAGAAAGGCAGTCAGACAGTAAGGCAGACATACATAAAGAAAGGCAGGCAGACAGACATACAGACAGAAAGGCAGGCAGACAGGCATACAGATAGACAGACAGAAAGGCAGACAGACAGTAAGGCAGACAGACAGACAGAAAGGCAGACAGACAGACAGAAAGGCAGACAGACAGACAGATATAAAGAAAGGCAGACAGACAGACAGAAAGGCAGACAAACAGACAGACAGGTATATTGATAAACCCACCTCCAAATACAGTAAGTCCAAATGGGTGGGAGATCTGGGTGATGCGTTCCAAAGACAGTCTGTTTTGTCCATCGAAATTGCTGTGCTCGATCTTATCAAAGAAGGCGTCCACCCAATACAATCGCATGGCGCTGAGAGGCAGAGACATGATCAAGAACAGAGGGGTTTAGGCCAAGGCTGAGAAACAGGATTATGTCCGATCATGGTTTTAATGAGATTAGGAGTGGTGTGCATTGAATGTGCAACAAAACAAACAACGATGAGTCACGCTTTAGGAAGCCATCAAAGTAAAAGAGAGGCAGATTTATGAATGAAACAGAGATGGATTATTGTTTGTGGTATTATGAGCACAAACGAATGCTGTATTGTTGTGGTTTCATTCTGGGAAATACAACTCACCTCCAGTCAATGGCCAGGCCATTGGGCCAGCCGAGAGTGGTGTTTACAATCGACTGAGCATGTGACCCATCACCCCAGGCCCGCATGATCTTCGCAGGGCGGTACCAGTCGGTCCAGAAAATATAACTGCCAAACACAAAGACACATACATGACTTTAATAGAAATAGTTCACCCATGAAGATATTGTAAATTAATATTCAAATGTCAATCTTTTACTTTCTTTCCTCAGAGGAACACAAGCTGTTTTACATGCAATTATAATGAATGGGGAATAAATCTTTCACGGTTCAAAAAGGATGCAAAATAACCTTAAAAGTTCCAAAACTATTTATATAATACCTTCCTAAGTTTAAGTATTCATTTATTTTAAAACTCATACCGACCTCAAACTTTTGAATGGCAGAATATTTATTCGTCATATTTGTAAAGACATACAAAAGACAATTTTAACAATCAGAAATTGAATAAGAAATTGTATAATATTCTTTCCTTTGCTGCCAGGAAAAATATTTTACTTAATTGGATCAGTGATAAATCTCCTTCCCTTAAAGGATGGTACAAGATCATTTTTGAGTTGATCCCCGTGGAGCGCTTTACTTACGTATTACATGGGAAAAACAGGCCAGTTTTACAAAGTCTGGACCCCATATCTGGACGCTTTGGAACCTTCTCTTCGCCCTATTTTATTACAAGTGACATTGTAACTTTCTGGACTTTTAACCTTATTTTTGTCATTCTCTTTATCTTTTGTAATTATTATTTTATGCATGTTATACATTATCTAATGTTGTTGCTTTTTATTTTATTTTATTACACAAATCTGCCTTATTATGGTACGGTCCTGTTTTATATAAAAATCTGAGTTTTTATTTTATTTTTATTTTATTATTATTATTATTATTATTTTGGGGGGGGGCGTGGTTGATGTTTTGTCATATTTGTATTATATGAAAATTCAATAAAAAAAAACAATCAGAAATTGTTTGATATGCACTCTCAAAGTTTCGGTCTTACATTTCAGTCTGTTCCTAACACATATGGACCACTCTTTTGGACCCATTTTGGAGTTTGACTGCTTCAGTCCTCATTCATTAAACTGAAAAGAGTGGCCAAAAAGTCATCCATGTTTGGGACAGCATGAGCGTGAAGACATAATGCAAAAATCACCCCAAATCTTCCCCCTGTGCCCTCGCCAAATTAATAGGTGGGGACACTTTCGAAACCTTCCGCTGGGTTTTATTTATAAACTGTTAGGTATAGACAGTGCCCTGCGGGGCTTTCCCCCGTTAAGCCAAGTTCTTAGTGTGCACTACAATACCAGCCTTCATGCAGCACTAATCTAGTCTCCTGGGCCCAGAGGCCTCATGACTTTGAAGCCATTGGAAATGTCCCACTACCACGACATAAAGAGCTCTTTTATCTGTGCCAGGTTCAAAGCTGGAGCAATCTATGAATGGCTGGGCACCTCCTCCTGCATTATGAAAGGTGTGACTGGACACAAGTGGCACGATTTTATTTTCATGGTCTTAGAGAAACAGAGAAGCGAGGTGAAAGCTTTGCTCCCCCAAGCTGTGCTTATGGCTCACGCTCCTCGCTGAATTGCGTCTGTTGAAATTTGACATAATCCTTTTTTTCCATTAAAGGGATAGTTCACCCAAAAATGAAACTTGTGTCATCCTTCACTCACCCTCATGTTGTTACAAACATGTATGAGTTTCTTTCTTCTGTACAACACAAAAGAAGATATTTTGAAGAATGTTGGTAACCAGACAGTTAGGCACCCATTGACTTCCATAGAATAATTTTTTCCTACTATGGAAGTCAATGAAGTCATTTCTTGAAAATATCTTCCTTTGTGTTTAACAGAAGAAAGAAACTCATACAGGTTTGGAACAACATCAGGGTCAGTAAGGTCACTGCACTCTAAACGGGTCACTTATTAGGTTTGATTTCACTTCCTAGAAGATAGCAGCCTACTTAGCCTGTAGACAGCCATAGATATATGCACTAGATGTCGCCTTGAGGTTCTAAGCATGTGTCAAAACCGCCGCCATCTTGGAACAGGGGTCTTGTCAGACGAAGTAGCTAGCTATCTCCGCCTGTACTTCGAATTCAGGGATTTTCGTACTATTTTTGTGTTGAGTATGGATGTTCACACGAACCAAATCTGAACTAGGAAGAATGTAAAAAAAAAGTTTTTTAATTTTCTCTGGACTCAATGATGTCTGACCATTGGTACGAACTAAAAAAAACTAGAAAATCGCGTTCATGACGATTTATATTGATTTTATTTCCATTGACACTTATGCATTAAAGAGGAGGGGCTCCCCTGTTCCATGATCGCGGCTCTATTGACGCATTCGTCGCAATGAACTTCCGTAGCCAAGGCGACATCTAGTGTATATATATATGGTGGACAGCAAGGTACTGTAGCTCACTAAGTTTTGTAAGAGAGCCACAGTGTTAACTACTTTTCTTTTTGATGTATATAAAATAGCAATATCAAGACTAGCTGATAAATGACTCACCCAGCCACCGGATGGACCACTATGGATCTGGGGTTGTTGAGGTTGCGTACAATGGCTCGTCTGGACTTATCCGCGACCTTCATGACAGATATACTCCTGTACCGTGGATCGGTCCAGTATAGGTTCTTTGATATCCAGTCATAAGCAAGATCTTCCACACCATCCACCCGATTGGCTGCCAGGATCTCCCTGCCTGTGCAGTTTAAAGCAAAGAAACACAAAGATGAAAGTGCTATCCACTGCTATACTGCATGTACACTTAAGAGCTATGAAAGCAAGAAACAATGCAGATTGCAGCAAAATGTGCCTGTTTTGGCACGAGGCATGTGAACTATACATACTATTGAAATTGGAAGTATTTAAGTTGGGAAACTTTCCAAGTTGAGGGCATATCAGATGAAAAACGAAGACGAAAGCCAATTGATATGGATCATAAGTTGTAATTTGGACTTCCAATTCTGTGAACTTTTATAAGTACACTAGCATATACACTACTGTTCAAAAGTTTGGGGTCAGTAAGTTTTTTTTTTAAAGACATTAATACTTTTATTTAGCAAGGATGCATTACATTGATCAATAGTGATCAAAATAATATTATAAAAGATTTATATTTCAAATAAATGCTGTTCTTTGGAAATTTCGGTTCATTAAAGAATCCAGAAAAAAAAAAATATCACGTTTTATCCAAATAAATATTTGTTTTCAACATTGATGATAATAATAAGAAATGTTTCCTGAGCAGCGAATCGTCATATTATAATGATTTCTGAAGGATCATGTGACACTGAAGCCTGGAGTAATGATGCTGAAAATACAGCTTCGCATCACAGGAAAATTATTTTTAAAAAAATGTAAAAAAAAAAAGATTTTTAACCGTTACAGTTTTGAATGTATTTTTGATCAGATAAATGCAGCCTTGGTGAGAATAAGAGACTTATTTTGAAACTATTAAAAAAATCTTACAGATACCAAGCATAGCATCAGTTCTGACAGGTCACGTTAGTCAAGCTAATTGTCAATCATATTGGACAGTTTTGAATGGTAGTGAAGATAAACTTAAAGCTAACAAACATAAAATTGTATTTTCCTGCCCCAAAATGTACCAGGCTCCCATGTGTGTTACCCCTTCTGAAACGCTAATCATCCGCTCTGGGTCACGCTGGCTGACCTTTGGTACTAAGCTGCTTGCCTCCCAACTTAAAAGTGATGAATAAAATGAACTGTCTATATTTTTTGGGTTGAGTCAGGAGGAGGACTGTATTAGTGTCCTGGATTTATTTTAGAAATGTAGTCCAACACCAGCGAACACATTATCTCATGTAGTTGGCCTTTGAAGGTAGCTGATAGCAGAGATCACATGCAGCGAAATGTGTTGTTGGCACACAGCAAACATCCCGAGGGCTGAATGGAGTATTCAAGTGAGTATCAGTTTCTCGCTTTATCTGCCTACAGGTCAAGGACATTTCATCAAAGATTTTGTGCTTTTGTTCACCAGCAAAATGAATGAGATAACAGAATTCGAACTGAAGAACATTTCAGTGAATATAAGCAATATAATATATATATATACACACACACACATTTTAACGGCATTCATTTTTTTGTTTTGCGATTAACAGCCTTTTTGGCCAAGCAAACTTTGTACGCGAGGACGTTTTATTGCTTTATCGACCAAAGCGTGAGCGGATCTAGCTTGACCGGAAACAAAACAACGGGCACGCCACACACACTTGCTTGGGCTTGCGAGTCAGCCAAATAGTAGGTTAATGTTACGTTTTGATTGGATGATGAGCGCGAGACGCCGAAATGGATGCCAATAAGAATGGAAAGAATACTTTTAAAAAGTTGCCAAATGGTTCCATTGACGAGACCAAAGTGATCTGTGTGTTTTGTCGTCGTGAACTGAGCTATCATTATCATAGCACTTCCAGTCTGAAATACCACTTGATGATGGCCAAGCATGGACCTCATCTGTATTTCTTTCATCCTTTTATTGATAGACAGTGTTACATTGTGTGAGAGAATATTTGCTCCAAGTGAGAATGCTAGTGTGAAATTGAAAACTGTATATGCCAATGTTGTTTTCAATAAAAAACATTGGCACAAAACAAGCCGATCCACTTTTCCATGTTGATAAGAGCATTAAAATGAGAAAAAAAATTATGGGACAAAAAGAAATCAAAAGACATTTAGAATAGATAAAAATGTGCGATTAATCGCGAGTTAACTATGACATTAATGCGATTAATCGCGATTAAATATTTTAATCGTTTGACAGAACTATTATATATATAATAGAGCCCGACCGATAAAGGATTTTGAAGGCCGATACCGATACAAATATTTGTCGGTTTTAAAATCCGATATTGCGATATATCAGCTGATATATATTTTTTTTTTCAGAAACGTGCAACAGATTTCCCTAACATTAGTTATTTGTAGTTATGTATGAGTTTTAACTAAAATAATATGATAATGCATTTTAAAAAGAAACTTGTTTCTTTTATTGTGACAACAGAACAGAGGAACCAAAGCTCATTAATGTTAACGTTTGCTGTCTTCCACTGATGATAGTGGCATTAGCTAGCTTTGTAGTTAGCTAGTCTATGATGAGCCATAATTTAGCAATGGATTACGTCATACTGCAAATTGTAAAATTTACATTTTCACAGGCCAAGGAGAGATGATACGTCTTATTGCTATAACTGTCACGTGCTATTAAAGAAATACTTCAGTCACATTGTCAAAAGATAAAAGGACAGTCAGTCAACTACACTGTAACAACGTAATGTACTGTAATTATTAGTAGCTGATTTATTTTATTTTTGAAATATTCATTTGTCGGCCATTATAACTGCCGATATCGACAGTTTGGAAAATGCCTAATATCGGCCGATAATATCGGCCTGCCGATATATCGGTCTGGCTCTAATATATATATATATATATATTATATACATTCTCACCAGTTCCATCAACTTTCTGTTTGTAGATGATGTCCTTCACTGTATCAGAGAAGAAAATTGAATCGTCTGCAGCACTGAAGTCCACTCCAACAAAATAAGATGGAGTTCCCGTCACAGGTAGAATGACGTCTTCTTGTGTGGACAGGTTGAAGGGGATTCCTCTGACCGCCAGCTGACTGGAGAACAGCAAAAACTGCCTTACAGCTGCAAGAGACATATTTTTCATTATATGTTTTCTTTAAACATCAAGTTCTTGTATCTCAAAAGGTTAATGTATTATATATAAAAAAATAAGATGCAAATGCTAATCAAAGAAACAGACACAAGGCGTGACTAAGATCTGTCTTACCAACGCATCTCTTGCCGTCAGCATGCAGATCGAAGCCCATCCGGCAGCGGCAGCGATATCCCAGACCGCCATTATCAGTTCTGTGACTCAGAACACAGATGTGCTCACAGCCTCCTCGATCAGGGCCACAGGGGTTACTTACTGGCCGAGCAAACAAACATACGTCACCAAAATAAAATCACAAAAAGAATAGCAGTCATTCAGTATTGTTGTTTAAAACCTCTCCTAAGCACAGTGATTAATTCACAGTTGTTTCACTGCCGTCCAGGATGCAACAGGACGGATTAACAATGTTTACACTACAAATGAGATGAGATCACATTGCATTTCTGATTATCTTCATGTGTGTGTGTTTTTTTTATCACAACAAAACTTTTTGAACCACGTTTAGCACTTTTAGCACGCCAACAATTATGGCGCTTTTCCATTACCAGTACCAGCTCGTCTCGACTCGCTTTTCGCTCCGTTTTTCATTGCAGACAGTACCGCCACAAATAGTACCCGGTCGTCATAGCAACGCCTTTCGTTCCTCGTAGCCCTATCAAGCTCTCGCTGGATCCTCTCTTTGGCAACCAAACAAAGGACAGTCAGCACCTCCTCGTTTGACCACGGCGTATTGTTTCGAGTTGCCATAATAATAATAGTAGTAAGTTTAACTGTCTCTGGCCAAACTATTTAAAAATGGCGGGGTTATTCTGTATACTCCATCTGGCGCATGCAATGATGACGCAGTGAATGGTGACGATTCTCTCTGACCAATCAGCAGTCGGCATTGTTTTCACATCACATTTTAGTATCGCCTCAGCTCGCTCAGAACCTCGCTGGAGGTGATACAAAAAAAAAGTACCCAGGTACAACTTTTACACAGTGGAAAACCAAACACAGGTGAGCCGAGCCGAGTCGAGCTGAGTCAAGCTGGTACTGTGAAGTGGAAAAGCGCCATTAGAGAATATGAGTGGGAAAATACTCATTGAACCAAAACCACAGCAAACCAAAACTGTATTGAAATCACATTCTTATAGAAACAAAAACAAGACTAAAATTCTGTTGGCGACATCTAAGCAGTTTAATTTTAATCATACTAAGTGGCACATGCACTTTCTAGGCTGCTTACCAAAGGGCTGTTTGTATGCATGGACCACAGTCAGACCATGTGGTCTCTGAGGGGTCTTGTAGAGTTCTTGAGGACTGTTGTCGCTGTATTTATTAGCCTTCATAACTGCCATCTTAGTCCAGTCAGTGTAGTAGACCGAATGCTCGAACAAAGCAATGCCAAATGGATGAGGAATCACAGAACCACCATGAACCACCGTTTTCCTATGGGAGAAGTCAAATAAGAGCCTAATACACTTCTGGAAACAACATGGGAAAATAAGCATGCATTCCCAAATGAAATGTCTCTGCAACTTGTAGAAGATACCTATGCAAGCCATCGTAGGTTGTGGTTTCAATGTAATCGTAACGGCTGTCCACCCAATACACTCTCTTAGCCTCAAGGTCCAAAGTAATCCCAGCAGGCCAGCCGAGTTTGGTCCTAATGATCCCATATCGATTGGTGCCATCCATGTAGGCCCTTTCCAGACCTGGTTCCCCATTCAAAGTATCCCAGTCAGAGAAGAAGAGGTACCTAAACTCAAGCACAATAAACTCATTGTGACACAAGACATTCTTTTACAATCACATTTACTGTCTACAATAAAAAGAGGAAATAATCTTATATTAAATTATCCTATTATAATGACACACCGTGATTTATCAATCTAATGTTGCTCTCAAAGACTTGAACTTCAAAGGTATTTACTCTAATATACTGTTAGCGCTCAGTTTGGACAGTATTGGGTTACGGATAAACCCTTGGGGATAAGAACGAGATTTTGAAATAAATACCCAAAGAACTTTATTTTCAAACACGATCCACAGCGATTCAACTTTACGCATTAATTGTCACTTCTCAATTTAGCAGGGGGCCACCTGGCCATACAGCCCTATCGGGTTTCCATGAAGCTCATCTTTGCTTAATTACTTCTGACTAATCCTTACAGACAGTGTACAACATTCCCGTTCTCAGTATCTGATGCTGCAGATCCGAGATCAGATTTATGATATTACCAACAATGGGCACGGATTATATGGAGGAAGCTAGGATAAGATTAAAGTCAATGGGACCCGTCTAACCTCTTATCTGGGAACTCACCCCACAGTCGGGTCAAGCGCGAGACCTCTTGGGTTGCCCAGGTGTTCAGCAATCAACGTGACCCGATTGCTCCCGTCTAAGTCCACCATGTCGATTCTGTTGACGCTGCCCTCAACCACATACAGCTTATTATTCACCCAGTCCACGGCGAGGTTTTCAGGATAGTCCACGGATACGTTCAGAACCACCTGCAAATGCGACCCATCCATATCCACGGAAAACACCTATTTGGAGAAAACAACTGGTTAGGGAAGCCAACAAGACCAGCATTTGTTGTAGGGTTCTTAAGTTAAAGAAGTAAAGACCCTTGCACACTGAGTCCGAAATTTGCGTCTGAAATTTTCGCACATTAAAAAGCAAATACGACCTCACGTTATGTCAATCACACTTGCACGCAAGCGAAACTTTCGTCCGTCATAAAAAAAATCGGATCGGCTCCGATTTTCTGCGTTTTTCGCATCCGTAGCAAGCAGTTTGACTGGAGTTTCAATGGTGTTTTGACAATTCAGAGCCACCGAATCACAAAATCGGAAAAATGCATACGAAAATTTCGGACTCAGAGTGCAAGGGCCTTTAAACTGAAATAAAGTTAAAATAAAATTCAATATGCCTTGGCATATAAGGTATGCAATAAAATCGTTTAATGGACAGCTAGTTGAAGTCAGTTTAATCACCGCGCTATATTAATGCTGTTTTCATTGAAGCACACACAGACACAGCGGAGGTCGCACTGCACACCCACAGAAACATGTTATCAACGCTGCCCCGTAATTTTTATTAATAGAAGTAGCATCACTAAATAATATTTCTCAGCAACGAGGGGGTTTCATCGCTGGTTTTGAAGTAATTCAACTCAGATTCTTTGAGAGAGACGCAGTTAATTTACACACACACACACACTCCCTCTCTCAATAATAAATTTAAATGAATGCTATAATTCATTCACGAAAGTAAACGCAATCTTACACACTACTTTATCTCTTTATCTTTGTCTGATTCAAAGTGGACAGAATCTAACGAGCTGTAACTGACAGTAACCTTCCAGTCAAATATTGCGCTGCAATCAATAACAGCTGTAAATTGCCAATCCTGATTAAGCGGATTAATCCACGGCTAGCTGTGCATTGAATGCACAACGATTTGAATGCACCTTGGCTTTGCGTCTGGTGATTATTTTCCTTCAATTCGTGCATTATAATTGTTTAATGCACAGCTAGCTTTAGATTATTCCTTACTAGTCTAATACTAGCATATAAATAGTAATAAAATAACACAGGTTCAAACAACTTCACTTTAAAGATCACGATGGACAACCAACTTCATAAGTTTGGCTGGTAAGCAGCATGGCTATGCTTTATTTCCTAGTATGCTGCACCAAATCAATGTAGATCCAACCTGATCTAAGGTTTAAAATCCTAACAAAACAATCAAAACTTGGTCAGAACTTGACATTATATTCTCTTCTTAAATAATCATGGGTAATAAGATTGTATTCTGGCTTGTATCATCTAACATCTGAGAGGTTGCCTTTCTCCGCTGCCCCAGAGGTGGTACTCTGAAACCACTGCCCTATTGATTAAAAGATGGCACCAGTTTCTCAGGCTGGATCCCTTGGCATCATAACACAAGCTAAGGCACCATTGCTCTTTGCAGGCTTCGCCCTTTGGAAACCAGAGCCAAACGTCTAAAAGACTATGATTCTTAGCTGACCTGTTTAACAGAAACTCAAGCTGTGAAGGTGGTTTGGTGGTGTGGCTCCTTCCAGACCCCCTGCGAAGAGTCTCTACCAGCATTGTGTTATGTTGGGGTACTAATCGCAGAAACCCATCTCCTTGCATGTACCCACTTTTTTTGCTCTATGGCGGATTTCCAAATCACAAAGTAGCCAAGAGTTTGAAACAAAGCTCCTTGAGCTGGCCAAAAAATGCATAAAAAAAGGGACTGAACATGGGCAACACGAATACTGCACGGTCACTCCAGATCCTCTCAGGTTGCATAAAATTACGCAGAAATATGCACGCATTCTCCTGCATATCAGACACTTTCTGGAGATTAGAAAAATTTAGAGTCTAGCACCGATCTGAGCCAGTTACCGTGACTGCAGCCCTTTGGGAGCCAGACTGCTCGCCCATTATTAACGTATTAGCAGTATCTACAGGCATCAGTTGAAGAATTCCCTTTTCCACTGACAGAGAGCCAACTTCCTTTATAGCCTCCAAACCAAAGCACTGATAGTTATTATACATATATGTTCTTTTTTGAATTTTTGAATTTTGAATTTTGTTCATTTTGTTCAAAATTCAGCAAAAAAATAAAAATAAAAAAGTGGGGGGCAAAGGGTTTTCAAGGCAGTAAAATTTCACCATTGCATTTTATTCTCAGTTCTATGTTGAGAATTAAGGAAAGTATATTAGTTTTTAGAATATAACTTTTTGGCAGTTACATCTTGGGTGTGCACTATTTTTCAATCATTAAACTGACAATAGTTCGGCTTATACCACAGTTACCACACCTAAAGGCATTGTTCAGATGTTGTTTTTCAAGACATTTGTCAGTTTTTTTTTCCTTAAAACACTCTTGTGTGTAGGACTAATTTCTTACGCATCTCATCCCACGCCAAAGCGTCATTTTAGAGCTAGTAACGGAGGCTTGAGCCTTTGATAGCAGACTAATGCAGTTATTAGAGAGAGAGAGAGATTAAGCGTGTGTGAATTACCTGAGTCTGTGCGTGTCTCAAGAGTGTTCGGCAGCAGCATCTTTACTAATAGCGAAACTGTAAGTTTATCTGATTCAAGAACAGCACGGCTATTACCTCGCTAGTGAGAAATGTGATGTAGCTTTTAAATTGCTAAACTATTTTACTGATGAAATCGTTACAGCAGTGCTGACAACATGTTTCTGTGCTGAGTGGGAGAAAGTACAGTATGTGCTTTCCGTACATAATAAAATGTAATTTTGTGGCAAAAAACACATTGTCCTATTGTTTACTATATTTATTTGCTTGTTCACAGTCGTTGTGGGTTTTGGCTCTTTTGCTGTTGTAGACTGTAAGGACCTCTGAAATAAATGAATCGTTTGGCGAAGTGATATGGACATGTGATCTGGAACTACTTTAGCCTTTGCGTTTCCCTGAAAATAATTGCTTTAATTAATAATTGTTTGTCAACCATTTAGATTCAAGTATACATATATCATATCATATCAAATCATATCATTCAAAAGTTTGAGGTCAGCATGATTAAAAAAAAAAACTTTTATTCAGCAAGGCTGCATTAAATTAATCAAACGCAACAGTATACACATTTATAATGTATAATTGCTGTTCTTTGAAACTTTCTATGAAATATATAAAAGTAAAAATATTAAGCAGCACAACTGTTTTTAACATTGACAATAATAAAAAATGTTTCTGGAGCAGCAAATCAGCATATTAGAATGATTTCTGGAGGATCATGTGACACGAGTAATGATCCTGAAGATTCAGCTTTGATCACAGGAATAAATTACATTTTTAAATATTATTATACTAAAATAGAAAACAGCTGATTTAAATTGTTATGATAATTCACATTATTACTATTTTTACTGTATTATTTGCTCAAATAAATGCCCCCTGGTGAGCATTCAAGAGACTTCTTTCAAAAAAAAAAATCTTACTGACCAAACTTTTAGATGGTAGTGTGTGTATATATTCACATTACACATTCATTGACTTGTTGCTATTATGCATTTGAAAGTTGTATGAAGTTGTAACCTTATTTTTAGTGAAAACAGGTATAATATATAGATTTAAAATGTGTTTTAATTTCTAAGTAAGTCTCTAAGGGTTAACATAATATTGCTTGGTCCTGATTGCTTCAGGAAGAGTTTAGGGAGGCTTGGAAGATGCTGGCACACTCTGTTTGGGCCTTTAGCCAAACGTTGCTGCTGGGGTGTATGAGGTGAGATCAGAGCAGTCTGACTGGCACAATGAATGTATGTGTGAGTGTGTGTTGAGGGTCAGGGACGTCAGTACATGTCCAAGGAGGAAGAGCTGGTATAATGCAGAGCTTTGTTATCAACAACAAATGTAACATCGATATCTCTCGGCCTGACAAGGTTAGAACTTCAGTAATCTGTGAAATGCCACTTATTAAATTCAGGAAAGCTGAGGAGCCGTGGCAGGTGCCAGAGCACTAAATGAATGTAAGTGGGAAACATTAATGCCACACACACTGTGCTATGAAGAACGGTACAATGAGCAAGAAAGCAATTAGAACTGGCCGATATAAATCTCAAACATTCACAATATATCCAATGATGTTGCCAACACTATAAAAATAAATATTTTTGTAATAGATTTTAACTTGCATTAAACAACTACTAGGCTTCTCTGGCTGTTCGATGGAAATGTTAGATTGAAAAAAAAAATATTTACAAAAATATCAACCTTGTCAAAAGACTGAAAAATATTGAGATTTACACACCAGGTCAAACGATTGTAATTGGTACGTGTTTTTAAAAAATTCTCGTATACTCACCAAGGCTCCATTTTATTTTGCATTTATCTGCACTAATTTAAATAATAGTAAAAATGTGAATGTGAAATATTATTATAATTTAAAATAACTGTTTTCTATTTGAATATCTTTTAATAAGTAATTAATTTCTTTAATGCAAAGCTGAATATTCCAGCATCATTACTCCAGTCTTCAGTGTCACATGATCCTTCAGAAATCATTCTAATATGCTGATTCGCTGATCAATGTTGAAAACTGCTAAATATTTCTATAGATACCAAACATTTGTCAGGATTCTTTGACAAACACAAAGTTCAAAATCAGAAATATTTTTTCAAAGTATAACATACATTTTGTAACATAAATAAATGTCTTTAAACTTTTGATCAATTGAATACATCCTTGTTGAATACAAAAAAAACTCTTCCCAAACTTTTAAAGAGTAGTATATAATGTCCTGCTCGTGTTTAGGAAACTATATGCAGCCTGCGAGGATTGTTGTTCTTATTCTGAAGTCCATATTACCTTATTTTGGATTGTGTCTGTCCAAAAGACCCTGTTCAGCTGGTAGTGGAAGTCCACACCAACAGCAACTCCTCTGTTCTGGGACTCAACCAGGGTTTGAGCGCTGTGTCCGTGGACATCAGCAATCAGCAAGTCTCTCCCATTGGAGAATATCAGAGAGGGCATCCCAGCTACAGATAACCAAACAAAGTGGATTAATTTAGTAATATGCCTTCAAAATGAAGGATACACTTTGACAATCTTCAGAGAGCTCACATAATATAATGTACATTTGATAAGACATAACTAATGTGAGAGAGTTTAGGATTGGCTGTTTGGTGCCAGCGCTTGTTATTCATTATTTTCCCAGGCCTGCCAAACAAATGGTTGGGAGGCAGACATTTCAGGAGCTTAATAACATGATGGCATTCAATGCAAACTGGGGAGCTTGAAGAACGATGGGCAGCAAAAAGCCTGATTAATGGACATATAAGATAACAGTTAACACTAGGAACATTAGTCTGAAAGCCATGATACGTAAGTGAAAGCATGCAGAAAAATACAATGCAGACACAAGAGCATAAATATAATTTAAATAAGTAAAATATATAATAGATATAGGGAAAAAATTTGATTTTTGCAAAGATTTCAAAGGACGCCCACTTAATATTGTAATCATTATGATCACGAGCTGTAATCATTGCCTAACATGTTCATTGCGTCTTCTTAATCTGCTATCCCTTTAAACATAATTTCAATGAGTCAATTACAGTACTCCCCCAGACAGCTTCTACACACAGGGATTGAGTATAGACAGCACGTCAGAGGCCTGAATGAACCTACATGAGGGATTTGCTCGGCAGTATCTGTGCTGCTCCAGAAGGTATCCCTCTCGACAGCTGCAGCGATGGCTTCCGATCCGATCCTCACACAGCTGGTCACACATACCCCACAGACTGCAGTCATCATAATCTGCATGTGCAAAAAGTACAGGGATTGAGTTGAGTTCATGTCAAGTTTGATTGAATGTGTGAATAACCCATTTTCATGACCAATCAAACGTTTTACCGATGCATGAGCGGCTGTCGTTTCTGCTGACCACATATCCTGGAGGACAGGCACAGGTCCCTCCGTCAGGAGAGGAGTGACAATGATATTCACAGCTCAGGGATGCACAGCGCCATATACCTGACACAAAACAGCTATGTCAGCTATGTTAGGTAAACTTTAAAAACAGCACGAAAAAAGAAAAAAATCTCTTTCTAAGAAAATTTTTTAAGATGTTAATAAATAATAATAAAGTTAATATAGTAGATAAAAACAAAGGTTATTGGAGTATGTTTTATAAAATACCATTTCAGTCTTTTTACTTCAATATTTCAATGCGTAATTATTTGTGTTGTTTCTACACCAAATTAAATAAAAATAAATAGAATATAAATATTATATCTGAAATAATTGAAAACAAGAACTGAAACTGAAGTACTAAAATGACTAAAACTGAATTAAAATCTACAGCTACATACAGGTAGAAGTCTCAGTTGCTCTTCGGTCATTTCTGACCGAAAATTTTTCTGTTTCGAATTTCTAAAAATCACAGCTTCATCGGAATGTTATGAAACTTGGTGACTTTTATGGCATTATGTATGCCAATACAAAAAAAAATTGAGGTCATGATCCGAGCATGCTTAGTGGTCGTAAAAAAAATAGTCACACTTGTGTTCTTCGGTCAAAAATGACGGACCCATAGGAAATGTATGGGAAATTGACAAAAACACAAAAATTCACAGATTTTTATATATTTTTTTAATCAAAAAATTGTTTTTTAAATCTGTTCATAAACAGCTGGGGAAAAAAATATGTGTTCATAAACAGCTGGGGAATTCACTTGCTTCTCCATAGAGAGCTGTACATGTCATCTAGTGGTTACACCATGATTCTACGCTTTGTCTCTATGCTGTAACCAGATGGTGCTAATTTTCTTCAAAAAATATTTTTTCTGAAGGCCTAGACTCTATATTAAACTAAAATACTGCATTAAAAAATAATATATATATAGAAAATTATATATATTTTTCCATGGTAAAAACAGACCATAAATATTGCATAAATATTAATAAATTCAATCAAATTGTCTCAAAATACTAAATTACAAAGAATAAATATTATAGAACAAAAATAAATTGCATTGGTTTTACTGGAATGGAGGCAATTTAATTTTTAGGTGTCCGGTCACTTTTGACCGGGAAGATAACAAGTGTGACTCCGAAACGAATAACACCTGAGGGTTAAAAAAAAACACAGAAACTAATAAAAATTACAAAAGCATATGAAAAAATAAAAACTGAAAATATAAAAATAAACTCTGATTAAAAATATGAATACATACTAATAGGCTAGAATATAAATAACACTAAAATAATACTGTGAAGAGTCAGCTAGTGTTTTGGATGTTTTTAGGTGGTGACTGACTGCAGTTGCGTCCAGCGGTGTGGTTGGTTTCATCTTCTCCGTCTGGACAGTGTACCGTCCCGTCACAGAGGTGGTCGAGAGGGATGCAAACACTAGAAGAAGGACACGGCCATTCCCCTGGATAGCATTCACGCTGCACATTGTCTAAACACATCACATAAAACACAATTTCAGCCCATATTCATATTAAGAAAAATAGCATGCAGAGCAACATTTCAAAAGTGTACCGCAGCCTTTCTCATCAGCATTGTCCTCGCAGTCGTCCTCTCCGTCACAGAGCCAGACCTGATGAATGCATCGGCCGCTGGGACAGGTGTAGTATGTTCCTCTGCAGGTTGGGTAGGCTGGAGATAGCATACACACAGGCTTTTCTGAGTTACTACTTTATGTTACCCTTTTACATTCTTTATGATTAGATGTGGGGAAAAAGTGCAAAATTAAATCTCCGTACAGCAGTTCTGCTCATCACTTCTATCTCCACAATCATCGTCATGGTCGCAGACGTATCCGCGAGGAATACACTCTCCGTTATTGCACTGAAACTGACCGCTGCTGCACCGCCGGGCTGAACACAACCAAAACACATCCATGACACAATTTGACACAAAAATGAATTTAATACAGTGGAAAATAGCTACATGAAATTACATTGTTTATTCACCCTCACGTCGTTTTCACCCAATATGTGCGCTACAGTATATTATGATTCATATGAAGATCTGTCTCAATTTAAGCCTGTCAAATATCATTTATCCCTGTTTTCAGTTCACAAATGCCACATTTGAAAAAATTGTATCAGGTTTGATCACTGATGGCAAATGTAATTGGTTTTCGAATGTCACGATGAATCACGACAAAAAAAATAAGAATGTGAATTGGACAATCAGTGAAAAATACCTTAAATTTCTTTTAAAAAACTATCAAATGGCATCATAAAAATGTTACATTTGCGCAAAAGTCACTGTTATTTATATTTTATTATGCCTAACATCTTATTTTGTGTTTCACAGAATCAGGGTTGTTAACTAACTAAAACTAATACAAAAAAAATGTTAATTGAAATAAAGCTGAAAATAAGTTATATAAATATTATTTGAAATTGAAGCATTAAAATTACTAATTTAAGTTTTTAACTAATACCAAAAGTGAAATAAAATAAATGAAACATAACAACAATATAAAAACACAAATAAAAAAAAATACTTAAGAACATAACTAAAATGTAGACTGAATTTGAAAATATAAAAATAAGTGTGATTTTAACATATTAATAAAAACCATAAAACCAAAATAACCGTGCACATAAAAATGTAAATTACATATATTAAATATAAATATTTCTAATTTAAATATATTTCTCACATAACCAAATATTATAGCTGAAAAATCGCGTAGCGTAAACATTTTCCAGGCCATCCAGTAGATGACTGTGTCTATATACGTGTCCTGCCAGGGAAAGATACTCACTGCAATTGGCCTCGTCTGATCCGTCTCGGCAGTTGAGCACCTGGTCACAGCGCTGGCTCCGGTTATAGCACGCACCGTTAGCACACCTCAGCTCCGAGCACTCTGGGTAGACTGAGAAATAGAGACTCAGTCATTCATTAAAATATAATCACTGTGTAATACAATCCAGCATAGTACAGTACAAACAAACAATCAGCATAAAGCTAATGTGGAATCAAAGATAAACCGTTATGTGTGTAGTAAGTCTGTTACAGTATTGTACAGTGTGTGATGAGAGCGAGTCAATGATGGCACGGAAACTGAACTGACACTTGCACTAATCCACAGAGGAATCTGCAATCAACTCTGACAAACAAGAAGCATATTGTGGCCATTTCTGTCCATCAGCGAGACTCTTAATCTTACAAATTGATTAAAATGCCAAAGGAGCCTTTGAGAGAGAAGAAAACACACACACCTTGAGTGTGTGTGTGTGTGTGTGTGTGTGTGTTTCCTCCCTCAAACAATGTCAAATGTTCACACTATAAAATTATATTCACTCTATCAAATTAAGAAATATCACGAATTTTGAGATGTTTATGCACTTTGATATTTAAGTGTCATTTGAGTAGTTTTTTAATTTAATTTATTAAATGCAATGCAACTTTGCATACTGAGTGGTATATATTGGTATTAAGCAGCATATAAATGAAAATTATTAAATCAGAATCTTTGTTACATATTGTGAAAAGCTAGGTTTTTACTGTATTTTACTACTTGTTGAATGAACTGCTGCAATGGTGTTTGGTTCAAAATGGTTCAAAGAAGGTTTGGGAATAGCAAGGATGCATTCAGTTCATCAAAACTGACTTATATTGTTACAAAAGATTTCTATTTTGAATAAATGCTGTTATTTGGAACTTTCTATTCATTAAAGCAACACTAAGTAAGATTTTTTTCCCTCAAAATCGATTTAGTGGTTCATTAAGTCGTGACCATAGACTGTAAAAAATATGGACAAAGTGTCTGTGACGTCACCCTTAGAGTTTCTGAAGAATAGTTTTGAGGCTGTTTATGGGGGGTATGGGCGGTCCCATATTAGAAAATCTTGAGAAATACAAAAGATCAACCTGTAAAAGCATGAATTTATGCTGTGAAAACAGACATTTTAACATGGGATCTATGGATATTTGCTCCCTTTTGGGACCTCGCTCGACCTCCATGTGGAAATCCTTTCCATGATTTTTTTATGTTCATTCAAAGAGTTATTTTTCAGCATGAATCACATTTTAAAATGTATTCACATAGAAAATAGTAAATTGTAATGATATTTCACAATATTACTGTTTTTGCTGTATTTTGATCAAATAAACGCAGACTTTTGCAGACTGTAATACATATTTAGCCATCCTGCCCAGCTCTAATCCCATCTCTCACACACACTTACAGCAGTTTCTCTCGTCTGCTCCATCTAGGCAGTCAGGTACTCGGTCGCACCTGTATCCTCCCGGGATGCATGCGCCGTTCGTACAGGTGAACTGTGAACCGGAGCACGTCCTGCCAGCTGCCAGCAGAGATCAAAGACATGATTATAATATGAGTGTGCTGGGTGGTCCTCATCTTCACTAAAGTGGGATACTCTCCCGACACATGCACACTTTGCCTGTTGTTTTTTATACTGTTGCCTGCACATCTGAGATATCGTGTTTCTCCGACATGATGGAAATTACATCCCGGGACATTACTGGGAGTCAATGGAGCTCTCAGATGTGACGGACAGTCGTAATTGAAATGGAAGCAGAAAGTGAGGGAGAGAGATAAGGAGTACTCACGGCAGTGCTGCCTTTCATCGGAGCCATCCTCGCAATCCTCCTCATCATCGCAAACCCAGTGCTGAGGAATGCACTCGCCGTCACTCAGGCACTGGAACTGAGCGCTCTCGCAGGTGGGCTGGGCTGGAAGAGCGTAATGAGACGGCATTGTTAACCGAGCTAGAAGAGATTTGAGCTGGCCTACGCTAAGAGGGTTCCTTTCAAATAGCTCAGAATTCCTTGACAGATTTCATAAATAGAGGAACGTAAGAACTGACATGGACCGAGAAATAAGCATTCCAAAAAAATGGACTTTTCTGATCATATTAATTGAATGTTTTCCTTATTTAATAGCATAGTATCTATACAATTTTTCAAGTATATAGTTTATAGTACACTTTGCAAACTATCAGATCAGATCTGTATGGAAGCTTGTTTCCATAGTCAGAATTGTGAGAAATTAAGTCGCGATTGCGAGATATAAAGTCGCAATTCTGAGAAATAAAGTCGCAATTCTGAGAAATAAAGCTGCAATTGTGAGATATAAAGTCTCAATTCTGAGAAATAGTCGCAATTGCAATATATAATGGCGCAATTCTGAGAAATATAGTCGCAATTGCTATATACAAAGTCGCAATTCTGAGAAATAAAGTCACAATTGCGGTATATAAAGTCGCAATTCTGAGAAATAGTCGCAATTGCAATATATAAAGTCGCAATTCTGAGAAATAAAGTCGCAATTGTGAGATATAAAGTCGCAATTGCAATATATAAAGTCGCAATTCTGAGAAATAGTCGCAATTGCAATAAATAGTCGCAATTCTGAGAAATATAGTCACAATTGCTATATATAAAGTCGCAATTCTGATAAATAAAGCCGCAATTGCTATATATAAAGTCGCAATTGCAATATATAGTCGCAATTCTGAGAAATATAGTCACAATTGCTATATATAAAGTCGCAATTCTGAGAAATAGTCGCAATTGCTATATATAAAGTCGCAATTCTGAGAAATAGTCGCAATTGCTATATATAAAGTCGCAATTGCAATATATAGTCGCAATTCTGAGAAATATAGTCACAATTGCTATATATAAAGTCGCAATTCTGAGAAATATAGTCGCAATTGCTATATATAAAGTCGCAATTCTGAGAAATAGTCGCAATTGCTATATATAAAGTCGCAATTGCAATATATAGTCGCAATTCTGAGAAATATAGTCACAATTGCTATATATAAAGTCGCAATTCTTAGAAATATAGTCGCAATTGCTATATATAAAGTCGCAATTCTGAGAAATAGTCGCAATTGCTATATATAAAGTCGCAATTGCAATATATAGTCGCAATTCTGAGAAATATAGTCACAATTGCTATATATAAAGTCGCAATTCTGAGAAATAGTCGCAATTGCTATATATAAAGTTGCAATTGCAATATATAGTCGCAATTCTGAGAAATATAGTCACAATTGCTATATATAAAGTCGCAATTCTGAGAAATAAAGCCGCAATTGTGAGATATAAAGTCGCAATTGCAATATATAAAGTCGCAATTCTGAGAAATAAAGTCGCAATTGCTATATCTAAAGTCGCAATTGTAAGAAAAAAACACAGAATTGACACTTTTTATCTCACAATTCTGACTTTTTTTCTCACAATTGTGAGTTTACATCTCGAAATTCTGAGTTGTCAGGCCAATTCTAAGGGGACTTTTCCCCCCTCAGAATAGTTTATATCTCACAATTCTGACTTTACAACACACAATTTCAACTTTATATCATGACTTTATAACACACAATTGCGACTTCATATCTCACAATTCTGACTATCAATCAATTCTGACTTTATATCTCGCAATTCTGACTTTATAACACGCAATTGCGACTTTATATCACGCAATTCTGACTTTATATCTCACAATTCTGAGAGATAAAGTAAGAATTGCAAGATGTAAACTATCAATTGTGAGAAAAAAAAGTCAGAATTGTGAGATAAATTGTATTCTTAAGTATCTAAAGTTTTCCAGCAGCGTATTCTGCATGGGTATTGTGTCCCACATTACAAAGACCCTAATTTGATCTTTTAACTTCTTAATTTTTAATCTTTTCTTCTAGACTGGATCTATGACAGCCATCCGAGCAGATTTGTAGTGGTTCCATAGGTATCAAGTTTTACACCAGAATTTATTTATTATTTATTTATTTAATTTTATTTATTACTTTCAATTCTTGAATACATGGGCTAGAATGAATGTTTGAAAAGTGCACTACAGCCCACTTCCTGTGTGTGATTTTACGTGCTTGGCATACTCTTATTTAACTTGTGAGCAACTTATGTTTTTAAAGCCCAAAAAGGCTCTATAATTCATGTTTTATGACTGCACATAATTTATGATGTATAAAAAAAACTATTGTAAATACCCATTTTAAATTCCTGAGGGCACACATGGCTAATGCTAATGCTAATGCTGTTCCAGGTTTATGGATTACAAACTAAACAGCTCTATTTCACACTTGTCACTCTTTATCAGCGTTCAGTGTGACCTTGTGACTGTCTGGAAGAGTTACTTACGGCAGCCAATTTCATCTGAGCTATCCGAGCAGTCGGTTGTTCCATCGCATCTCTGGCTCACTGGAATACAACGGCCTGTCCCACAGTGGAAAGACCCAACCTCACAACCTGAACCTACACAGGACATGACAAGATATTGTGTTCAAGATATCTGTTCTAAATGAATAAAATATACACATAAATATTAACAACTTATATACAGCATATTAAATATAAACACACATATAGATTAAAAGTTGCTAATATATATAAACAAACAAAACTTCTGAAGGGACGCTAGCTGATAGGCATAATTTCCCACATTAATTATATGTAACATTCTTACCTGAGCTTTGCCCTATCATTGTGTCAGGTCTAAATGACAGATGCCTGAACCTTTTGCATCCATTAGCTTTTAAAAAGGGGAGAAAAACCCACATTCATCAATCAGGCCTATGGGCTTACTCAATGCAGTCCAACAGATAGCAACCAAGGTTCTTGCACATCGACTTCTCCCACAGATCATAAAACCTGACCATGATGGGTCTGTGAAGTTTAGATAATGTAATGTAATAAGAAATAATGTAAACATTGCAGGAGTTACTACACAAGATAAGGTTCAAAGATCTCCCCCTACATGGACAATGCCCTTCTGTACATAAACCGATCCAAAGACCTCTGACCGTTCCAGATGCACTCGTCCAATGCAAGATGGAAAGATACATGTACGATGCATGATCAATGTTGAGGATCCATGAGAACGCCTCTGAACATTCCTTGAATAATTCATTTAGATGCCTCCTTGTCAACTATCTAAAAATCATAGATCATAAAAATATCATAGATATCATCTTTTTTGTTCTTTATATATCGTTCTCTGAATTTCTGAACTATGCTTTATTTTAAAATCTGCTATATTGTTATATTATTTTGTACATTTTAATAAAATCTGGTTTAAATATTTATGTGTAACAAAATGAGACCCTAGTACGCTAAGTAAATCAGAGATGCTTATTATTATTATTATTATTTCCCAAGTTTATTTACCAAGATTAAACATTTAAATTTAGTCTAAAATAAAATGATATTCCCTGTCATTCACAGAATGTACAAAGATGTCAATAAAAATGATCATTTAATTTGAGTTTGAGAAATGAAAATGTTTCTTATTAGCCAAAAGTTACACAATACAGCAATATATATATATATATATATATATATATACTTGAAAACAATGCTTGAAAAGTATATAGATACTTGAAAACAAGGCAATATATATATAAAATGCCTTGTTTTCAAGTATCTAAACATCCTTATAATACAATTACATTTAAGCAAAATTGTATAAGATATTAGAACTTATAATTTACCTATTTGGAAATGTTTGCCTTTGGTTTTGTCTTATATGGACAATAATTTAGTTACCAAAAAAATCTCAAAACATAATCTTAATTCAAGATACAGTCCTCTCTGTAAACAAATATCACAATTTAGTTTTTTGAGTATATCTTGTTTAAAGGATGTTTAAATACTGAAAATCAGGCCTGTGAAATCAATGCATCACCCATAACCCCTCTGTGCTTACTTCTGAAAAGCAGTGAGTGCACTTCACTACTCAAGTGTGCATGGGGTTGTGTCACGCCATTGATGAAGCATTTAGACAATCGAATTGACAGCTAGCGGAGCCAAGCGTGCCAGTCGACGAGCAGGCACTAACTCTCCTTCATCTCAACCCTTCCTTTTGATCTCTCCCTGTGAGTGACATCTGAGGAGATAAGGTACCACCCCTCTACCTTCCCCGACAGGCTCCAGGACATATCGACACCATCAGCATAGTTCAGCCGAGGAGCTCTCCGTCAGGGCCGTCGCTCGGACCCGCGGAATGTGGGATTCTGATTGTCTCCCGCTGACACTGATGAATGGTGCATGCTGTTCCTTGTCAGAAATGTAATTAGGATAAATATCGGTACCGGGTGGTACCGTAGCCCTTACACCCAAATTCCAAAAGCAAAGGGAGATGCAAGGTGGAATGACGTGGTGAAGTGAGAGTGGGTGAGTGAGTAAGTCTTATCACCAGTTACCTAAACACACACATACACACACAGTCTGTGGGTCAAACGTATGTGATATTCCCAAAAAGAAGCCGCAGGAGTCAAATTTAGAAGAACTTAAAAATTACTTCAAAAACTAGAACTTAAAAATTATTGCCCCATAATTATTTGATTGTTCCAATTCAATAATTTCATGCAGTGTTTTTGTCAAGCAAAACATTAAAAGTGTCAAAAAATCCAACATATCTTATTTTGCATGCCCTCTGAGGGCAGATCTAGTCATTCTTAGGAAATTTAATAAACTTCAAAGTATTATTTATCCTGTACTGTTTGTGCTACAGTGGAATGATCCCTGAAACCAACTTTTTAAGATAAGGTGCTAAACCAACCCGATCTCATAGGAAAGTGTAAGTATTTTATGAAGAATACGTGATTTCATAAGAACTGGTATGATGTGAATCATAGGAAAATGTAAAAATTAGATTTTTAGAAAAAGTAAGCATGAAGGTCCTACCCTAAACATATCTATAGATTCTGCAAAAAACAATATTCACTGAAATATAAAATAGTTATACATTTCCAAAGGATTGTGTTGTTAAACTATCACATCTAAGTGACCAAACTTACAATTTTCACCTGACTGACCTAAATTCAGACTGAAATCTAGATACCAAAATATCACACACTCTTAGAAGAAAACGTTCTATATAGAACCTTAAAAGGTTTTATTAGCGCTACGTATTTGGAACCCCTAAAAGGTTCTATACACTCTTAAAAAAGGGTTCCTCTGGGTTCTATATAGAACCCTGGGGTTCCATACTTGGCCAATAGAACCTTTTACCAAAAAAAAATGGTTCTATATAGAACCATTTTGGAGTTCCATATATGAAGCGGGGGATGGAACCATTTCTGGTTCTAAATAGAACCATTTCTTCTAAGAGTGCAGATACTAGATTTGAGGGCTCTTTTGACTTGGGACACGAAACCACATAGCAACACCTTAACAACAACCCAGAACATTCTGCAAAGCAAAACCCTGGTAACCATTAATTAATAAACCAATAATTTACCAACTGTAAAGCATCACTCTACCAACTATCCAGAACATCCTACAACTTACAGAACAACACCAAAACAGCCGCCTATAACATTCTATCAACTACATGGCAGCGCCCAAGCAACCACCAAAAACATACCAACTGCATAGCAACACCCTAGCAACCACCTAGAACATTCTAATAATTGCATAGCAACATTTCAACAACCCACCCATAACAGTATTGTATTATAAGGCCATAGCAACCACCAAAAACACACTACCAGTTGTATAGCAAAAACCTGGCAACCACACAAAACATTTAACCAATTGCATACCAACGCCCTAGCAACCACCCAGAACATTCTACCAGTTGCTTAGCAAAACATTTGTAGACATTTGTAGACACCCTGGTATTGTGGCAGCACGTTTTGTGTATATATTTTAAATTAAAGTGTGTGTAATGTTTTACTCACACTTTAATTAATTATATTATACTTATTTATTATATTTCTCACAGGTAAGAGAACACACCTCATCACGGGTATACTTCTCAATGAAATGATTTTAAAAGCAATTACCGTAATAATTTTTTTTTTTTTTTTTGCGTTTTGATTATTAATATCCAAGGTATGGAAGCTTGTATCCAGCAAGGAATAATTGTGAATAATTTTCATCACAGAATTCTGACTTTCTCACAATTTCTGAGAGAAAAGGCTATAATTGTGAGTTTATATCATGCATTTCAGTATATATTCTGACTGTGAAATCTATTTGCTGCCTGGATCTCAACTAGAGCCTAACGCTGATCCTGTTATACCATCACACTGCACTGACTCACAGTCCTCAACAATGATAGCCTAATGAGTAAAGAAAGCATTTTGAACAGTGAAAATTACTCCAACCTCGATAAATTATCATGAACAAAAAAGTTTTTTTTTCATTTTCATTTTTCATGAAGCCTGGCTGTTTGGATCAGTTGAACAAGAATCGTATCTGACCTGATGCCTTTTAGGAAACTCATGTGACTCAACTCGAGCACAAACTCCGCCTGCCAATAGGAAACTGAGAACTGGGCTAAACTACATCATGAAGTCATGGTTGACATTTAGCCGACCAGTAACCTTGCTAAAAATCTGAAGTAATATGTTTAGACATCCGACTGACAAAAAATGTGTCTTACAGTGCAACTAAGTAATCTCTAAATGAATGGAGGAACAACTCCCTCTTGTTGTGAGACGTGGCAGGTTGGAGGTGTTTAAAGGAATAGTTACGCCATACAAAACCAGTTTACAGTAACAATGACTGTCAGGCTCTGAAAAAGACAAATATTCAAAATTCTCCTTGTCTTTTCTACAAAAAACAAACAAAAAAACAAAAAATGCACATTGGTTTCCATTGAATACATTTTCATGTTTGAGCATAAGAGGCATTTGCAATAGTTCTCCCAGATTGAAAAGTATTGGTCCTAAAATTGATCCCTGAGGAACTCCACACAGTACTTCATAAAGTTCAGACAAGGCATTATTAAAGGGATAGTTCACTTTGAAATTAACTTTTGGTATGTTTTAGCTTACTTCAAGGGCATCCAAGATGATGGTGTCTTTGTTTCTGCAGTAGTTTCAATTTTGATATTTTTAGGTCAAACCGTTCTTGTCTGTCAGTCATATAATGGAGGTCTATGGTCACCACCTCAAAGAGCATGCACAGAGAAGTCCAAATTAAACATGATTTAATGACTCGTAAATGTGCGATTTCGAAATATCAAAAGACAACGTTGAATTTATTTCACAATCATATTTAGATCACTTCCGGCGCTTGCGCAGACCGAAGCGCCCACGCCCTCAGATCACTTGGACATGGCTGGTTACAACTGGTAAAACGATATATAAAACGAGTACTGTTCGTTTTCTCACACAAACTGCTCGTTTCGTGTCTTGGGCCATCAATGTGTACTTACATTTACGAGTCATTAAATCATGTTTAATTTGGACTTCTCTGTGCATGCTCTTTGAGGTGGTGACCATAGACCTCCATTATATGACTGACAGACAAGAACGGTTTGACCTAAAAATATCAAAATTGAAACTACTGCGGAAACAAAGACACCTACATCTTGGATGCCCTCGAGGTAAGCTAAAACATAAAAATTTATTTCAAAGTGAACTATCCCTTTAATGTGCTGTGTAACAAACTCCGGTGCTTCTGTATGCAGGTAAAATATTGCTCTCAAATACCTCTTAAAAATTAATTTAGACCAAAAACATAATATCACAGTTGTAGACAGCCTGTTGGTTCTGTGCCATTGCAAAACAAACGTTGTATTAGCAGAGCATTTATTATGTACGAGTTAGACGTTTATCAGCCTCGTTCCCTGTGATGTACTCTTTAATAATGGATTTCGTCCTCTGCCAGAAGGCCACGGGGTTCTGCGCTTGAGCCGCAGCGCTAAAAGCTCAGCGAGGGCCTCATAGCGAGAGGTCTAGACCAAACACCACAGCAAACGCTTTTAAAGCATGCCAGCCAAATGGGCTTCCTTTTTAACTCCTTCGGCAGCCAATTGGGAAACGAGCCTTTTTCCTGCTCAGTTTACTAATGATAAAATTGCTGCTCTACTCGCTCAAAGGAACCCTTTGTTGGTAGGACATGATCCCGGAGGTTTCAGCAGCGTCTGTAACGCACAGGTAGACAATTGGCATATAGAGGATCTGGGAGGTAAGACGCTCTTACTGACACCCGCTCGCAAGTAATAGAATTTACTTTACGTTTCCGCACACGCTGCCAGGACACGAGGCGAAAAGATGCATCACGTCAAGGTTCAAAATAACACACAAGCACAAAATACATTTTCAAAGGTTATCATGGTTAACTAAAACTAAAAACCATTCAAAATAATCATTACTTCAAATAAAGGTTAGCTGAAATAATATAAAATATGATTTCAGTTCTTAATTTCTCTTAGTTAAAGGGATAGTACACCCAAAATGTTTTAATTCCGTCATTAATTACTCACCCTCATGTCCTTCAACAAGAACCAATGAGGTTCATTCTCGTGTTACGCATCATGTTTGAGCTTCAACAAGAACCAATGAGGTTCATTCCTGTGTTACGCATCACGTTTGAGCTTCAACAAGAACCAGTGATGTTCATTCTCGTGTTACGCATCATGTTTGAGCTTCAGCAAGAACCAATGAGGTTCATTCTTGTGTTACGCATCACGTTTGAGCTTCAACAAGAACCAGTGAGGTTCATTCTCGTGTTACGCATCATGTTTGAGCTTCAGCAAGAACCAATGAGGTTTCAGCGTCTGTTTATGTTTGCAGATCAATGCAAATATGTGGTTAAAATACTAAATTAAATCTATTCATCATATAAAGCGATCATGTCATTTCAGAAAATTTGGACTAAACCGTTCAATTCATATGAAAGCGTTTTGCAATCTCTCTATTAACTTTTTGAAGTGTCAGTCAATTCATTGATTTTTCATTTTTGGGTGAATTAAACTAAAAGAAAAATTTAAAAAAAAAATTATAATAATTATTTATATAATTATAAATTCATTTTTTTAAATAGACATTAAAAAAATTAATAAATAAAACATCAACTCAACTAAAAATAAAAAGAAAACAAAATATAAAAAGAAAATCTAATCCAAAATACTAAAAACCTACAATCGTATGTTAATGATACTAAAATAACACTGATATTAATTGTTTTCTCTCATTTTTAACATTATGAATCAGCTATACATTAGCCAAACAGCTTTTAACAATCTTTGCCAAGAGCCGAAACCTATCCGCCGACAGCATCGTAAATAAAGCCTGCGTTTCCTGACAGTATCAGCAACTGGGAAAACCGACAGGTAAAGTGAACAGCGGCAGGCCTATCCTATTCCTGCACTCAACAAAACCAAGCATTTAGCCCCGTAATTTCCTGGGGTGTCTTTAAAAGGGTTTTATTTGGACGTCTTAACTAAGATTGCACGAATGACAACAGTTATGCGATTGTCCCCGGCCGGCCATTGTGAGGAGAGCGGCTTGTATTATGCAAATGCCGTCCTCCTGTTGATGGGTCTGAGCTTGTTTTTCCTTCCTTCATTAATGTCTTTGCTTAGCCTGTTTTGTTCCGTTTTCTGTTTCCTTTTTTGCCCCCCTCCATCCCCGTCTCCTCTCTGGGCATGTCTTTTCTAATTAGCCAACTTAAACCCTCAGCAGGCAAGAATCCCCAAAACTATCTGAGGAGAAAAACAAGGACGTGCCAACGTCAGGCCACAAAGAGAGAGCGGTGGAGGAATTTTCATTAGAATGAAGCCTCCCAAAGGCTTAGACCCCACTGTGAGACCACAATGGCACAATGGCCCGGCTGGCGGGGCTGCAGCCCCATAACTGAAAGTGTCAGCACGCCAAAAGGGCCGATGGAGACGGATAGCAGAATGGGGGAATACAGTAGAGCTTCCTGCGAGAAAGAAAGCCGAAAAGAGGCCCCTGGAGCCCATCACCCTCCATTCTGCCATCCCTCTTTCCTTAAAAAAAACTAAAGGCACTTGCCAGCCACTAGCCCCCCAAAACAGGCCAGTCCCGCGGGGGCCATGGGAGAGGTGCCGCTTCTTTCATCAATGCCGCCTTGTTTTGGGGGGCGGCCGCCGGAGTGAATGCCTGCGCAGGAATGGCTGGCGAAGCCCAGTGCCAAGGCTGGCCGGCCATACCGTGGAGCAGAGTGCCGCAGCCCGTTTCATATGGAAATGGACGACGCTGGACGCAGTCAATTGCTTTACAACTGACTTTGGCTCGCAGTCGTAGAGAAAGGACCTACTGGTACGCGAAGGCCGCTTGGCGTTGGCCGCAAGTGGAAAGGAGGCAAACATTGAGCCGGAAAGCCTATTAAACCAGTCCGCCGACTCCCGTTAGAAACTTTACGATGAATTAGCTGTGTGTGAAACTGAAATATCATCCAAATTAATTGCATATTTTGAAATAATCAGCACTGGCAGAAAACTATGCCCGATTGGCAATTCCAACAAATGTGTTATTTCCAAAATCTACAGGCAAACATGCTATAGTGTTAAAGAAATATAGCATATGTTATTACAGAATTTATTCATCTAATTTGAATCTATAAATATACTCTTCATTGTTTGTTAATAGATGTTTATTAGGGGTGTAACGATACACTCATGTCACAATTCGATACATATCACGATACTGAACTCACGATACGATATTATTGTGATACTCCAAGGTTAACAAAAAAACGCACTGTTGATTAAATTGCTAACTTTGATATTATTGTGGGTTTAAATGAATAGGCTTGGACATGGTTCTTGTAACCCACCAGAATAACAATATTCATGATTCTGAAGCTAAAATTTCTGAGTTATTGTAGATGAATATGCTTGCACGCTTTCACTGACTAGATATATTTAAAATAATGTCGGCCACTTTTTACTGGTAACATCAAACGTTTGGCTTTATCGGGACCCACAAATATTCCCACATTGCATTATTATAGAAAACCCAAACTTTTTCTCACACAGCATTTTTTATTTTGGGGAGACTATTCACGATACGTATTGTTGCATTTTTGTATTGCGATGTATTGTGGCATGATATATTGTTACACCCCTAATGCATTAGGAAATGCTGAAATTAACATTAACCAAGATTAATAAATGCCGTAAAAGTATTGTGCGTTTAGCAGGGTTATTAATGTTATAGTAAAACTAAAAGCATGAAAGCATACTTGATATAAAATAAAACAGGAAGTGAAATAAATTAGATTAATATTTTAGATAATTGACCAGGCAACTTTTATCATTTAGTTGACTAAATACTAAATAAACTAAAAACAATACCAGTATACAAAAAAAAGACACGCAACAAAATTACTAAAACGTTAACTAAAATTAAAATTAAAATCAAATCGAATTCAAAATATGAACAATATCTCGATGATACTAAAATACCACTTTAGCTCGTAATTCTTAATGCGTCAACTAATGTTAACGAATAACACATTGATCAACACTTTAATGTTTTAATTATTCAGCTCAGTTTGGGCTTTTTATGCCCGACCACGTGAGTGCCTTGGAAATGTTGTTGTTTTTTTTTTTATCTGATTTTCACTTCTTATGCATTTAATGAGCACCACCAATGCATTTACACACCCAGTTTGAATTTCATTACATGAGCTAAAAACACTTCCACATTTTTAAAAAAAATATCCTTTTTTGCACTGTTCACAGAAGAAAGAAAGCCATACAAGTTTGGAATGACATAAGGATGGGTAAATGATGGCTCATCACTTCTGGGTGAACTTCTGGCCTAGGTATCTCTTTTATGATACAAAGATTTGCAATGCGCTCAGTCTCATGCAGTCAAACGCCAACACCAACACACAGGCATCTCATCTTTCTTATGGCACAGTGACGAATGCAGCCACTGAGGGTGCTGTTCACTCTGAGAGGATTAGAAGTCTTCATTAGTGCCAACTGTGTTAACTTCTGTTCCTGTTTCTAATACAGTAGCCCTGTTGCTCAAGGACTTACACCGGAAAGGCCCAGAAGCATGTGTGAGGTTTAAGGAGCACGTGGATAACAGGAAAAATGGGATTGCGGTATTTTCTCACTAAAATGCAGACGTCATTACTGTTTGTTTAGCTTGTTCACACATTCCTATAATAAGCTACACACAGAAATAATCACCATCAACAATCAACAAAGACAATTTCAAAGCCGTGCTATTTAATAGACACAGTTTAACAACCATAGCTGCACATTTTTGTATGTTTTGAGTTATTGAGCAGTCAATAGACCCGATATAATCCGGCTATGAGTGGGACACTTCTAGCCAAAATAACCTTGAATTTGGTGTCTTTGCCAAAATAGCTTGCAAGATGTATGATATTCCATCATGTAAGCAAAGTCAACAGTGACTACAAGGTGTTTGGTTTTATTTCTTTGTCATGGTCTATATGCGTAGCCTGTGTGTTTATGGTTTAGACGTCTATTACATTTTCACTGACTGCCTTGTTTTAGCCTAGACGTTATCACTGTGTTCGGATGGCTATTAGACGTCTTTTGAACGCAAAACTGCTTGCTGGGTTTAAACAAAAAGAACCAGCTCATGTGA
Source organism: Pimephales promelas (assembly GCF_988280905.1). NCBI lineage: Eukaryota > Metazoa > Chordata > Actinopteri > Cypriniformes > Leuciscidae > Pimephales > Pimephales promelas. The sequence continues at coordinate 37,042,359 of NC_142775.1, read as the reverse complement.
CTTATGCTTTCAGAGTTGCAACAGTTGCAGCCCACTTTTTAAGCAGCCTTCGATCTATAAGTTTTGCTTCAAGGATTTCAAAACATTCTTCAATAAAAAGTACTAACCCTTGAACCAACCATTACGAAAAAGAACCATGGTTTTATTATAGTAAAAGTGTAACAACCACAGTTTTTTGGCAGAATGAGTACCATTTGTATAACCACCGTTTTACAAAAAATACCATGGTTGAACTATGGTTAGTGTAGCAAAACCACAATTTTTGTAAGGGAAACCAACCATCTCTGAGATGAATTACAAAAAGTACATTTAATGTAAAGCAAAACATATTTGAAAATCTACTTATCTCATGCAGAATTGCAAATAAAGTTATAAACTATGGTATAAAAACACAATAGATTTTTTCAAAATTTATTTGCACAGCACTTTTTGTTTTAAAGCTGTTTTCAGAAAATGTCTACACGCCTTAGTAACATTTAGCAGATGAGCTCAACAACAATATAGTATTACTGGCTAATTAGTGCAGATAAATGTACCATACTTATATATCCAACTGTATAAACAGACCAGTGTGATAATATAGTTGACATTCTGCAACGATATAAACAATCACGCAGCCAGGGTTTGCTATATCTACCAGTTTACATGAGTGCATGCAGATAAATTTGGATATACTTATATATATATATATATATATATATATATATATATATATATATATATATATATATATATACAGCTTTGCGATTATATAGTTACATTTTGCAACAACACTCACTAAGTCAAGACTTGCAATATTTGCAAGATTACTTTAAAATAAATTGAAAGGTGATAATATACTCTAAAAATTGCTGGGTTGTTTTAACCCAACCTTGGGTCAAACGTGGACAAACCTGGGTATTAAAAATTATATAAAAAATTAAATTAAATATACAAAATTGGGTATATTTTTTAATTACATTTTTAACCCAGCGTTTCAGTTTGTCCATATTTGGCCCAAAGTTGGGTTAAAGAGTGTATAGTTTGCATTCTGCAACGATATACAATATGTGGTTTATTGCAAAATAATTAAATATATAGAATATATAAGTAGTTTAAGGACACTATTATATTTCTCTTTGGAAGCTGTGAATGGGGTTTTTACTTCTGGAAACTACTGTTGCGGTTTATAAAAGAAGTCCAATAGAAAAGTGATGCACTTTTCTTGCTGACGGTCAAGTTCAGATAAGGTCCTCTCTGTCCAGCATCAAACTGATTTCCTCTCTTGAAATCCTGTTACTGATCATGTGTGGACCCACATCTGATTCGGCCTATTGATTGAGATATCATTGTTTGCTGATCTTTGGCTGCACATAATACAAAAAGACTAAGAGATGACACTGATGAATGTGACAATGAGTGAACATGTCCCATTAATCATTGCAATCCAAAGATGGCTAATACGTGACTAATAACAGTAGCTTTTGAACAAACAAGTTATGAATCGCCAGCATCATCACATTTGCAGGCAATTTACACGCGGCTCTGAATAATAATTTATACAGAACGGTTTCACAAGTTGGTTAATAAACACCATGAAATGAGGTGTAAAAGTGTTTAAATTGTGCCAACTCAAGGCTTTTTTAAAAGAAGTACAAATCCATCATGTTAAACAAGGTAATAAGCAACTATCCGTGTATTACGACCTTTGACTCCTGGGTCTGAAACTGAGAGCCCGAGGAACCAACGGGAAGTGAAGCTCAGCGGATTAGAGAAAGTAACCTGTCCCCCTCCATCGAGACCCTTTTGGTCATTTCCTCCGAAACACATGCTGAATAAAGCTGGATTACAGGAACTCATTCCTGGCTCGCATTTCTGAGGAGATCAATCAAGGCTACGGACACAAATTTAAGCCATACATAGCAGTATGAATTCCCAAGACTGTGTGAGAAAATGCGATTTTGACACCCCGAGGTCACAATAAATTTAATTCAATCGTCCGGTTTTAATGCAGTGCTACTTTTTTGATGGCAAACATCTCCCTAAATGAATATCTGTAGAAAATCTACAGTGATGTATGTAGGCTCTGTGAAGTCATCCTAAGCTAATTTTCACAACAGAGTGTCGAAGCAAGCAATGGTTATCTTGAGCGGCAGCTGCAGAGTAATTAGTTGCTTGATTCACATAAGAAGCTTACATACTAAGGGTTGGGCAAAAAGAAAGCAGATTACAATTCGTGAAGCTCTAGCCCTGCAACCACACTTTTGCACCAGAGGAACCTGTTGGGCTGTCAACTGATTAAGCAACTGCAATACAGGCTCAAACTCCACGTCCCCTCCACAGCAGACTGTTTAAGTCTTTCAGAAACAGGCCCGAGTGCTGAAATGTGTGTGAATTTGCTTTGTACCAGCAGCTTGGGGTCTGCTAGAGATTGTCTTCAAGTCACATGCTCGTCTCTGTTACCTAGCAACGCCAAAGCTCATGCAAAAGTTCTAAGAGAACCTCAAATCTGTCTGAGGGAGGCTTTGTGCGACAATTCCATTTGGAACTTCTTCTTTTTTTTTCCAAAAAAGAAAATACACTTGTTCTGTCACGTATAGAGTTTGTTTTCACGATTCTGACTTTGCTTTGAGCGAAAAGCCGTTCATTCTACTATGCATGAATAACAATGCCGTTAGATAACACCGTTATTCCTAGGAATAAATAAGCGCCCGTCTATTTTCTAACATGCGGTGAAAATCTAATTGCACATTTCCCCTCTTGTGGGACAATTAAACCAGAACACATGTGATTTATGCGGAGTAACTTGCCCGTTATGTCTATTGTTAGAAATGATACGCACTAAATCATATAAAACAAATATGATACCAGAGAAGTTAATAAAAGTAGCAACGTACCTTGGCAATCGCAATGAAGAGCACATAAAGTTATAATGAGGAGTAGTTGTAGGTGCATCGTGACGCACGGTCCCGGCTGGTGTGTCCAGCCCCTCATGAAGCCGGACAGATGGAGCTCTTGGGACTGAGATGCAGTGAAGTGGCTCTTACTCACTTGTCCCTGGCTGATGAAAAAGGGCGTGCACATGACGCTCGCTCCCCCTCAGCTCGACCCACAGGATCAAATCCTTCACTGGCTCCCAGCAACCTGTTGAGCTCATTGACGAGACTACATAACATGTGAATTGCGAAACAGTCACAGTATGAGAAATATTTGGGTTCATTGACAGATTAAAGCTTCAAAAATGCGTGTTTTAAAAAAATCGTTTCAAAACTGATTTTTTTAAACTTCTTTCAAAATGTGTCAGTTGCTATACAACATTTCAAAGTGTTTAAAATATTGTTTTCCTTTCTTTTCTTTTCATTTTTACTGTTTTATGTCAGGCGGTAAAATTTGTTACAGTGTAGGCCTAATTATAGCCTAACGTTACATTTAAGTAGCTACTGAGAGGCTACTATGGGTTATGGTAGGATTCGAGTTTGGTTTAGTGTTAGTTGCATGTAATTGTGGCTAATTTATAGTTGTTACTATAGTAAAAATGTAACGTGTGTAACAATTAGTTAAATAAATATAATAAACTCGCGCATTAACACAACACGCATGCGCACGTGTTCAGAGCGACGCATGCGTGTTGCATGAACGCGTGCTGGAGATTAATTATTTGTAAATAAAGTGGTAAGTTATTATTATTATTTCCCCCCAAACAAAGCACTCATAAAAATCGTCATAAAATTGAAGTTAAACCACTAGTCACAAGGATTACTTTAACGATGTCTTTCTGGTGCTTGAAAGTGGTGTACATCTGTAGGCCTAGCTGTCAATGAAGGGACATAATAAATCTCATTAAAAATACCTTAATTTGTGTTCTGAAGATGAATGTTTTAAGTTATTGGTTTGGAACGACATGAGGGTGAGTAATTAAGCTGGTGATCAGCCACCTAATGACCAGCTTGCAACAGTTAATGACTTGCTTAAACCAGAAAACTATGTTACAAAAGACAGCCATCTTAACCTGGATTCTCCAGAAGGGATATCAGGCATCAACCAACATTTGCAACGGATATAAAATTAAAAAAAGAGAGAAAAAAAGAAGAAGAGGAAAACATGGTCTACCACTTCTTTAAAAAAAAAACAACTTAATTTAGCTTTTTTTTTTATAGCTTTGCTTTAATTCGTGCTTCAGATATGTATTACTGCAACAGGCTAAATTATTATTCATTATAATAATGCATAACCCCCCCAAGACTAAGCACAAGTTCAAGTTTTCAATAGGCTGAGTAGGTAATTTCAGCTCTGTAGCCAAGACTAAAATAATGCCGAAAACTGTTTAAATGCGTAACTTAAGGTCAGCAGGTTTTAATAGGGAGTCACTCAGTCAAGTCAAAGATCTCATGCTTGGCTAATAATTGATTATTTTGCGCCAGAACTAAAGTAGTTGCAGATTTGGTGTATGAAAGTAAGTCTTTTATGTGCAAAACTTTTAATGTGATTCTCACTTTAAAATTAATGAGCACACGCTGAGAGAGAGAGAGAAAAAAATAGTAAACCAGCCTAAGATGTTTTGAAAATCTTAGCTGGCCTCTCAGTCTGACCTGAATGGTTCTCCAAACCACTATAAACCATCCAAGAAAACAGCCAGGGAGACCAACTAGATCCAGCTAACCAGTTTAAGCTTTTAAGGGCATAACTTAAAGCTAATCAAAAATAATTATCTGTTATTTACCCCTCTAAAGCAAACGTGTAAAACAAAAAAAAAAATCTTGTTACACTTGTCATTGTAATTATAGCCTATGTGCTGAGAAATATTAATTAACAACATATACTTACTATGGGGTTAGGGAAGGATTATGGTTTTGGTTGTGGGTTAGTTACGTGTAATTATGCAAGTATTACTGTTATTACTATGGCAAGAACATGTAACATACCTAACAAAGACACTAAATTAAAGTGTTACCAACAATTCTAACCGCACCGATCGAACTAGAATTCACACTGTAAATAAGAGTCATGGCGACATCTAGTCCTAATACTCGAGCATTACATCTGCATTTATTTATTTTCCTCAACCTGAGGGGAAGAAACACTAAATTAATAACATTTCTGGATTAACATTGCGTCATGCATATAAATCGAATTTTGAAATAATGAATTACATTCTCAAATTCAAAAGAGGAAATACACGCGAAATAATCGCGACAGAATTCGACTGTTGCTAGGGGCAACCGGCGAAACTTTGTATTGCCACCAACCGTTGGATTGTTGCGGCTCATTGCGGTTGAGACGCCTTTGTGAAGAAACCTGATTTTTTTCTTCTTCTTCTTCTGCAACACACAAGCTTGAAAGATTCAACATGACATCTCCTCGGAAAATCCAAATAGACCTTAAAACGATGATCACTGACACTAAACAGGTACGTTTGTGAGCGCGTGACGTTCATACAAAACTGTTTACACCCGTTCAGCAACTGACACGCATTGACCCTGTGTTTATGATCGATTAGCGACTGTTTCGATTTTCTATTTGTGATAAAATCGTAATTTGAAACAATTCTCTAAACTAAAGCAATAACAAAGCAACTGGTGGTGCATTTCATTGCGCAACGATGTCGTATTTTGTAATGTATATTCTACGTCATTTAAAAAAAAATTTATTATTATTAATTATGAAAAGTATTTGAATTTTAGGTTTTGTTTCATAATATCCGAGACATCATACTCAACTTGCAGTTGTTTGTGAGCTTTTAAAACCAGTAGTTGCCAGTAGGGAAAACATTTCGGAGCTGTCACATTTTTACCATGTTTTCCCCCCTCGATTCAGTTTCGGTGACACACTTTGAAGACTTGGAAGATTTACTCGAGGGGAAAAAAAACTGTTCATATAACATTGACCTTTTATGATTAAGTTAATTGCCTTAAAATGCGCCACAAAAAGAAATTGCCTAATGCATAATGCAAGCACAAATGTATTGTGTAACTTACAAAAATGCCACACTATTGTTTTGGCTAATACATAATATTACACTGTAACATAATATTTATATATTTAAAACACGTGACAACAACCTCATTTGAAATCTGCCATCATTAGCCTAGCTATTTGACTCTTGCTTGCCTTGTGTATTCCAGTGTGGTTTTATTGTGTTCAATAAAACCAGGTGATAAACTGATCACTGGTGCTTGTTGAAGCTTTGTGAATCTTTAGTGTTGAACGAACCAGTGATTCGGAGGTCGTATCAAACTGCCTGCGCCACGTGATTTCAGTAAACGAGGCTTCGTGACTTACCCTAAAACTGTTTAGAAATTTTAAGACATTTCTGTCGACAAAAAAAGGAAGAATTTTATTTAATAGTCTGTTATTGGCCTAAAGCCCTCCATAAAAAAACAAGAACAACCATTTAATAAAATAACATTATACCGAATTCATATTTAATGTTATTAGATTATTTGTTTGTTTTTTTAATTGATTACACTTTCAATAAAACAATTGGTTTATAAATGTTAGATGCATTTACACCAGCAGGCGTCACCAGCGTGTGTCGTATGAGCTTCAAAACAGAGAATCATTTAGGTTCAATTGATTCAAAATTTAGAAAAGGTCCGTTTCTCCCTTCTCTAGTAGGTCTCAAGAAAGGAGGGAATTTTAATAATAATAATAATATAAATAAGGGAAGACTTCAAAAATATAAATATGTTATAAAATAATAGGTCCACTGCTGAACAATAACTAAATAAAATAAATAAAAAGGGTAAATAAAAAAATAAATAAAAAAGGCTAAATAAAAATAAAAAACATTTTAAAACAAAACAACATTCAGAAATTAAACCTAAACAAAGACAAACCACAGAATAATACCCAGTTATTAAATTAGCACACAACTGTGTCAATAGCAACACTAATAAACAAAGAGTTGTGAACAGTTGGGTGTTAATTAATAATTAATTATTTAATTAATTAATTAATAAATAAAAAATTAAAAAAAACATCTCTTCGCTTCAGAAAGCCTTTATTACACCCCCCCCCCCCCTTTTTCGGCTGAAAGAAGAAAGTCGTATAGACCATTTTTGCAAGATGTAAACAACACTGGTCCAGAAGCACTTCCTGTTTCAGTTTTTTAACACTACATAAAAGCTGAGATAAAATACAACGAACAGAAAATATAAAACTGAATCAAAAAATTAAACAAATATCTTTAAGATGTTTTCTTTACATGTGAAATAAAGAAAACGGTTACAAACTGAAACAGGAAGTGTTTCTGGACCAGTGTTGTTTACATCTTGCAAAATGGTCAATATGGGTGAACTAACCATTTAATCTTTCCTACTAGGATATGGACGATGTGCACCAAGCTCTGGAAAAACTCCGAAGCCTCTCCCAGGAAGAGAGGACCGAGGCAGAAGTGCTGCGTTCAAGAATTGACGAGCAGTCCACTCTCATCTGCATCCTGAAACAGAGAGCGGACGAGATGCTCCTGCGCTGTCAGGCTCTGGAGAAGATCAACACAGAGCTGGAGGACCTGAGAGCCAATGTGCAGCTGGAGCTGGAGAACGAGAGGAAGAAATCTGCACTGCTGGAGCAGAGATTCATGCACCTGGCCTCCAACCACAGAGAGCTCATCAACTTCAAGAACGAGTACAAAAGTCAGAATGCCAAGCTGAAGAAAGAGAATGAGAGAGTCAGACAGGAAAATGAAACACTTTTCAGTGAGCAAGTGCAAGAAAAAGAGGAGACAATCCTCAAACTGACCCAAGAGCTCAAGGACTTGGCAGAGCAACATAAGATACTAGAGACGGAGTATCAGTAAGAAATTGTTCACAGTTCCAATCTGTTTTGAAAGTAAAAACCTCATTGGTCATTTTCTCCATAAATAGATTTTAATGATAACTTCACTATAAAGAGGCCATATTGTGCTTTCACAAAGTCAGCTCCTGTCTTCCCAGTCTGTCAGTAACACTAGGTTTAGTTTCTGTCTCTATGAAGTGTGCTCTGATTGGTCAGCTGGACCAGTGTGTTGTGATTGGTCAGCCGCTTCCAGCATGTTTCTGAAACACACTACTAACTCAACTCAACCAAGTCCCGCCCCTTTTTTTAATGCATTGGGCAGGAATTATTTAAATGAGGAATATTGTGACACGTTCATTCCTGGAAGAAAGCTTAAAGGAGAACTTCGGTCAATTTTAACATTGAGCTCATTTTTTTTTTTTTTTGTTGAACATTTGGTGTGCTGTCAGTACAGACATTAACGACAAAAATCAGTGTTGCCTACACCGTGTTATCCTCTTTTTAAAATTCGCAACCTGTTGACTTCAATGGGGCAAGTTCTAAACCTGCTTTTAGCCTCTTAACATCCTTGATTTGTCATTACGAGTGTGTGAGTGGTGTTATTAAGAGTGACCACGGTCAATCTGACTGCAGTAGATGTGAAAGACATTAATAAAAATAATGTTAATTCAGCAAGCTCGCATACCTGTATTTACTTCCTTTTTTCGGTCGAAGTCCACAGTAGTTGATTGTCGAGTTTTTAAAAGGGGAGAACACGGTGTAGGCAACACCGATTTTTGTCGTTTTTGTCTGTACTGACACTCCAAATGTACAAAAAAAATGAGCTCTATGTTAAAATTGACCGGAGTTGTCCTTTAAGACTACAATGGCATTTCAGGGAGTTCAGAAACAGTGACACTGATATAGAGAATAACTCCCAATGGAGGGACTTTGAAACGTTTCATTTTTTCATGCTCAAACAGCAACAATACACACTAAAGAAAGTGGAAAATGTGAAAAAAGCACAATAGGACCTCTTTAAAAAAGAATATTGCTAAAATCCTGGTTAATCTACACTAACATAGATATTCATAAAAACTTCAGTAACACCGATATTCATAATCCTAAAGAGAGATCCACTTAAGTTTTGTTTTACAGTTTTCTTAAACTCATGCTTCTTAGTACAATTTATTGATTTTTTTTAATGCATATGCATAAATTAATGGGAAATATACATCCAGAACTATGGCCGCTGAAAAAGTGGACTATCATTATTTACTTTCTATCATTCAGTGAAATAAGTAAAACAAGTACATTAGTCAGTAATCTTTTCTATCCCAACAGGGAGAAAACGACAGGTTTCCAGATTAAACTGAAAGAACTGATCAACCTCCATCAGATCAAAGAGGCGTCTTTGAAGAACGAGCTAAGCGACACACAGAAGCAGCTGAAGAATGCTGTAGAGATGTGTGCAGGTACGCATTCAGGATTTCACCAAAACGAACTATTCTAGCAATGAGAATAACAATTGTAGATTTTGCAGATCAAAACAAGTCAAATGGCATTAAAAATGGTGGTTCTCAATTGGTGGATCACAGCCCAAAAACCCCAAAAACAGACCAAGAGACAAATTACATTTAAAATGCAACTAACGAAATCATGCATAGTTAGTTTGAGAAAACAATTAGGCAGATCAACTTATTATTAAAGAGAAAACATGAGAAAAATTGGATTGTGCATCCAATCAAACTCTACAGTGTTTGGTTTAAATTGATCTAATAAAACAATTAATTTATTTCAGTGTTTGATTTTAAAGACATTTGTTCACTTTCGTAGGATGGTCAGTTTTGAAACAGTGTTGGGTCGCCACATGATGTTAAATGTAAAATGTCCTGAAACAAAATCAAACCCTGAGCTTGAACAATTGTCTCTTAACTAGTTCTGACTGGCACACTGTTTGACACCTCACAAATTTCTTTCTGCCAGAGTTGGATCTCAAACTAAGACAAACAAAGGAAAAAGAATCATTGAGAGAGACAGACACTCAGGAGAGACTGGAGAAACTCGTGAAGGAAAAGGATGAGTTAATTGATCTCTCTTTACAGCGGGGAAAAGTTATTCAGGTAAGATTTGACACCAAACAGTTACTTCAATGTATATTTTCAGATTGAGACGTAATGATTTCACTGCAATATGTTACAGGACAAGCAAGCTGAAATTCAGGAGCTAGAGAGAAAAAGGCATGAAGCTGAGAAAAGCAGACTAGATGCAGAGAACAGGTATGAATCTCAAAACACATTTTTAATCCATATATAAGATATTTAGTCTTGATCAATGGAGTTTTAGGGCCAGGACACACTAAGGCCGTTTCTCAAAACCAAGAATGCAAAGAACGGACTTGTGTTCTTGGGAAGAAAGCTCTTGCTAGTTGTTCGAACTCACGAGGTGACGAGCACACAGAACGCTGCTGACAGTTTGAGACGTGTGTTCTTGCTGGTATTGCGCAATAGTAACGTTACACCCGCACAGACGCCGTCTGCAGTGCCCAAACATAACGAGAATTATTATACAGCCAGGCTTTATCGCCCAAGCCTAAGGGATTACTCTACATACACTACAATGTAATGTATATTCACAACAATAAAGCAACACATGTCTCATTTTAATTCTGCTTCTGTTATTTGTTTGTGTACATCACTAGCCAACGGCGGGAAAAAACGCCGGTAATATTCGGTAATATTCAGGTAACTTTTGACCTGCCCTAGTCGGACGGTGTCTGTTTTTTTTTGGGGCTGATTCAGCATGTTGAATCGGTGTCGGGCCGTCAGGGAGAGTAGAATTTCGGATTGGCTGTTCAGCTTGAATGAGTGAGTGCACGATAATAAAAGTGAGAAAAGCGAGCAAAGAAGTCAAGACGGTACAGACAGAAGGCTGTTATAATTTTACATCATCTTACCTGAGCATTCGAATGCACAAATATTTTCAGAATAACATGAGCCGACTAGCCTGGGTTTCCCCATACTGCTTTTGCGCAGCGCGATTGTATTCACGCTAGATACAATGGACCAAATTTTCACCTCAGCGAGGGGAGCAATCACAGAACGGGGAGGGAGCCGCAAGACGATGACGACATCTACGTATGCGACACACCGAAGCAGTTTGTTTATACCTATGGATCAAACATGGCAGCAGACACGAAGTTACCTTTCGATGCAGTCTTAGATACATACGCCATCGTGTACACACAAATCTCTGACCCATCGTCTTCTTCCTCGTCTAACTTCTTTCGCTCTACATACGTCATCTGGTATAATTGAACCGATTGGCTATGAGCTACTACAGGCGCATTTGATAGACATTCGTAGCACCCAATAAACGACTCTGGGTATTCGTAACCACGCCTCAAATGTGGTTCCCAGACCACGTCTTATGCCTGGTTCAGATTACACGATTTTAGCCCGATTTTGGCACGATCCGATTGACGTAGGGTGTCGTGGGGATTCGTAAAACGACAATGGGCGTCAGGGCCGCAAGATTCGATCGCATCATCTCGAATAGTGTGTCATAGTGGGCGACAACCTACGTCGCGTCTGCGATGCTTCACGACATCACGACAAAAAGACTAGCATGTTTCATTTTTTTAACGGTCGTCCACGACGGTTCCGTCACATGTATGAGGTTGAGCAATAGGAGCACAGAAGCTTTTCCGTACACAACTTTTAAAAATGGCGAAACGAAAGAGAGACGATGGTGCTAACGTTAAAACTAAAAGTAAAAATATATAAGAAAACAATATATTACCTCAAGTTCTCTTTGGAGGATTGACAGCCCATACTGTCCTCTTCGAGCAATCCAGGAATGTGTCCATATTCGGGTTTTTTCTGAACACAGGACAGCCAATACAACAGTCACCGCTTCATCCATTGTTTGTTTACGTTCATTTCCGGAGGTCACTCGCTACTAGTTTCGCCTTCTCGATGACATCACGCCTGCCGTTAAAGACGGCGTGCGATGACTGGTCAAGAAGTAACGTGTAGTCCACGACACGACAAGATTTTAGTAGTCAAAATCGCGTAATCTGACACAGTGACTATCGTAACAGACAAAAAAAAATTGTAATCTAACCGTGGTTTTACGTTAGCTAGGCTATGAGCCGACTGGAAATTGAAAATAAAACGATGAATTATTGGCTCAGTTTGTCTTTGCCATGTTTTTTGAATCAGGTTTGAAAAGGAAGCAGCAGCCGTGAAGAGCGAGTTAAGGGTGAAGGAACTCCAGGATGCCTTAGAGAGGGCAGAGGACACCTGCAATGAGTTGAAAAAGGTCTGTTAAAAAAGTCCTCTATGGACATTGGACATTTTGGTCTCAATGGCATCTCAATGTTTTTACATTTCACACTTTTAGGCATTTGAGGCATTTAAAAAGCACAGCAGTGAAATGCTTGAAAAGGAGAAGGATTTAAACTGCAAACTTCGCCACATGGTCATCTGAGCCATCCATCCCATTTCCAGTGCATTCAGTCATTATAAAGCAAAACTCATTCACTGACAGCTGAGCTGGATCATCGCACTTGGATTGGTTGTATATAATGAACCAGAAGACGAGGATGAAGTGAGATTTTTCTTAAGAGAACGTCTTCCATTAGTAGAGAGTAGTGTAATGTCCTTCTGTGAGGAAAAAGTGGATTTGTTAATAGTTTGCAAATAGCTTGTTTTGGCTAACTGTGGTTCTATGAAATAAAAAATAGCATTTTTAAACTTCAAATGTGATTTAATCGCATAGGTTCCTGATGGCAGGGCTGTCGTGATTATTAAAGAATCGCCTGAACATGATTATTTGAGAAGTTACTGATCGTTGTAAGCTTTGAATTCCAGGAATTTTAAACAAATTTGGAATGTTTTAAATGGAATTTTAACCCCTATTTTTTTTTAGCTCTCTCCGACCAAGAAGATTACATCGAGTTAGAATGTTCAAAATTAAAGGAAAAGTTCGCCCCAAAAAAGAACATTTTCATTATTTACTACTCTCCCTGATGTTGTTGAAAATGGTTACACTTCATTTAGATGGTTCACTTTAGACGTTCAACTAATTATAACTAACTTTGCAATTACATGTCAACTAACTCTCATTTGAGCATTAGTAGACTGTTAGGTTCACGGTTTGGGTTAGTAGAGAAGTTGACTTGTGGTTGCAAAGTTACTTACAGTCAGTATAAGGTCTGTTGTGGAGCATTTAAATAAAGTGTTAGCAGATATTAATAATTATAGTGTTCCTTCTAGAAATTCGACCATCGAAATAAAGTTTCCCAAAATATTTTTGGATTTCATCGTCTACTTGAAGAAAGAAATACATCTGCGTAATTTCAAACATTTGGAAAAACCAGAAAAATTAAATCATCATGCCATTTTAATCATCATGCCAGCTCATCTGATGCTCATCTGTACAGTATATGCAATAAATTGAACTTTTCTATATGTAGCCTCATTCCTGATTAGATAAAACCACTCAACTGTGTAGTAAAAGCTCTCAAGCCATATTGCACTTAGAAATGTAATGTTCACCTTCCAGTTTCTTCCAGCACTTGAAGTCATGCTTTGGTTCACCCTGTATCCCTCCATGAAACTGTACATCTGTCCAACAAAAACAACATACAGTATCTTTAGCATTTGCAAAGTTTGTCAGCACAAAATTACAGTATTTTGCTGAAGTTTGTCATTTTGACGTGCTCTTTGTCATTTTTAGTGTGGTCATTCCTGAACTAATATGTGAGCAGGTATTAGACCAGATGTTTATGGTCATCTGGTCTGCATCTGTATATATGTTTTAGAACATCTGGATGATTTAGAGATGTTCATCCCTGATAGCATGTTAAGTTAACATTTTAATTGCATCTTGCATTGCACTAGCGATATCCTAATCTATTTTTGTCCTAAGTTGAGTATATTTACTCATTTTTCTCAAAACGATGGTCGTTCCATGGGGTGTGAACCCAGAGACTAGCTCAGATCTTTAACCTCTAAGGTTAGGTATGCAAGTGGTATGTCCTTATATCATCCCAGTGAGTTTTAATGACTGTGAGGTTGCGGTCAAAATGCTGGATTCCTTTGTGTTCTCGTAACTGCATGTTGCCGTATCACCATTTCATACATCACATCAAGTTGAGGCAAGTGTCCGTGCCATAACTGACCAATGTACCCGCCCTTTGCATCTGACCTAGTCAGCGGTTCATAACCCCAATGCCATGACAATCTTTTTCCTCAGAAGTGCTGTGAATATTGGAATTGCCTTATTTGGGAATCACTGGAATGGTGTGAATGACCCTGTTTCTGTGACCTCTTGTTTTTTTACTAGTTGTAATTCTTTCCAAAAATACTGATGTAGAGAGGACTTGACTGTTAAGATCATTTATTTTAGATGATATGTAAAGCATTTCAAGTATGTATAAAAACGATATGAAAGCACAACTGTTTGTGATCCTCTTTTGTAAGCTACATCTCCAAGAACATCCCTGCTGAAAGAGGAAAAACACACATCTTAAAGCATCCTAAGCTGGTGTGTGGGTGTTTGTCGGTCTGGTGGCTGATTTTAGAGAGGTTTTGAGCACTTTCCAGGCTTGGTCAGGCTGTGAGAACAGCAAATTTAAGCTGGGATGTCCAGATCAGATTTTACTACAAAAATCACATTTTAACAATGACTTAAGCATGGTCCGATGCCAAAGTTTTCCCAAAACTGATAAAAGGTCTGATTATGGTGTAGCAAGGCCCTTTATTTTGTCGTTTGTCATTTGGTTTTGGTTAATGTTTGAATAGTGGGAAATTATTTTACAAATGTGAAAAAAAGTCACACTATCTCACAACTAGTAAACATAAAAGCTGCTATAATATTTCTCATTTCTCTTTATATTGTGCAAACTCTTTATATTTCCACTCGTTCAAGCTGTTTTTAATTAACTTCGACATTAGTTATCATTAGTTACTGCATTATACACTAAAAATGTTAAGCCTTTTTTAAGATTTACGCATTAGAATTAATAGTAAAAATCCATCAATTTGAATTGAATAATCCTTACATGTTTTAATTGAATAATTGATTAAGGATTGTTCAATTATTTAATTCAAATAAGGATTATTCAATTCAATTCGATGGAATTTTTATTGAAATGTGTAAATCTTTAAAAAACGCTTACTTTTTTGCAACATTTAATGAGCAATACATTTGTTACAGTTTTATTGATCTTTGTTAACGTTAGTTAAAAAAATACAACTGTTTTTGTTAGTTCATGTTATATAGGTCCATTAAATAATTTTACAGAAAGTACTTTTGATTTCAATATTGTAGCATATTAGTAAATGCTGAAATTAACATTAACAAAGATTAATAAGTGCTTTAGCTATTTATCATTGTTAGTTCATGTTAACTAATGTAGTTAATAAATGAAACCTCATTTTGAAGTTTTACAACTCTCATCTCAATCCGTCCTTGTTGCCACACCTTTAACCTTTACCTTTAACTGTTGAAGCCACTATTTCCAAATTTCCAACTTGTAATTATGATCTGGTTTTTACTAGTCGGAAACTCATAATTATAGTAATTCTGACTAAGGATGCAGCAAAAATACACAAATTGGGTAAAACAAGGAAAGTACAAACAATCATTCCAGGACAGGGGTAAAAAAGAATAAAACAACAAAGTCATACTTAAGGTGAGCATAATCATGTGACAGACCTATAATAGAGCTTGAATTGCACACTGAAACATGACGCCGGACCACCACCTCCTCAATGCATTCTGATCCTAGGGCGTCATATACTGATGCTTTTGACCATGCATATACATCCAACGCACATGGCATACTTCAGCGTCAATATAACATGCTTCGATTATGGTAGGGTTAGACCACTAGGAGGCGCCTTCTGGCGCGTCTCATATTGACGCTAAAGGGTGCCGTGTGCGTTGGATGTATACGCATCAGTACAGTATATGACGCCTTGGGATGAGAACGGGCTGAAATGACTGCCTGAACTTGCATCTCCGGAAAACTCCCACCACAAATGTGTTCTGGCTCCACCCACACCTGAAGCCACGCCCCCAGCAGCAGCACTTTTACCAACTCCCACCTGACCGAACGCTGCCTTTAACAACCGAGTCCGTTCATCCCGTCTACAGCTGGAATTTCTAACAATGGAAAGAGCGACGCAGTTGCTGAGCGCTTATGCATGCCTTTACATGAGTTTGTGATTCTTCAGAGAGAAATGCATAATTTGTGGCTGAGACCCACCATTAGGATTGTCTTGGTACTTATAGTTGTAGAGTATCATATGGAATTGAGAAACCTCTTCAAATGTTTTCTCATGTACAGTGGAATCATTTTGAGAAACTTTCTATAGAAAACAATTTTATTGTTGCAGTTGTTGCAAATCTGAATTTCACCTTGGGTAATATTCCTTGACAGAAAAGAGATATAAATCGAAAGCTGACAACAATTTTCATTTTTAGATGAACTAATCCTTTAAAGGTTTTGCTGATAATTTTCTCACCCCCATGTCATCCAAGATGTCCATGTCTTTCTTTCTTCAGTCGAAAAGAAATTAAGGTTTTTGATGAAAACATTCCAGGTGTTTTCTCCATATAATGGACTTCAATGGGAACCAAACGGTTCAAGGTCCAAATGAGAGTTTCAGTGCAGCTTCAAAGGGCTTTAAACGACGCCAGACGATGAATAAGGATCTTATCTAGGGACCCTTCGAGTCATGACTCGAAAAAAAGATTTGTTCATTTTGATAAAGAGTTCGAACAGGAGAGTCACGAACGCTCATGACAGAACAGAGCAAGGCGAGCATTTGTGCTTATAAAACTTAAACTTTATTTTTGAAATGGCCGATCGTTTCGCTAGATAAGACCCTTATTCATCGTCTGGTGTCGTTTAAAGCTGCACTTAAACTCTCATTTGGACCCCATTGAAGTCCATTATATGGAGAAAAATCGATGAAGTCCATTGTGAATGTTTTCATCAAAAACCTTAATTTCTTTTCGACTGAAGAAAGAAAGACATGGACATCTTGGATGACATGGGGGTGAGTAAATTATCAGCAAAAGTTTTTTTTAAAGTGAACTTCTCCTTTAAGATCTCTGAAAATCTTAATCTTAAAATTGTGTAGGCTATATTCATTATAATGTTGCTTCAGTTTGTGTAAACGGTGATGAATATCTTATTTAATTTAGCATGTTTTTATCAACTAATATGTTATTTCTATTGGCTAAAATGAATTAATGTCATGATTTAACTCATATTTCAATCAAAAAAATAATTTTTGAGAAGAAAGAAACGTCTCTTAATTGAATCTCTTTGCAGCTGAGAGTGTGATTTGACTTTCATACATTTACATTTTTGTATCATAATCCTCATTGAGAGGGTAAAATGTGTGGTTTCTGAGACAAAGCATTCCAGAGTGTCAGTCGTGCCGTGAGTGCTCATAGCCTGCGGAGTTAGAAACCGAAACAGCCTCGGCATCTTCCGAAGTCTGCTCCGGACATGCTAACACTTGTACCATACTTGCACTTGGGTCACAGGTCACATACGTTCACACCCGGGTCAGAAATGAACTGGGACTTGAGGTTGAGAAGTCCACCAAAAGTGATAAAATGCCCCAGGGTATACTGTGAGGACCATCCTCTTTTTCTCTCACTCAAATTATTGCTTTGGTAGGCTTTATTAGAACATACTTATTGTTTGGGGTCAGTGTGATGTTTTTCTTTAGAAAGAACGTAGTTGCACTTAATTTTACAGTACTGGGGTTACGGTTAGGTTTGGGAGGTTCATGGTTATGTTATAACCCAGTTACCTTACATTACCAGTACTTTTGGGGGTAAGTATATTAAAAGTGCACATGTAAAATAAACTGCAAGCTAGAAATGAACACTTTCATCCATCGAGGGCACATTAAATTGATCAAAAGTGTATTTTAAATGAATGCTGTTCTTTCCATTCGTCTAAATAACCCTGAAATAAAAATGTATGACGGTTTCCACAAAAATATTAAGCAGCACACCTGTATGATTTCTGAAGGATCATGTGACACTGAAGTCAGGAGGAAAAATTTAATATAGAATAAATAATATTTCAAAATACTTTCATCAAATACACTTTTTTATTTTTATATTCTTATTACTTTGCTTATTTCATTTAATTTAATTTCAATGTATTAATTTACTGGTGATATTATTATTATAAAATGTATTATTTAACTTGGAATAAAACATAAGTTAATGTGAGGGATTGGTGTGAGTGGGTGAGAGAGGTGTGTATGAATTTTGTTTATCCACTGTAAAATCTAAGATTTTTTTGTTAACTTTACTTAATGTCCAATAATTTGTTAAACTTACTTAAAATTTCTTAGTAATCTGTACTGTTTACACAAATAAATATTATATATATTTGCTGCAATGCACAATACACTTCCTCAAATCACAGACAGAATTAAGTTGACAAAACTTAAATGGATTAAGTAAGAAATAACTTGATGCAAATAAGTTATGCTTACTTAATGAAATTTAGGCAATGAGTTTGCATAATAAAATTAAGTAAACTGAACTTATTGGTTTTTACAGTGTATGTTATGTAATGTTTTTTTCTTATGATTTGTCTTTTGTATTTGTGTGTATGGGAACCTCTTGAAAATGAGATGTTGCATCTTAAGAGGCTATCCTAGAATAAATAAATAAATAAATAAAATAAATAAACGCAGCCATGGCAAGCATAAGAGTCTTATTGACCCAAATTTTTTAAACTGCAGAAAATATACCTGATATTTCTTTCAGAACATTGGGGACAATCTCGCTTCACGTTGTCGTCGTATATTAGCCGAGCGCAACACCCTGATGACCGTCCTGGTGTTAGCCATAAACAAAGCTCCTGAAGAAAAGACTATCTGAGGTCAGGCCCTCTGATCACCATGACAGCCACCGAAGCATCCCGGGGAATGCCTGAAGAAAGACTAAAAACTTGTAAATCTAACTCCACCCATATTCCCCTTTGTTTGCCTCGACTCATATATCTTAAGTCTGTCACGTAGCATAAACCCCCATACTGGAGTCCAAAGTCAAGAATAGTTTTCAGACCATTAAAGGGATAGTTCGCCCAAAAATGAAAATCCAGTCATCATTTACTCACCCTCAACTTGTTTCAAACCTGTATGAGTTTCTTTGATTTGATTAACACAAAAGAAGATATTTTGAAGAATGGTAACTTCCATAGTATTTTAATTTTTTTCCTACTATGGAAGCAAACGGTGTCCGTCAACTGTCTGGTTACCGACATTCTTCAAAATATCTTCCTTTGTGTTCAACAGAACAATGAAAGTTTGAAACAATATGATGGTGAGTAAATGATGACAGCATTTTCATTTTGAAGTGAACTATTATGCAATGTCAATGTCGGGTCAAAAAAAAGCACCATAAAATCATAAAGAATAATCCATATGATTTGTACTTGTTCCAGGTGTTACAGCTTTTTGTTTGCAGATCTGCAATTCTCCTTTTATGTTCCTTGGAAAAAGAAAAAACAGCATATGGGTTTGGATAAGTAAATAAGGATAGAATTCTTGGATCTTAATATATGTGGACTTTTGAAAAATAATAATAATAATAATAATTGAATAGCATGAGATGCATCATCTACTCATTGTAGTCCACTTTAAAGCTCACAAAAGTGCCGTCTAGATGCAATTCTACTAAAGAGTTTGATGGGCTCTCCTCCCCTTCAAAGTGGGAGTGACAGTCCCAGACGCAGCCCGAGGAAGCCTACTTCTGCTCTTCACTTCAGGGTCTTCTTCACTCACTCACACACATACACACACTCACACTCACACACGCGTCAACTCAGGAACGCTGAGCTGCACACCTGGACTGCTTGCTTGTGGCGAGGCTTTGCTGCAAAGGTGAGTCACTGCCATACATTCATTAAATGACTACAAATTATGGTTAACTTTTTCAACATCTAATAAAAATATGAACGTTTCTTTTATTGTCTTTGCATTTTTTTTGCTGGGTAATGAAGTCTCTATGGAAGGTAATATTGTACAGTACTTTTTAAGCAGGTTTGTATGTAACATAATATCATTGTGCATTAGAGATTTCATTTGCTCTTGGAAATTGTTTGTGTATTGGTTTATGTTTGAGAAGAGATATGTTAATAAGTTCAATATTTACAGAGGGAATAAGAGCAAATATTTAGCATAAAGAAAATTAGAATAATTAAATAAATAATTAAAATTATTTTGTAATTTGCATAAAGGATTTTACATTGTATTAAGTGAAAAAGCAATCACTGTAAAATTAGGCAGAGCAAGAAAGACTTCTATGATTTGTTAGTCTATAAATACTGTAATATGTAGTCAGTGCTGTAGATCACTTATAAATTGTAGTCAGTTACTGATTCCAAATTGCATGAAAAAATTGTAGTTAGTAACGTAATCCATTACATTTACGCATTTATGGTAATATAATCTGACTACTTTGATTACTTTTGCCCTGACTCGTTTATACACTCTAAAAAAAAATGCTGGGTTGGTGTAACCCAATTTTGGGTAAAATATGGACCAACCAAAATGTGTGGTTAAAAATGTAATTTAAAAATTTAACCCAATGGCTCATTTGTTAGAGTAACATTGATTTGAATAGAACAATCTTGTACCATGTTGATATAGAAATACAATGAAAAAGAAAATATATTCCATTGTTTGTTATCCAAAACATGAAGTGCATGAAATGTTCCATTACGTAAAAGTTTTTATGAAGGAACTGCAGGGGGTTCAGACACTCTAAAAAATGCTGGGTTATTTTAACCCAAATTTGGGTCAAAAGTTGGGTTAAAAAATGTCATTTAAACATTTAACCCAATGGCTGAGTTTGTCCATAATCATATTTGACCCAAAAAGATGGGTTAAAACAACCCAGCATTTTTAGAGTGTTGGGTTAAAAAGTTTAATTAAAGTTGAAGTTGGGTTAAAACTTTAAATTAGATTTTCAACCCACCATTTGGGTTTGTCCATATTTGACTCAAATTTGGGTTTTAACAACCCAGCATTTTTTAGAGTGGATTTAGATTCATTATTTACTGTAATTTGTTTTCAGAGACTGTACACTATAATGCTGGGTTGTTTTAACCCAATGTTGGGTAAAATATGGACAAACCCAGCCATTGGGTTAAAAATGTAATTTAAAAATGTAACCCAATGGTTTGTCCATATTTGACCCAAAATTGGGTTAAAACAACCCAGGATTTTTTATACTGTACCAGGAGCAACTTTCACCACACATAATATGTGCATACCACACAGAAGACATATTGCAAAAAAAATGTACATTAAATAAATCACGAGTTCCTGAGTTTAACGAAAAGCTAATAATAAAATCATTAAAATGTATATATATTTTTAATTAAAAACAATTAATATAAAACACTTATTTAAAAAGTTGACGTTTATTTGTTTTCCTGCATGCCATATGACCATTTATTGACATCAGAGAACTGTGAACTTAATTTTTTTATTGGCCTTACTTAAGAACTTAAAATCTACAGATTTACTTTAAGTAAATCTATCAGGTCAAAGAGGTTCAACTGACAAACAAGTAGCGGAATCTCTGCATTGCATTTTAAATATGTAATGAATTTGTACATTTTCATGTGTTTGAAAGACAAAAGCCTTCCAGAAACAGTAAAACGTGGTTAAAAAATTCACTAAGTGAAAATTCAAATAATAATTGATGTGTTTGTCAGGAGTTGATATGCACACTATTTTATATTTTAGAACTAAGAAATTCAGGTAGAAAGTGGAAACAGTCCTCATAATAATATCACAATGTAGTAACAGTTAATGCTGTATTCTCTTCATGCTAACTTTAATATTCTTATTTCTATGTTTTGACAAGGTAATAATTATATACATTATTATTATGTTTGCAGGAGTGGCAGTCATGGGTCACACATTGAGCTGGTACCTGTTGTGTTTTGGTTTGCTGAGCGTCTGGGCTCAGGACTTCTATGAGGAACGAACCGGGCCAACAAGAGTCAAGACCGGAGGACAGACAGCGGGCAAACTGCAAAAACACGATGGTCAATGTGAGGCAATGCATTTTTACAGTTTTTTTATTCATTTTTGATTTTTAGCATGCATAACACGCATTACTGAATACACTGACTCTCATCTAAAGCTATTTTTGGAGGATAAAAGTAATTAATATGTTTCAGAACGAACTGATTTGAATGAATGATTCAATGACTCACTCAACAAGACTACTTACTATGTATATGCGTTATGAACTTGTGGGTCATCGTCAGCGCATCTCATGCAGTCGTACACACATAAAGCTAGTTCTACGCCTTAAATAAAACATGCAATGTCATGTTAAGACATACTAGACATACTACAGCAGACCATCTTTCTTAGATGATGTCTGGTCGTAGGCCTCGGGCGTTATCCTTTACAGTTTCCTAACATAAACATGATTTATCATTCATATCTGCACAAGACCTGGTAGGCCATGTCTTGTCACTGATGACATGAAGACTGATGAGCTGCTGTGCTGAAAGTAAGATCAGATGACAGACTGCATTGCTTACTGAGTAAAAATAGGATTATTAGAAGACTTAAGAGGATTATTGGTGTGTTTTTTTAAACAATATTGACCATATCTAACAATTTAGTGACACAAGGCAGCAGTGTTAGTACTGAAATCATTATGTAACATTAAAAAAGTGTAGATGAATTTCATCCTCTGTGCAAAAAGCCAGATTGCAGGGTTGAGGACTATTCAGAACTGAATTTGCCTTTTAAATTCCACTTTTTAATTTAATTCATTTTTAATTTTTTGGTGTCAGTACTTTTTAATACTTAAAAAAAATCTTTATGCTTTTAGCATATTATCATATGCACAACATCAGGTATTTCCAGAAATATATGTATATATGCATGCATGTGTAGGCTATATGTACATACCGTATATATATCTGGAAATACCTGATGTTTTGTATATGATGATATGCATAATGCATAAAGATTTCTGTTTTTGTTCTCTGAGCCTCTCCACTGTTTCAGGGTAAAATTTTGAAAGATAATTTTATAAAATACACACATAGATAGATATAGAAATATAGAATTTCTGTCTATATTATAAAGTTATCTGAAAAAAAAAAAGTGATGGATGTTTTGTTGTGCTATATGGATAAAATGTGTATGGCCAATAGCTACGTTAATTGATGATGATCTTAAACTAAGTTCAGAGAAATATTTTAAATCATATTCTACATATCAGGAAACACTGTAAATTGGCATAATGCATCAAAAATGATTGATGTATTTATGTTTTGTTCTAGTGCGCTCCAATACAATGAAAACTACTCACATTTAGAAGATATAAGCATTCAAAACTCACAGTCTCTCACTTCCGGCAATATGAATCAATTATTTTGATGACATCACTCTGCACTTCAGCTTCTCGTCAGCTTTCCTGTCCAATCAAATCCTCTCTAGAATCTGAAGCCCCACCCCCTACACGCAAGCTGTCCCTTTAAACCCGGGTTAAATAAATGTTGCTGCTGATTGGGCAGACATTTTTGACACACACACACACACACACACCAAACAAGAAAAACGTGCCTCAAACCCCGTTACAAACTGCTTCCAGGAACATTTTGTTCAACCCGGAAAACGTAGCAAAACGTTGCACACCGGTTTGAGCTTGAACTTGCACCTGGTTTCACATTATAATGTCACACAAATGTCATAAACGATTATGTGTACCTTAAGTTAAAAAACATATACTGTATGGTGGACTTATGAATTTCTTTTGTTCTGTGAGTGTTGGTTATCAACTCTTATTTCAACACATTCTCATCCCAAAATGTCATCTAACTGACGATTTTGACCATACATCAACATCCAACGTTCCCTTTAACTTCAGTTAGTTGACGATCCTAGGGCGTCATCCCAGATAGCGTCATCTAACTGACGTTAAAGGGTACCCTAAAACGTCGGATGTTGACGTATGGTCAAAAGCGTCAGTTATATGACGTCTTGGGATGAGAACGGGCTGTCTATTTCAATCAAAATAAAAGGAAGTCGATTCTTAAATTCAGTATTTAAATGACCTAATCTTTCCTTAACACATTATCTCTGGCTGTGACGTCAGCTATCCTGGATGAGGACTGCAGTCTGGAGTTGGGCTTTCTGCTGGACAGCTCTGAGACGGCCAAAGACAACCACCAGCAAGAGAAAAAGTTCACTATGGACATTATAGAAGGCCTCCAGAGCATCCGCTTGGATAACGGCCGCAAACTCAGCTGGAGAGCGGCCCTGCTTCAGTACAGCAGCCACGTCATAGTCGAGCAGACCTTCAAACAGTGGAGAGGCTTGGAGAACTTCAAGAGCAGGATCGCACCGATGGCCTACATCGGCCACGGCACTTACACCACCTACGCCATCACCAACATGACCAGGATATTTGTGGAAGAATCGAGCCCACAAAGCATCAAGATCGCCCTGCTGCTAACCGATGGCTTCTTTCATCCCAGAAACCCTGATATCTTCTCTGCTATGGCGGACGCAAAGAACCAGGGCGTGAAGGTCTTCACAATCGGCATCACTCATACAGCTAATGAGCCGGCCAACACAGCAAATCTGAGACTGCTGACAAGTACCCCAGCCTCCAAATTCCTGTATAATCTGCAGGACACCAACGTCATGGAAAAAGTCATTATTCAGATCGTAAGTATGGTGGCCCACAAGCACTCGTTCTGTCCTCAGATATACAGATCTGGTCAAATTCGTTCCTGCAACTTGAGTAGATTTGATTATGCTTTCTTAAGTAGTACTTTAAGCTTCGTTTAAATTCATTTCTACAGTAAAAGTCTACATATGTACAGATCTGTGTAAAAAGTCTGCAGGTTCTTTCTGGCCTTGTTCAAGGGTAAAATAAATAAATAATAATATATTCATAAGCTATGAGATACTTCTCCTACTGAGATTTCAACAGATCTCTTTTTAAATGGTTGGGTAACCCTTCAGATTTCCTGATTTGATTTGATTTCTATTCACAAGCTCTTGTTTTGATTGGGATTTTGATTTGATTCGGAATAATATGTGCATATTTTAGTTTCACTGTCCATTGATTTATTACAAAAATATTAAATTTCATACATTTCCACACAGCCATATTTACTATAGGCCTTATTACTATTAAATTCAATCACTGAAAGTGATTGTAACTTGATTTTGAATGATTGGGTGTGTGACTTAGAAGAGTTATTTGTTGTGCTCTGTTTTTGATTCACTAAAAAGAATCAGTTTATAAGAGTCATTTCTTGTTTTCACTTTCTTTTTCAAACTTGTAATCTAATTACTGTAAGGATTTGAATTTGCCCCAAATGTTTCTGTTATTGCTTTATCACTTGCTCTTTTATTATTATTATTATTATTACATTTCATCACTGAAAACGGCTGAATACCACAAAAATGCATTAAAAGGACATAGAGTGAACTGTTAATGTCACGATTTTCGATATCGTGCCTTAATTGGGAATTTTTATTTAATTTACATCAACGATTGACGTCTTTAGTGTCAGTGATATGTGCTTGTGAAATACTGTGACTTTCATCCTGCTAAACTTCAATCAGCTTTACTGGTTTGCTGGTCTTAGCTGGTCACCTGCTTTCCACAGGTCAGGTTGACTTGGTTGGCTAGTTTTAAAGAGCGACTTGTCAGCTGGCTGAGAGACCTTTTAAAAGAGTAGTTCACTTTAAAAAAAAAAACTTTTGCTGATAATTTACTAACCCCCATGTCATCCAAGATGTCCATGTCTTTCTTTCTTCAGTCGAAAAAAAATTAAGGTTTTTGATGAAAACATTCAAGGATTTTCTCCATATAATGGACTTCAATGGGAAACAAACGGTTCAAGGTCCAAATGAGAGTTTCAGTGCAGCTTCAAAGGGCTTTAAACGACACCAGACAATGAATAAGGGTCTTATCAAGCGAAACGATCGGCCATTTCAAAAATAAATAAAAAAGTTTTATAAGCACAAATGCTCGACTTGCTCTGTTCTGTGAAGAGCGTTCGTGACTCTCCTGTTCAAACTCGTTCATCAAAATGAACAAATCTTTTTTGAGTCATGACTTGAAGGGTCCTTGATAAGACCCTTATTTACCGTCTGGTGTCGTTTAAAGCCCTTTGAAGCTGCACTGAAACTCTCATTTGGACCTTGAACCGTTTGGTTCCCATTGAAGTCCATTATATGGAGAAAAATCCTGGAATTTTTTTTTATCAAAAACCTTAATTTCTTTTCGACTGAAGAAAGAAAGACGTGGACATCTTTGATGACATAGGGGTGAGTAAATTATCAGCAGAAGTTTTTTTTTAAAGTGAACTACTCCTTTAAACTAGTTTAAACCAGATAAGACCAGCTAACCACATATGGCCTGTATTCGACAAGTATTTGAACATACAGAAGAGAAAATAATTACATTCTGCTTGTTCTGCTAGTGATCCCTGACACCTAACAATTAGACTTTCCACACTTCACTTACTATAATTAGAGTAAACACGTCCCGTTGTGGCTTTTCTATACATCTAGTACTGGGTTTATATATTCCATAAATCTTTGTTGTCATTCCTGCTGTTATACTGATAAGCATTTACGTCAGGTTTCATTTTTCTCATCTGAGAAGAAACACATTGATATAATTCCAGTGTAAAGCAGGACTCAGCATGTTGTAGATAATGTTTCCTTTAATCTCTGGGGAGATTTATGAATGTATGGCCTGACGTTAACTGTTCATAATGTTAACCCAAATGAATCCTTGCTGTATAGCAACAATTATGACTCCAGCTTTTATATACCAGTTATAGTTTGTACAGAATCAAATGTTCTTCTTGTTCCCTCTACATAGGCTCAGCTGGCTAATGATGGGGTAAGTAGATCATATTTAATATATAGATAATATTTAATATAAAGCATCACTGCCTTACTGAAACAAACAAATACAACTTTTCCATTTACACTCTTTTCTCCATATTAAGTGCCCTCTGTCCCAGAAGTGTGTGTGTGAGAAAGGCGAGAGAGGACCCATTGGCCCAGCGGTAAGTATTTTCACTCTAAACTTCCTTCAACATGGGACTATATTTCCAGGAAAGCCAACGGGCACATTTTTCTCCTCTTTTTTTCCCGATTCCTAAGAGGTACGGATTCCTTTGAGGATTGTGGGAAGAGACAGGCATGGTTCTGACATTTTGGATAACTACTTTGCTTTGTAAAAGTCAGTGTAATAATCATCTTTGTCAGGACCCTTCAGCACAACCTAAGGGAAAACACGAAATAAGATTCCTAAAAAAGTGTTTTTCATGTTTAGCCTGTTGAAAGAGAAGACAATGTAATTACATGTTATGAATGAAAACCTTGACTTTCAAACCCTTAAGGGTCCAAAATTAATATTTTGCCACACCTGCCAAAGATGGGTGAATACTCATAGTGACATTTCTATTTTTTGTCCTTATAACTGCAGTTATTTAGCATTTGGGGATTTTTGTGCTAAAAAAACTGCACTGATCGATTGGCCAGAGACCAGAATCATCCGATTTTTCACATGTTCAGCCCGGACCGGAGTGACAATAGTTAAATAGTGCTTGTATTGCGCATAATTTCCTAATTCCCGCAGGTTTACAATTGACACGCACAAAAAGCCGCCTCTCAAACAGCTTGTGAGTCGCAAGTACCAAAATAAGTGGCTTACTGCGCTTAAATGATTAAATACACACAAAATTATGTCAAAATGCCTGTCTTGGTGAGTATTCAGTTAAACACAGTCAGTTTTGGACTGTAAATAGTTAAGAAAGATAATGCATGTTGTTTTAAGCCACAATTACATGATTTTAAAACGTCATCTGAACTGTGCGGTTCACACTACATGGCTTGCTCTCTGTGAAATCAGGAATGTTCAAGTTGTTGAACTGTTCACACCACACGACACAACGTGATTGATCCGCAAAAGGAGGTAACGCACTACACGAGTTGACAACAACTGTCACCCAACAATTCTATCTTGTCAACAAACCACGTTTTGTCACAAAAACATGCGATAAAACAAACCGGAAATGACACGAAACAGCACACGCGCCAATACCCAGTGAAGAATACTGACCTCAAACCATCCCTTGCTCTGATTGGCTGTAGCCCATGACATCTCGTGAGGTTGAGTCGTGCGACAGCTCTGGATATCTAGCATGCAAATCGGGATCAAAGAACAAAAGACAAAGAAAATCACTCCATGCTCTTGACTGAAAGCAGCTTGTTTCCGCCACAGAATGAAAAATTTAAAAAAGGTAATTGCGACTTTTTATCTCACAGAATTGCATGATATAAAGTCACAATTGCATGTTATAGTCCGAACTACGAGATATAAAGTCAGAATTAATTGATGAAGTCGCAATTGAGAGATATAAAATCAGAATTGCATGATATAAAGTCATGACTGCATGTTGTAAAGTCAAAATTGCGAGATATAAAGTTAAATCGGGCTTAAAATCATGTAGTGTTTAACTAGGCTTAACTTGTGTTGTGTGCTTAAACTCTTAAAGTGACAGCAGCCTAATATTACTGCGGCTGTCTGTCATGTCAATCAAAGAACAAAAGACAAAGAAAATCACTCCTTGCTCTTGACTGAAAGACTTTTGTAACATGTAAGCATTAATCTGTATTTAATTTTTTACAATGAAGACTATACAGTGTTTTTCATTTGATTTCTTTAATTTCTGTAGTATTTTTTCTTTCCTGAATACTGACCTTATGTTAGATCCACCTGAAAAACTTAAAGCCGTGTTTGTCATATCTCTATATATTGCAATTATTTGTGCTGTTGTTTGCAATTTGTTTATTTGTTCTTATTCTATTACTGACAAGAAATTTGCAATAGGTGCATCTCTAGTTAAAGTTACTACTTTGCGCAGAAGTTCAAGTGATTCTGGTCAAAATAAAATAGATGCACTGAACAAGTTAAGATTGATCTATTTTTTGCTCTTTTAACACAGCTTAAACTGTAGTGTTTAGAAGGGCGGATCATGTTAGAGTCAGTTATTCAGCGGCAGACGCCGGCCTAACCATCATTATCCAGGTGCTTTTACCTCTCAGGGATTCCACACATTCTCATGGATATAAATGACAGGCCTCAGTAATTGCTCTCATTAGTTTAACATTCTCTGGCTTGCACTTTTGCTGTGACCGAAGCAATTGATCAGGTCAAAGTCAAACTCCAGACTGTCCTTCATTCATACAACTGAGAAGTTCAATTCAATTTAATGAATCGTTTCAATTGAACAATTCATCTAAATGGTTCAGAAAGCAATTCACTAGACATTATATTTTACACCCGTTTTTTTAATTGAAACAACACTGCCATAAATTGCTAATAGGAGATTTTGTCTGATTTGGTAAACTTTTGGCAACAATTATAAACAGATACTTGCTCGACTAAACAAACAAGTGTTGCTATTGTCAACTAAAACTGTAAAAAAAATATATATATTTTTTTTTTATTCATTGAAATAAAGCTTAAATATATGGAAGCTTGTTTCCGCCACAGAATGAAAAATTAAAGAAGGTAATTGCGACTTTTTATCTCACAATTGCATGATATAAAGTCAAAATTGCGAGATATAAAGTCAGAATTGCGAGATATAAAGTCAGAATTGTGAGATATAAAGTCAGAATTGCGAGATATAAAGTCAGAATTGTGAGATATAAAGTCAGAATTGATTGATATAAAGTCGCGATGGCGTGTTGTAAAGTCAGAATTGTGAGATATAAAGTCGGAATTGGTTGATTTCGCAGTTGCGAGATAAAGTCAGAATTGTCTGATATAAAGTCAGAATTGCGAGATATAAAGTCAGAATTGATTGATATAAAGTTGCGATTGCGTTTTATAAAGTAAGAATTGATTGATATAAAGTTGCGATTGCGTGTTATAAAGTCAGAATTGTGAGATATGAAGTCAGAATTGATTGATAACTCGCAATTGCGAGTTTATATCTCAAAATTATGAGAAAACATGTCAGAATTCGAGATTTAAACTTGGAATTGTGAGATAAAAGTCTTTTTTTGCAATTGCGACTTTTTTCTCATAAGTGCGACTTTATATCTCACGATTGCAACTTTATTTCTTAGAATTGCGACTTTATATCTCGCAATTGTGAGATAAAAAGTTGCAATTATTATTATTTTTTTATTCAGTGGCGGAAACGAGCTTCCATAGAAATATGATATATAAATATTAGATGAAAATTTTAACTAAAACTGAAATAAAAAAGGCTAAACAAAGATGCAAAAAGAAAAACATTCAAAGAATGACAACATTTTTAAAACAAAAAGAATGACAAAAGCACATAAAAAGTCATTAAAACCTAAAATGAAAACTGAAAATATAAAAATAAAAGCTAATTAAGTAGATATTTTTCCATCGAAAGCTGCGAATTTAACTTATGCGGAAAATTGGAATATCGAACAAAACATTCGTGAATAAAGAACCGTGTCAATCCATTCCTGGAAAATTGGCGCAAAATATCTGTGATAAAAATGGAAGGGGAAGAACTTTCCCTACACCATAAACGCAATAAACTCTGACATGCTCTCTTGCGTTCAGATCCTAGTGTTTGGGAATGCAATTATGTGAGACACTTCTGGAAGGGAAACATTTCAGAAAGATCAAACCAACATTTAAAATGCTATGCAATCAAGGGATTAATAAGTAAATGTGTTTCCATTGTAGTTTATGCGCCTGCTTTCTTAGATACAATTGTGCATCTTGGACTTTACATCCAGTTTATTTATGCGATATTCCAAAATGTGGATGGAAACATAGCTATTGACAAATAAAACATTTTTTAAGGCCGCTCCACTAAGCATCAGACATATGAAGTCATTCACTTTTTCACTGGAATAGAACTAAACAGCTGCTCACTTTCTCCCGTTTCCCCGGCAGGGAAAGAAGGGTCGCCCAGGAGAGGACGGGACCCCTGGGGCTAAAGGTCATAAGGTCAGAATTTCTATTATTCTCTCTGGCGTACCCTGCTTTTGTTGATGAGGAAGCTGATGGCTATTTATATAGTTGTGTATTTGTCTCTTAATATTTTCATTTAGATTACATATACACATTTTCTCAGATTCAGCAGTACAGGAATCAAGAATGACTTAGCTCTATTCAGTAACTCTTTCTAAAAAAAACACTTGTGCTCTTGTTAGGGTGAACCTGGTTTGAGTGGACTTCCTGGTCGTGAGGGTTCAGAGGTGAGTGGCTGATGCTGGGACAAACTGTAAAAAAATATTGTTGGTTTAACTTAAAAAATGAAGTGACCTGGTTACCTTAAAATTTTAAGTTCATTGAAATGGAAAAATTGAGTTAATGCAATGAAGGAGATTGATTTAACCATCAGAAACTCAAAATATTATGTTATCTGAACTACATAAATTAACTTAATTTGACAAAAGAAAAAAATTGTGATTACAAATCATGAAAATATTTTTTTCAATACTCTAAAGTATTGTGCTTTAATAAAAAGATCTAAACTTCTGTCTGATGGTGTGATCATCAAAAATTATCTTAAAAATGTTAAAATATTTTATACGAATATATTTTTTGAATTATTTAAAAAAGGTGAACAAATTATAATATAAAAAAGAAGGTAACGGTATTTTCAATAGTCACTTATTGACAGAATACGATTGAATAATAAAGGTTACACTTAGGGGTCCGCTGTGATGTCATTTCCTGTTTTTTTGTTTCCTTGTCATGCGACAAGGCAAGGCAAGTTTATTTATTTAGCACATTTCATACACAATGGTAATTCAAAGTGCTTTGAATAGAAGAAATTAAAATGATCAAAACAAATAAGAATAATTAACAGTTTAGAATAAAAAAAATTAAATTTTAAAAAATTAAATTCAATTAAATTAAAACTAAATGGCTTCCTTTATTTTTGATTGCATCACGCAGACTTTTATTTGGTAGACGTTTTTTTTAATATTTAAAACAAAACTGCTTCACTGTAACATTAATAAAATATTATATCAAACTTTTTGAAGATGGCTTGATTACAACATCCAGACATTGACGCAACCTTGATATTTTTACTTTAAGCCTTAAAAAAAACGTCAGAATGTCAGAAATTGAAAAATTAGTCAAGCCATTCTAAGTATGAATTGCATTTTTATAATGATTTTATAATGACTTAATATATCCAGACAATATATATCATCGCCAATCAATGTGCAAGATACGAATAAATAGGGTATATAAAAAAAAAACATAAATATCTTCCTGTTTTGCTCACAGGGGAAGCCAGGCTACAAAGGAGAGCAGGTACAGAATCCCTGTACTAAAATCATAATTAATTTCTGTTTAAGCACACAATCATGTGAGATTGTCATGACTCTGATCCTCTCTTGACCGTGTACAGGGTGAAAGAGGAGAATGTGGAACCCCAGGAATCAAAGGAGACCGGGTACATAATCCTTCAGACATTACAGCATTCTGCACGCTCCTTGAACATGTGACGAACACAATAATATAGTATATGTTTTTAATGCTTAATTAGCGTATATTATCCCATCTGATAGGGTCCTGAAGGTCCAGTTGGCACACAGGGGTCCAGAGGTCTGCAGGTATGCGAGTATACATTTATAAAAATCTATGCCAAACAAAAAATGTCACACCTGTCTGTATAAACACACATGTATATGTATGTCAAAAATGTACAGTTTACAGTCGTTTTCTTTTAAAGCCATTAAAGGCCTTTGACTATTAAAATGTTGTCTTAGCTAACAGGAACTTCCCTAACGTTCTGGCAAGGTTCTCTCAAAGATACGAGCAAACGTTGTTTCAGTAACTTTCGTTCGATGTTATCTTGTTCTCAAAACGTCAGTAGAAAAATATGTATACTGTACATCATTGATGGAACGCTTTCTCTAAAACATTAGCTGTGTCTGAAATCGCTCCCTATCCACTATATAGTGCACTATATCGGGTGTCGGCCATTTTGTAGTGGTGTCCGAATTCTGAGTGAACGACATCATTCCCTACATTCATTCACTACTTTTACCCACAATCCTCTCTGAATTCGAGTGTACATTCGATGTACACTTCCTGAAGCCCTATTTCCCACAATCCAATGCGGAGAGAACTGAGCGCGCATGAAACATTACATCCAGTGGAGGATTTGAAAAATATCCGTTAATCGTCGTTTTGAACATAATAACGGTCGCCGGAGGGCGCTCGACGACACGTCATCTGTGAACGTGAGAGTTAATGTACAATTTCAGTCGATGAAACTACAAAGCTGGCACAGAGGTATAATTACAAAATAAAGTCATTATGATTGTTATTGTTGTTAATATTATTTTATAAAGTAGGTAATGTAAGATAAAAGGAGTTTTATCAGTACGCGTGACGAAGCCTTTTCTGCGACAGCTCCAACTCTCCGACGCACAGTGTAAACGTCAGCGTCCGAATTCACTCACTTCATCTCGTTCACTCCTTGCAGATATAGTGCACTCAAATGCCATACACTATATAGGGATTAGTGAATGAGTGAACGAGTGAGCGGTTTCAGACACAGCTATTATCTAACATGTGTTAAATGTCGCTGCTCATTGCTCGTTTCAGAATGTTAAGAGAACATTCCAGAGTAACGTTCCCATAATGGGTTGTAGAATGATAAAATGGAATGTTCCCCAAAAATGAAAATTCTATCATTAATTACTCAACCTCATGTCGTTCCAAAGACGTTCATTCATCTTAGAAACACAAATGAAGATATTTTTGATGAAATCGGAGAGGTTTCTGTCGCTCCATTGACTTTGACTCTTCAAAATGTTCATAAAGAGATTGTAAAACCAAATCCATAAGAGTTTAGCGATTTAGTGCAAATTTTCTATCAAGAAGAGACTATCGCTTTATATGATGAACAGATTTAATTTAGGCTTTTATTCATATAAACATTCATCAACTCACACATCAGTCGGGGTAAAGGGAAGTTAAAGCCTATATATTGGCTTGACATGTGAAAACCAGATGGTTCATTCTTGTTCATCAAGCAGGTTCGCTTGAGCTTCTGTTTATGTTCGTTGATCAATGTTTATATGTGAACAAAAGCCTAAATTCTATCTGTTCATCATATAAAGTGATCGAGTCTCTTCAGAAAATTTGGAATAAACCACTCAATTCATATGGATTAGTTTTACAATCACTTTATGAACATTTTGAAGTGTGAAAGTGTGTACTGGTAGCTGTCAATGGAGGGACAGAAATCTCTTAATGTGTTCTAAAGATGAACGAGAGTCTTACGGGTTTGGAACGAGGGAGAATAATTAATGACAGAATTTTCATCTTCAGATGAAATAATAATAATCCTTTAACGTTTCCATAACAAAAAATAAATAAATAAAAAAATGGACATTTTAACGTTTTAAAATAATGTTTTTGGAACTTAATGGGAACGACAGCACTTTTGTTAGCTGAGGTAGCACTATGTTTGATTGACAGGTGAGCAGGCGGTCCTTCCCTGCTGATTAAGTATGCAAATGATCAACAAAAGTTTGGAAGCCTGTTTACACCTGGATTTAGCATTGATCACCTGAGACCGATGTTTGTAATATTCCTTTATTTAATTGAACTAAAAACGTGCAATTCTTTTTTTTTCCCGAACTAAATCTGAGAGCTTCCACTCTAAACAATGCTGGGTTGTTTGAACCCAAATTTGGGTAAAATATGGACAAACCCAAATATTGGTTTAAAAATGCAATTTCAAATTTGAACCCAACTTCAACTTTCACTTTCAACTAATTTTTTAATTGCATTTTTAACCCAACATTTGGGTTTGTCCATATTTTACCCAAATTTGGGTTGAATCAACCCAGCATTTTTTGTATTTCAGAGAAGGTACACTCTGAAAAATGCTGGGTTGTTTCAACCCAAATTTGGGTCAAATATGGACAAACCCAAATGTTGGGTTAAAAATATAATTTGAACTTTTAACCCAACTCCAACTTTCACTTTCAACTGTAATTTTTTAAATTACACTTTTAACCCAACATTTGGGTTTGTCCATATTTGACCCAGCATTTTTTAGAGTGTAAATGTGCAAACACATCTTGAATTTCACGCAACATATGATTCAAATATCAAAACTTGTATTTTACTGCACTGTAAAGCAGCATAATGCTTAGGTGTCTACAGATAATGCTACACATTCCTAGAGACATCACACAAATGTTCATGTTCTCCATTTCATGTTTGCCCTGCAGGGTTTACCAGGACCACAGGGTGACATCGGACCAGAGGGCTCACAGGGAAAGAAGGTCTGTGCCTTATAATCACAAACCATTATCCAGTAAATTCAGCTCATCATGTTTGCCATGCACACCTGGAAAAGTTTCCCTGAATGCATGAGAAACAGTCATTGAAGGCGTGTTTGTCTGCTACATCCATTAGGTAAAATCCATTAGATGTTTATGCCACAGAGAATGTGAAATATTGATGCATTCTCAGTTGTTTACTTCACATGTCTTTAGAAGGAATTATCATTCGTGTCCATTTTCGCCTAAATGATGCACTCTGAGGGTAACAGGTGCAGAATAGAGACAAAAGAGTCTCACATAAGGCTTTCACTCTTTGTGTTCTTGGCCAGTGTCGTGTATTTTAATGCCAAAAATGTGTTTACCCCTTTACAATAATGCATTTAAAATTTTCATAATGTCTCATTATGATTTTAAAGGAATAGTTCACCCAAAAATTAATTTCTTTCATAATTTACTTTTTAATACATTTTGATCTGTTTGCATTCAGAAAGATAGCTATTGCATGGCTTCAGGAGTCTTGGCATCATGCCCCTTTAATGGTGTGTGTGTGTGACTGAGTGTTCTAGTGGTTTGAGGACACAAATGTGTAAAATGACATGGGTATTACAACGTAAACATGGTTTATGGGGACATTTCCTGTGTCCTCGTAAACCAAATGGATTAATTTTTTTATTTTATTTTTTCTTCTAAATATTCTAATAAAAAAAAATTCAGAAAGCTTTCTGTGATGGGTGAGGTTATACGCTTTAAAAAATGCTGGGTTGTTTCAGCCCAAATTTGGGTTAAATATGGACAAACCCAAATGTTGGGTTAAAAATGTAATTTAAAATGTTAACCCAACTTCAACTATGACTTTCAGCTGTAAATGTTTTAATTACATTTTTTAACCCAACATTTGGGTTTGTCCATATTTGACCCAAATTTGGGTTGAAACAACCCAGGATTTTTTAGAGTGGCAGGGGAATATAATATACAGTTTTTACAGTATTAAAACCATTATCGTAAACCACATACAATAAGTGTGTGTGTGTGTGTGTGTGTGTGTGTGTGTGTGTGTGTGTGTGTGTGTGTGTGTGTGTGTGTGTGTTTTGATGTTGAGAGTCATGGTCACAATGAATTGTTCTCCCTTGTGACAACAACATACTGATTTAGAACAATATGAGTGTGAATAAATTATATAATTTCATAGTTAGGTGAACTAATCCTTAATTTTGGACAATAATCTCCCAAGTGTCTTCTTTCAAGAGACTATGGTTTCATCTGCAGTGCAAAGGGTTCATGAACACCAACCATTTTAGTTTGAGTATGCCTTTCGCTTGTGCTATAAAAAAAAAGGGGTCGAAGATGAACGTGTTTCGACACGTTTTGGATTTCCTTTAATAGATACCTATAGTGAACCTGCTGCTCTGCCAGTAGTTTTCCCCTTGTTTAATTTAACTGCAGGAAGCATTCAGAGTTTTACACAGCTCTGCAGATGTCAGGGATCCTTCTTTATACATGCACAGGTTCACATAACTAGTGTTACGTCTGACTAATATGAAGCACATCTTGATTTGTTTTTAGAGGCAGATTCATCTAAAAATAGAATCGATGATACCACAAAAAAGACAGTCATTATTATTTGAATATACAGTAATAATCATAAACCCTTACTACTGAGGTTAAACGTCAACCAATTAGATTGTAACTTGCTAGAAAGTGCTTATTAGGATTCAGGGTGGTCTGCAATTATTGTCACAGTAGCTAATAACAGTAGAAATGAGAAATGTCCATGATGGAAAAATCCTATCTGTGTTCAGTTCATGCACAGACACGTAGATGACGTTAACAAAGAGAATTTCCAGCATGTAGAAATGCAGCACTGTAAATGCCATGAGCAGATTTAACTGACAGACTTGTTTAGATTGGATTGTAATTTTTTGACAGCAGATAATCTCCATACAATCCTATTTGAAAATAAGCTGCTAATGTACAAAACAGACTGAACAATACCTTCAAATTGAACAGGAATAATAAAAAATGTAACATTTCTGGTTCAGACAGAATTATTAGTTCTTTCAGTATTTTTGAGGTTTGAGGCGATTATATATATAGTACTGTAGTTTGAGTGTCGTCATTTTCATGTACATCATATAGCGTTCTCAGTGAAAGTTAAAGGGATACTCCACTTTTTTTTGGGAATAGGCTCATTTTAGAACTCCCCCAGAGTTAAATAGTTGGGTTTTACCGTTTTCAAATCCATTCAGCCGATTTTCTGATATTTAGAAACAGTTTCTGGTCTCATTGACTTCCATTGTATATATTTTTTCCTACTATGGAAGTCAACAGGACCAGACACTGTCTGGTTACTGATATTCTTCTAAATATCAGAAAATCGACTGAATGGATTCGCAAATGGTAAAACCCAACTGTTTAACTCTGGGGGAGTTGTAAAATGAGCTAGTGTTGTCAAAAAACTCGGTACTTCGGTACCAAGTCGGTACTAAAAAAAAAAAAAATGTTACGGTACCAGCTTTTCTAGGTACCGAGTACCAGGTTAATTCAGTTCTGTTCTAGACGCGATGTCTGAAACGTGCACAGTTGCGTCCTCTTCATAACGCT
Source organism: Pimephales promelas (assembly GCF_988280905.1). NCBI lineage: Eukaryota > Metazoa > Chordata > Actinopteri > Cypriniformes > Leuciscidae > Pimephales > Pimephales promelas. The sequence continues at coordinate 37,004,629 of NC_142775.1, read as the reverse complement.
GATATGGCTCTCTCTCTCTGAATCCACTTGTTGAAACGAAAGGAGGAACAAGTCACATATGGAAATATTTTGGATTAGGCTAATGTCACGTTGCCATAAGAGGCCGATTACATGCAAATTCGCAATTTCAAATATAGGCGTGATTCAAGCGCGCTCATAATAAAAACTCGTTGGCGTTGCATAGCAACGACAGACGCCGCGTGAGAGCAAGCGCTTTGGAAAGAATAAGCACGCGCAAAAATATAATTAAAAAACACGCGCGACATGTGAACGGCCTCTAAAGTGCTTTCGGGGTAGTTTTACGAGTACATGAGCACAGTAGTATCCACCCGACACCAGAGTACTACTGGTATTAGTATTGTCATTTAATGTCAGTGCCAGTTCTAGGCGTATTCTTGCCTTTATAACTCAGCAGGTTTAAAAAGCCTTTTTAAAATTAAATATGAATGCAGTTTTAGATTAAATAAAAGGACAGTCAAGTCAAATAAAACATGTTTTATGGTAATGCTACAAAGATACCATTCATCAACATTACTTAGTTATCAACACATTGAGTGAACAATATATTTTTTCAACATTAATTAATGTTTGAAAATGTTATTTATTACAAACACCTGATTGTTCATGTTTGTTCACTTAATTCATTGTGCATTAAATAAATAATGGATTAAAACTTTACAAACAACTTTAAAAATGTGTTAGTGTATACTATTGTTTATTTTAGGTAATTTTATCTAATCTTTTTCTAAAGTGTTTATAATACAAATGTACAGTTTCCATACTTGTAACCGTGATAAACACTTAAATATATGTAAATTTAAACTAAGCTTTGGTACCGAAATTGGTACCGAGAACCGTGAATTTTAACTGGTATTGGTACCGAATACTGAAATTTTGGTACCGTGACAACACTAAAATGAGCCTATTTCCAAAAAAAGTGGAGTATCCTTTTAAGTGAAAGGAAAGTTCCTGCTTCATTTCAACGTAAGCTCTATTGACAGAATCTGTGGCCTGCTGTCGATTTCCACAAAAAAGAAATTTATCTTGTTGACAGTCATGTGCTTTTACTGGAAGTGGATCCATTATAAGTGGATTTCTGTCAGCAACATTTTAAGTTATGTTTAAACAAACTGAGGGACGAGTCTAAATTATTTTCAGTGATAATGTCACAGATACGGTCCATACTGAACACAGAACATTCCTTCAATGTTTCTATGAGATGACAACATGAATTTAAACTCAAACCTGAATTTATATAATACTTAAAGGGATACTCCACCGTTTTTTCATATTAAACTATGTTATTCCCTTGAATACCTGATAAAGGCTCTTCTAAGAAAGTCTTTTTGCATATAGATTTTACACAATGAAAAATGTCTTCCATACATACTGTAATAATGAATGTGATATTTAATGACTTGTTGTTTTTGTTTGTAATGAATCACAGGGTGAGCGTGGCCCTGCTGGCCCACCTGGAATACAGGGCGACAGTGGGATTGGACTTCCTGGACCAAAGGTCAGCCGCATATATTTTTTTATATTTAAATACACTTAAATTCTCCAAAATCACAACAAACAATCAGCCTTTAAAGCTGTAAATCAAACGCCTAAGCTGATTTACTAGTCTCTCAGCCTTTGGGTCGCTCTTCAGTTCACATTTCCTAAAAGCATCATTAGCCAACCATGGTTGCAAGTTCAGTTCAGTTGTGTTGGGTTAGGGTTAGCCCATATTTGACTTCGGGAAACGTACCCCTGATAAATCACCATAATACCAGTTTAAACCAGCAAACAATCTCTGGCTGGATGTTTTTTTTCCTTTCCTTTCCTTTCCTTTCCTTTCCTTTCCTTTCCTTTCCATGGTTAATGAGCCACCTAAACTGGGACTTTAATTTAACCCTATAAAACCTTCTTTATCATAATATCATATAAAAATTATAATGATCAAAACTTTACTGAAAAGCCTGTTGAACACAATCTACTACATGCCTTTTGTCGTCTTATTGATAGTTTAAAGTAAAATATATTTTAGTATAATTGTAAAAACGTCTCCCTTCGTGTCTTATTTTCAAAAAGTAAACCTAAGAATTGTTTTTATATTGTTAGAAATATTTCAAGATGAACATTTACTGCATTTTTTTAAATCATGTTAAAATTTGAGTATCAAATATGATCCATTAGACCTTTCAATCATAATGGTTTTACACTGCATTATATGTTTTGCCCCTTCAAAATTAAAGCTACAGAGCTTTGATCATAATAAAACTAAGAATTTAAATATTATCCTAATACGTATTACTGGTTGATTTAGAGTCACAAGTGACCTTTATATGCATTTTATACAACTAGTCTGCTATCAGAATCAGAATTTGATCTTAATTTTTGGCCAAAACAGCAACTGCGCCAAATTGCTATATTTTAATATTTTATCTCAGTTTGGGCTTCTGAATAAAACAGTTTTATCAACAACAACAAAAAAAGAAGAAAAAAGAAAAAGGAAAAAGAAAATAGAGGGTGGATTTGATTTCCAATAACCATTAATTCAGTATCAACATATTACCCATGGTTACAGACGATTTAACACAAAGAGCAGCTCCGTATTCTCACTATATCATATTATATATGAGCCATAAAAGGCTGGTCTATCAAATATTATATGATTTATTAGATAGAATTTGTCTAAAGGTTCCTTAAAAAATATTTTCTGACAATTCATTTTTATATTTATAAGCTTAGATAATTACTGTAGATAGTAATGGTGGCAGTGATTCTCATATATGCAGTTATATTTAATATTTCTTACTCTTTCTCCTGAATTGTTGACTTTGATCCGTCTGCAGGGAGATATGGGATTTCAGGGGAGATCAGGTCCTCCGGGTCCACCAGGCATCGGCGAGCCAGGTCTGCCTGTAAGTATAAGCAGAAGATCAGAAATATTCATTTTATTGATCAGCCCACACTGAATTCACACCCAGAGGTTTGTACAGAATTTAAATGCACAAACATCTACACATGCCCTGTTCCTTGCATGCTAAATTATTAAATATTTTGCCTAATTTAATAAAAATGTAGCACTCTCAGCTCCATTTAACACATTTATTTACCATGTTTATAATCATTTAACAGATTTTCCCCGCGGAAAAAGCAGCACACTCTGTTTAGGCCTGCAACTCCACGTGGAAAAAAACTATAAGACATGAAGAATCAATTATAATTGTGATTAGATTATGTTCTTGCATTGTGGTGCTAAATGACTTGTTTCTTCACATTTCTTCATCAAATCAGGGGCCTCAAGGGCCACAGGGGGTTCAAGGAGAGAAAGGACCACAAGGAGAGGGTTTTCCAGGTCCAAAGGTAAGATTAGCCACCGTCAAACCATGTTCTCACTAATGTCACTCTGCTCTTTAATCTAGGTGGAGATTTGTAGCAGCCAAAGGCAGTCTGAGAAGATCTAAGTAAACAAATTCTATCATTTTTTTTTTAAATATACCTCATTAGAGGCACAGAGTCCCCTGGTAAATACACATTTCAAAACCCAAAGCTATTAATTAATGCATGTTCACAGATAAATTAGCAGAGCATTACCAGCCGGAGGACACAAGACCATTTTTTGAACTCTATTAAGCCTCTTTGTAATCTATCTAATGTTAGCATTTAACAAGATCTACATCAAAGCCAGAACTGCATATAAAATGTAACCATAAATTAAAAATATAGCAGAGAAACTTGATTCACGTCAGAGACCTGTATTTCTGAACCTCAGCGCTTTGAAAACCTGCATACAGTAACTAAACTAAATTATATTACTCTATGATGACATTCAGTATTCATGATGATGCAAACAAAATCACTTTTAAACCGATTCATTCATTCAGTTTTTGAACTGATTCACCGGACTCACAAATCTGATCTGAACAGTTGCGATAAACAGTGTGGACATCATTTTAGATCAGATTGCAATCGGATACAAAAGTAATAGGACTTGGACTGACAGTGTGAATGTAGCCATAGTTAACACGTCAACATTTTAGCCATATAGTCAAAGCTTCATTTAACGTTACACATGTGGCTGATCCTGCTGTGCCTCTCTCAACCACAAACGCCTTCTTTCATCAGTTTTTAGCACTCTTCTCTTTAACTTTTGGCAGTCTATAGAACTCGAAAGGTATTTTCCCGATGCGACCGATCACCACAGACCAAAACTCGACCATTTTTCAGCAGAAATAATCAGCTAAATTTGCGAGTCCGTTCAGTTCAATGGCTCTGTTTATGTTCTGTCCCTCCAAAATGGCCGACTTCCGGATTGATGACGCATATTGTTTGCGCTTGTACTTCACAAGTTACAACAAAAAAAAATAATAATAATTTAATGACTAAAATGTCAAAAACTTTAATCGGGTACGTGTGCAAGTGAAAGCTATGACTGTCAAACAGAAGTTGATCGACAATTCTTTATCGCATTTTCTTTCTCGGGACACAGCTGAGCGGCAGATATTCCAAGGTTGACCGTCTATGAAGAGCGATTAATGGCGAGACAACAAGAACGACTGGGGTCTTGCGAAGTTTAACCCCAAACGCTGCGTTAGTAGTTGAATCCATAGATATAAACAAACTGCTTCGGTGTTGCATAGATGTCGTCGTCTTCGTCTTGCTGCTCAGTCGCTCCGTCCCAAGTTCTTCTTCTTCTTTTTTCTTTTAATGGCGGTTGGCAAACAACTTTTAAGTGTGCATTACCGCCACCTTCTGATATGGAGTGTGGATCACGATAGCCTTTCCTCACTACCCTTGAAATAAATATATAAATCCATAAATCCATAATAAAACCAATAAATATGTAATAATATATCTAATTATCATTAAATACAACTTTCTAAGACAACTAAACTAAAATCCTTCTACTAAGCCCTGTTTTACTCAAAAACACAAATATCGCTCTATACCCTACATGCCCTGAATTCATTTGTAATAGTTGCTTCATTTCAAATCTATTTTTTTCTTTTCTAAACCAGTTTTTCAGCCTCATCCTTTCCTCCTTATACTTATGACAATTAATAATAACATGCTCTACTGTTTTGTTAATATTACAGACCTCACACATCCCAGTTTCATGTTTCCCTATTAATTTAAGCGTACTATAGCTCCGTCCCCGTTCTGTGATTGGTTCCCTAGAGGCGAAAATCTGGGCCATGGTATCCAGACAGCCTTTCAGTGTGAATAAAATCACACTGCGGAAGGCAGTTTGGGGAAACCCAGACTACAATATTATATCAATAATACCATAAAAATAGCGTGGTAAAGGTTTTATTTTGATTACTGTTGAGCAGTGGTTATTATATTAAAATAAAAACCAAGATCAACAAATCCTGGATCAGCTTTCGTTTAATCCTTATTAGTTCAACCAACCATCAGACAAATTGAGCCACTTTGAAAGAACAACATTTAGGGATTGTACTGTATTATTATCAGTTGTAAATTCTGCACGTTTCCTATTGACAAAGAAGCAATACAAGCAGTGCAGAAAATGCATCTGAATGGGAGGCTGGCATTTCAGAGACACTGGTCTGACACCGCTCTTTTGTTTGACAGGGGGACCGGGGTCTGGAAGGGCCGAAGGGACCAAGAGGACAGCCGGGCCCTGGAATCAAAGGCGATAAGGTGGGCTGTAAATTGATCAGCCCATGAATGGGCTTCACACAACCACACCATCTGTGTCACAAAGACACAAAAGGCTTAATGAAGTATGTAAAGTGGCCATACATTCCCACTTACGTAAATGCTGGGGACTGATTGGACCGTGATAGAGGGCGAGAAAGGGTACAGCTCAAATTACTGTGGGAAAAAAATGAGTCCTGCTCACCTACCGAGTATTATAAAACACCAGTCAATGCTCAGAATATACAGGTTATTATTGTCATAAGGTCATTTTCAGGATATTTTAGAGCTGTTTTATCTAGTGCCATGCATCCTCTTTGTGTCCTCAGGGTGAGCTGGGACCTCCAGGTTTGCCAGGACCAATTGGACTCACAGGCGTTGGCATTCAGGGTGAAAAGGTGATACAATGTGTCCTTTTATAGGGTTCAATGAAATAAGAAAATGTACATTAATTGACATTAATTATTTTATAACATATAATGTTTCCTTATCAGTTAAACTGCACCTTGTGATAACAGACTATAGCTTATAGTCTATTCTCTTGGAGCAGGATTGGGCGCTCCTGGTCTATCATTTTGTTATGTAAAAGGTTAAACATACAAGATAAAACTCAGTGTGCCATGTTGATGTATTTGGTAGTACACATAAAATCACTTATTTTTAGATAATCAAGGAATGCATCATGCATGAAATAATAAGATTGGTGGCCAAAAGTGATGTCCAGCCTAGGAAAATGTACATCTTCAAGACTTCAACCTTTATTACAACTATTTTTTACTAATATTGCATATTTTTTTCAGTCAATTGTTTGATTTGTGAAAACGCAATGAAACATGCTAAATTGTGCGGACATCAAACAAGAGAGAACCAACTAAATATTAATAACCGATTATGTCAAGGTATGCTTTTTCCTGTGAGGAAAAAGTATTTGTTTTTTCTATGCAAAGTAAAATAAAACCAAATAATTTTGCCAGATTGTACGTTAACCAAGTTTAGAGTTCTGCTTTTTTAATATTTTCCTCATATTTTGATTTTTAGAGTAATTATTAGTACCATAATGTTAGGTTTTATAATGTAATATTTCTCAATATCAGGGTGTTGAGGGCCCGAGGGGGCCTCCGGGAGGTAGAGGAACACCAGGAGAAGGCATGCCCGGTCCCAAGGTTGGTATTGCAAAAGACTGAAGAGAATAATGTAATTCATGACAAACTGTAAAATGAAGTGTTAAATTTGTTCTTGGCTTAATCTTTTGACTATATTTTCCATTTGTCTAGGGAGAACAAGGTTTACCAGGAGAGATGGGGGCGCCAGGAGAAAGAGGGCAGGGCGAATCCGGACCAAAGGTTTGTATTCTTAAAAAGCTCAACAAAGGAATGGGCCATTCAGGATGGAAGCTAATTTAAGATGATGAAGCATGATGAAGCATTTAGGTCATTCTAGGGATGAGCCCGAAGCCTAATTAAGAATTCGGAAAGGCACAGAATTTGAATAACGCATTCTACGAATGCTGTGGTAGTCGGTTACATTACAGTACATCAGATTTCCCTTATCACGTGAAAGGAGAGAAGATGGCCGGAGGATTTGGTGTGCAACAGGTCCTGAGCATCATTGATAAATATCTTATCTTGTAAAGTGCCGCCACTCCCGAACACAGAGTATACGCCTGATCGTGAATTGGAAAGCGAAAGTGAAAAGTGAGCGTCCATTCAAAAGTGATTTCAAAACCTGCATATTGATAGCAGCTCCATGTCTGCAAATTATATACAACTTAATTACCCAACTATATAAATGTGAGAATGCAAAAGCATTGAAATATATTTTTTCCTGCCATCTCATATCTCATGTCCCTTTAGGGGCTCCATAGAGTGCATAATTTCCTTTCCAAACATAGTATTTGGTTTCAGGTACATCTCTACTAAGTACTGATACTATTTCGTCAGGGTGAGCCTGGTTCATCTGGCCTGGCCGGGGTACCAGGACTTCCCGGGGAGGACGGTGCTCCAGGACAAAAGGTAACTCATCTTTCGGATGTCGGGACTGCTCTGAGGTCAAATAACATCTAATTTTCTCTTGGGTATTAGATTTGTCTCTGAGCAAATTAGTTAACAAATTAGTGAACCGTATATTAAATGCATTACAAAACCCAATGAGGAAGACAGATTTACTAACATCTGATGTAAAAAGAGGATTTACTAAAGATAAAATTAGCACTAAAAAAGCGTGGACAGGCATATTTTTAGCATATTCCTCATTTCATATGCATTTGTAGGAGTTTCCCTTTTATGGGAGGAGAGTATTTAAATAAAGGTGATTTACTAAGGTTTGCGCTCATCAATTTACTGGTGTTTGCACCATTATTTACAGCTGTGGTTGAAAATCAAGTTTTTAATGTTGTTTATATGTCTATGTAGTGTTTTTAATATGCTTTAAGACATTAACGGCCAATATAGACATTCACATTAATAAGTCAACACCATTGCTGAGGATTTTCTTCAGTCAAAAAGAAATTAAGATTTTTGAAGAAAACATTCCAGGATTTTTCTTCATATAATGGACTTCAATGGGAACCAAATGTTCAAGGTCCAAAAGACAGTTTCAGTGCAAACTGTTCAAAGGGCTTTAAACGATTCCAGATGATGAATAAGGGTCTTATCAAGCGAAACGATCGCTCATTTAAAAATAAATAACAAATTTTAAGTTTTATAAGCTCAAATGCTCGCCTTGCTCTGTTCTGGGACGCACGTTCATGACTTTTCTGTTCGAACTCGTTCATCATAATGAACGAATCATTTTTCGTGTCATTTGGTTCATCTCCTTCTTCTCACTACTCCTTAAACTATCATGAACAATGACCACTCTAAAGTAGAGGAGTTTCAAGAGAAGAAAATAATTAGATAATAAGATAATTTCTTATCCCGGTATATTTTAACATTAGCAAACAACGCAGCAGTCAAGCAAAAGGCTAATCACATTAATTACGTTAAGTGTCCGATGTTGTAAAGAGCGATGCCATTGTGTTTACCTCAGTAGGTTGAGCGAGTGGATCTCAGAACTTGTGAGTGAGTGGAGGCGGGGCTAATTAGCATATTCATGAGCCGTGTATACTAAATGAAGTATGGGTGTAGAGTTACATTCAAGCTATTTTAAAGCATGAAGAACATTTTTTCACAGGAAAAAACTTAAAATGTAGTAAAAAAAAAAGAGAAAGGGATACAATTATTAACAACAGTGGGATGTTAATTTGCTCTGCTGTTAGATTGCGATGTTCATTATGGAAATGATCCGGCTGCGTCTGTGTTCTTTAATATGTCAGTAGATCACACACTGAACTTTCCACTCCCATCAATTGCTCTCTCATGCTAATTTGTCCTGTTTAGTAAATATGGATCTATTTTCCTTCCATCGTGTTTCACTTCTTTCAGGGTGAGCCTGGGGCAACAGGTTTGAGGGGACCTGAAGGGGCGACTGGAATTGGCACTCAAGGAGAGAAGGTACTTCATTCATTAATCTTTTTAATATTCAATGGGTTTCTTTCTATATGAGCGTCTTGTAATGGTCATCTGGTGGATGTCAAAAGAGTATCTCATGTCATTATAATAACCTACAGTATGTGTTGATTGATATTCTATGTTGTAATCTTAATAGGGAGATCAGGGCCAACGTGGCATTCGGGGGTTGCCAGGTTCTCCTGGCATAAGTGGCCCCTCAGGAGCAAAGGTGAGAATATATATAAAAAAGGAACTAAATATAAATATGGAATGTGAGGAAAACTGCATGATTTTTTTTTTTTTTTTTGGCTCCAAGCTTACAAAACCAATCATTGTTTGAAGTAACAGTAAAATACAATGCTTGTGGTTGTTAACAGAGTTTTAGAAGTAATGCCGTTACATCATACAAACATTATACTGCTTTTCAGGGAGAGCCAGGCACACCAGGAAGACTTGGCATGCCGGGATTACCCGGACGAGCTCTTGCAGGATCAAAGGTAACAAAGCCAAGCTACTACAACTCAGCCACTCCTTACAGGCCCACTGCCAGCACAATGAATCAGAACGTTTCTATTTCACATTCATCAATGCCAACTTAGCAATAAAACAGAGTTAAAGCTATGACCTCATCTCCGTGTGCCTTCAGGGTGATGTGGGTCCCACGGGTCCTCCCGGACCGATTGGAGAGACTGGTTACGGCTTGCCTGGTCCAAAGGTGCGACTTTTTCATCTGTAGAACACTAAAGAAAATTAACAAAAACGAATGAGAAAAGTTTGGAATAATGCATTTATTTGATCAAAAATACAGTAAAAACAGTAGCATTGAGAAATAATATTATTAATAATATTATTATATTTAATATTATATATATTAATATAATAATAATACAGTAATATATATATATATATATATATATATGTATGTATATATAATATTATTATATTTGAAATAATATTATTATATTTAAAATCACTGTTTTTAACATGTAATTTATTCCTGTGATGAAAAGCTGCATTTTCAGCATCATTACTCCAGTGTCACATGATCCTTCAGAAATCATTCTAATTTGCTGCTCAGTTATAATCATTTTAAATTGTAATATTTCACATTACTGTGTTTTTAAACAAATAAATGCAGCCTCGGTGAACATAAGAGTCTTAAGTTCTTATAGATAAATACATATTCATCTATATATATATCCTCACTTTTCACATTATCACATTTAGGGTGACCGAGGTAACCCAGGCCCTCCCGGACCATTCGGGCCTAAAGGTGAAGGATTCCCTGGTCCAGTGGTAAGCAATTTTCACATCCTTATCTAAAGTATCACTGCATGCTCATTAGGGGTGTGACACAATATTGAGTTCTAAAGGAGATAATATTTTAACACTATTTTTTTAATAATCTTCAATGACAAAATGTGACTGAAAATCACAATATACGAAACAAAGCAGGTGCATTTTTAAATGAATGTTTTAACTTATCTAGGGCTGTCACTAAAAATTATTTTGTTGTTGTTTTGTATTTTATAATCAAGTATTCTATCAATTATTTGATTGAGCAATCGGGTAATATTTTCATGGTAATAAAAATAGTAAACAATAGCCTTAATTTTTTAAATACATATATAATAACAATGAGACAATAACAATTGGTTCAAATTAAGTATCAAAAGCAAATAATCATATGATTTTATTTAACAACACTGTTAAAATACATAATGTAATATCCTAAGACAATAATCAACTTCTGTACATTATAGTATAACAATTGCCTGCAATGACCTGGTGATTGTTGTTACACTTCACAGCATGATCAAATCGTTGTTTAATATTGGCCAAACAACATTTAATTCAATTTCGATGCAAGCACTGTAAAATGTTTTGCCACAAACTCAACTCCTTCATTACGGATATCGCGTGACAGCCTTTACCTCGACGAGAAATATCGCCACGTCCTAAAATCGCAAGATCTTGTGACCAAATGCTTATAAATCACTAAAAAAACATATTTACCCTTAAAAAAGTCATTTTTCCCTTAGAAAGGATTGTTATAGGTATATGAGCATGTGTGTTTACCTTACACAGGGTCTGCCTGGTTTTCCAGGCCCACCAGGCGAGCCCGGCCCTGAGGGCATCGGTATTCCAGGACCAAAGGTGAAGTTACCACTTGAACCTGGCACAGGATGTATAAATGATGGCACATGAGGGTCATTTCTCACTTAAAGTGTGTTCGGACACTCAAACTTTATTAATTATGACTTGATTAATTACATAATCACATAATAATTAATTACATAATGTTAGTAATTTGTCAGTGAGAGATTGAAGGTAATTTTGGTATTTTTTTAACCATCCTTTGAAATGCTGATATTTTCCAACTGACATTCTATAAATGCATCAATCATGATGGGATGTTTTAGTGTTTACAGCACAACACATCACAAAATACATAAAACCCATTGATAATGACATTTGGTTTTGTTGATTTCACTTAATGAGGTCAACAGACTACAGTCAGTAGTCGGGTCTTTCCCGCATGTTTTCAACCCGCCCATAGAGGGAGGATCTCACTCACAGAATGAACATATAGTGTCGGCCATCTTTTTTTTGGAAGCTAAGCTAGCAGGCTCTTGTTCTGTGGAGAAAGCTGAGTAGTAGGGGTTACCATCCTCTTTTTCCCGGACATGTCCGGCCGATAATGTCTGGGATTGAGCTTTTGCTTTCTGCAGTCGCCATTCATCGTTTACATGCACAGCGTTTGTTTCAATCTAACTGAATTCATTCTGATTGGTGAATCTGAATGTAGTGTTTACATGAACGCTAAACAAGTGATCGGTTGATGTGCGTTTTAACATTGCTAAGAAAATTCCCGCTCCTCCGTGAGAGATACGAGACCGGTCTCACAGGTGTCGCTCATCGGTAATCACGCCACCGGCCTCATGCCGTTCTCCCACGGCCCTCACTCGTCCCGCTCGCCACAGTAAACATGATGAATGGCGACTGTAGAACGCAAAAGCCGAATCCCGGACATTTTGGGCGATCTCGAAACACATTTTCATCACGGAGACTCACTAGTTGCCTAGACTTGTTGTTTAACTACTGCGCTCTGTTACCGGTAGGCGTGGCCTCCTAGGGCAGCGAAGCAAATGCATTCTGGGAGTTGTTGTCTTTCATCCACATAAGCCAAAAATACATTTTCTGGCTTTACTCAGTCTAGAAAGCTCCAAATTCAAAAATATTTTCACATTTGTTCTACATAAATGACCCATTTTAAATACACAGTCATCTTTTCAGAGGTGAAGTATCCCTTTAAAATGGGAACATGAAAATGTACTGCATAGTAGGAATGAATTTAAATGGTGGTTTTTGATAAAACTTTAATTGCTCTTCAGGGAGATGTTGGATTCAGGGGTTTGCCTGGTTTGCCAGGACCACCTGGTGAAGGACTGCAGGGAAAGCCGGTAAGATTGATATTCATTCCCATAAATCTCCCTGACTATAGTAATGAATCTGTGATACTGCACGATTTGAACAAGCATGCATTGGGAGACTGTCTGTGTTGCTGTGGCGATCAAGGAAGACAAACTGTCTGTTCTGTCCTTACTGATTCTGCTGTATTGCTGTTTCAGGGCAACATGGGAAGACCCGGTCCTCCAGGGCCAAACGGACCTCCAGGGGAAGGTATTCAGGGACCCAAAGTAGGTTCATTTAGTACAGCTAAAATAATTATACATTGAAATTTTTCAACCAAACTAATTCAAGATATACAGTATATTACCAGTCAAAAGTTTGGGATAATCAAGATTTGTCAATGTTTTAGGAGTTTTTTATACATTTTTGTTAATAAATACAGTAAAATTGTGAAATATTACTGCAATTTAAAATAACTGTTTTTAATGAATAAATAAATGTATTTATTCCTGTAAGCTGAATTTTTAGCATCATTACTCCAGTCTTCAGTGTCACATGATCCTTCAGAAATCACTCTAATATGATGATTTGCTGCTCAAAAACATTTCTTATTATTATCAAATGTTGAAAATGTTCTATTTATCGGAGGATAGAAGCAGCAAGAACTGTTTTCAACATTGCTAATAATAAGAACCATTATTAAAAATAATAACTGATGATAACTGAGCACCAAATCCTTATATTAGAATGATTTCTGAAGGACCATGTGACACTGAAGACTGGTGCTGAAAATCCAGCTTAACCATCTCAGGAATAAATATGTATATATTTGTTCTTATAAATATACAATAACATTCCACAACATTACTGTTGTACAGTATTTTGATCAAATAAAAACAGATTTTATGAGCATAAGAGACAAAAACATAACTATTCTCAATTATTCCTAATTTTGACTGGTGTTCTTTAAAAATAATCAAGACTTTTAAACTAAATTAAAAAAAAGATATAATTGTCATGATGTAATTTTAAATCAGCAACAAAATCATGAATATGTAATACTGCCCACCTCTGCTGGAATGTATTAGCATTGTGTCCAAGTCCAAGATAACCTAGTTTGAATCCATCAGGGTGATCATGGGGGTCCTGGAGTGACAGGACCGAGGGGACCAGCAGGAGAAGGACTTCCAGGCTCCAAGGTGAGACGAACTAAAGAAGACGGGGGAGTTATAAAGATGTTACATAGAGGTCTTAGAGTGTGTTCACACTTGTAGTTCAGTTCACTTGGTTTCATTTAGTCCTGGTCCACTTAGCGTTCACATTGGCATAGTGATGTGTTTACAACCTGATCGGTCGGCTTTTATTACGTATATCTCACGACAGAACTTACAAACATCCCAAACTAGGCAGTGTGCTGGGAGAAATGTTTTCGTGGGAAGTGCGTAGCCGAAATATGATGGTATTTTGACCTGCTGAGAACTTGTGAAGAGCTTATAAAATGTGTAAAGGAGGAACAGCAGCAGGAATCCCTACATTACACACACAAACCAAGATGTACTGTGTACATCACGACTGTGAAGAGGAATAAACAGCATTCTGCATTCTGTCATTTTTAGGGTCGCATCTTGTGACATCATGTCCTGTTTTTGTTTTGTTTACATGTCTTTGCCTTTGTCTTTGCATTCATATTTCAATCGAACCACACCAGGGTCCACTTGTTTGGTGCGAACCAGGGTTCAGACGGCAGCGTTCACACTTGTTCAACAAATGAACAATCGCACTTACAGAGCAATCGCACAAGTGTTCGTTTTATTCCAAACAGAGTATAAAAGCAACCTGCTTAGTTCAGGTCTAAATGAAAAAAGGGTCAAAAGATGAATTATTTTTGGATTTTATATTAAGTGGGAATGATTTTAAAATCACTGATATCAATGATATGACCCCATTCATCTGTATGTCTCTGTCCTGCAGGGCGATCGTGGTTTGCCTGGGGAAAGGGGCTTTAAAGGAGCCAAAGGTGACTTCGGTGACCCAGGGACTCCAGGACTTGCTGTGAGTTAATTTAGTCACTATAAACTATCGTTTGTGCAAAGAGCAGGCCGTGTAAATACTAAATCACATTGTACATTAGTGTTTAATGAGTTTTTAAATCTCCTCCATTAGGGAAGACCAGGATTCAAGGGTGAACAAGGACTCACGGTAAGATCAAATACATCTGCATCTTTTCAATTGTATATTCATTTTAGTGTATGTTAAATTTAGGAATGCAATGATGCCATATTCATTGTAAATATTCATAAATGCAGTCATTTTTAATGATTTTTCAGAGAGAAGACATAATCATGCTTATTAAAGTGTTAATTTTGCAACAATTTGCTTTGTAAGTATTAGCAAATTCAGTCATTTTCAATGCTTTTCAGAGGAAAGACAATCCTGCTGATTAAGGAGTTAATTTTAGCGAAACTATGCAACATATGCATTGTAAATATAAGTAACTATAATATTATAAAATATAAGTAAACTATAATATTATAATAAATAAGTAAAGTTTTTAGAGGGAAAACATAATCAAGCTTGAGTTAATGTTTGGAAAACTATGCAATGTAAATATTAGCAAATGCAGTCATTTTTCAATAATTTTTTCAGAGAAGACATAATCAAGCTTGTTAAATAGGTAATACAGTATTAGAAAAATTGCACCCATATGCACTCTAAATATTAGTAAATTCAGTCATTTTTAATGTTTTTTAGAGAGAAGACATTATCAAGCTGATCAAGGAGATTTGTGGTGAGTTAAAAATGGCAAATCAAATGATTTGAAATTGATAATGAAATAACAGGTGCGTCATGACATGGCTGTATATTTCTAGGATGTGGTATCAAGTGCAAGGAAAGGCCCATGGAGCTGGTGTTTGTGATTGACAGCTCTGAGAGCGTGGGCCCGGAAAACTTTGAGATCATCAAGGACTTTGTCACAGCCTTGGTGGACCGTGTCACTGTGGGCCGTAATGCCACGAGAATTGGTCTCATTATTTACAGTTTGGAAGTCCATCTGGAGTTTAACCTGGCCAGGTATATGACAAAGCAGGATGTTAAGAAGGCGATCAGGAACATGCCTTACATGGGAGAGGGCACCTATACTGGCACTGCCATCCGCAAAGCCACACAAGAGGCCTTTTACAGCGCCAGGAACGGTGTCAGGAAAGTAGCCATCGTCATTACGGATGGACAAACGGATAAAAGGGAATCTGTTAAGCTGGATATTGCGGTACGTGAAGCTCAAGTGGCCAATATTGAGATGTATGCGCTGGGAATCGTGAACACATCTGACCCAACGCAAGCAGAGTTCCTGAGAGAGCTCAACCTCATTGCCTCTGACCCGGACAGTGAACACATGTTCCTCATTGATGACTACAACACGCTGCCAGGTGAGCATGGAAGAAGAATAGCCTATATGCAGAAATTATTATGTATTTTTAACTGCATATTGGTCTGGGTGATATATTTTATAATATATAAAATAATAATCGATAAATTGTATTAAATATAACAAAACATAGGCTAAAAATATAATAAAAAATTTTATTATAAAAATAAATAAAATAAACGATGGCAATATTGAATATTGTCAATAGACTGAATTATAATGTGATAATGAAATAATACTGTAAAATATAAAATAACTAATAAAAATTAAATATATATATATATATATATATATATATATAAAAACAAAAAACAATAAATCAAAATTTTAAAATTATTTATATTTGAAATGTATACAATGCTGACAATATAATATAAATATAAATATTTTAAATATTTTTAGACAATGATTTTATAAAGCATTAACGATGTTGAATATTGTCAACAGGCTGAAAAATATAAAAATGTGTGTTTATAATATAAATTAAATAATAAATGTATTTCAAAAGGATTATAATATATACTGAATAAACAATTGTATTTGTTTACTAGGACTAGATTTTACAATCCCTAATGATTTAGGAGAGCATATATATATATATATATATATATATAGAGAGAGAGAGAGAGAGAGAGAGAGAGAGATATATATAGATATATATGGTCACCATTGACACTAATCATACTGAACATGTGTAATGCAAGAATTAAAATACAGCAAAAATCTAGTTCAACTATGTTTATCCAGGTGCACCAATATAACAATAAAGAGTAATATACACCTACATATAAAAAAAATTAATAAAAATAAAAAACATAAGTCCGAGTTGCATTTGAGTGATTCCGAGTCGATTAATTGAAATGGAAATTTTGAACTGATTCCCTAAATGAATTAATCTTACCAATTAAAACTGTAAAACTTTTTTTCTAGATTTTTAAATCGGAGACACTTTTTAAACATCTTTACACAAGTCTTAACTCATGCTGAGTTTAATGATACGCAATATTCATGATGTTGCTTAATTTTGCATCAGCAAAGTCATCATGAAGAGTCTAAATGCAAAGCTTAAGGATTCCTGTAGTCAACATTTCAACAGTTTCAAACTCAAACAAACTGCGTCTTTGTCTGTGTTCATGTATTTATGCAGCTCTGGAGTCTAAGCTGGTCAGCCAGTTCTGTGAGGATGAGAACGGGGCCCTCTTCTTCAACAAGATCACCAATGGCGTGAACGGAAACAACGGCTATGGCTACAATAATGGCCAAAAAGACGTTTACACGTATGGGAACAATGTTTATGGTAACAGATTTCAGGAGTCACTGGACAGATCGGCGGGTCACACCAGAGACAGAGGACACAGTATACCTCTTCCCATCAACCCTGGCCCTCTCAAAGCACAGGTCAGCTCACATAAATTAACTTACTGTGAATTTCATCTATACTGCAATGTAAACACATGCAAAGTGATTTGAAGCAGGGCGCTGTCTGAGTGTGTGTTGTGGCTACTGTGCAGGTGGAGAGTGACTATGAAGCAGAGGATCATGACATAAAGACACAAACTCAAAGTGGAGGCACCATTGCTGTTGTCAACAAGACTGTCCAACCTGTACAGCAAGGAACCTCTTCGTCATCCTCAGCATCTTCATCAGTGTCGACACATTCTACCTCGGTTAATGTGAACGCAAAGCCTCGCCCTGTAGTGATAAAAGGTAATAACATTGGCCTACACACTAACATTCACCAGCTAAATGGAAAATTTGGTCATTTACTCCCATTATGCCTATCTATAAAGTCTTGATTTGTTTTTGGGGTCCACATTTTACATTATTGCAGCACCTTTCTTCCAGTCTGTCAGTAACACTCTGGTTTAGTTCCTTCTCTATGAAGCCCCTCCTTCTGAACAGCACAATGTGCTCTGATTGGTTGGATGGACCGGTGTGCTGTGATTGATCAATTGCTTCGAGCGAGTTTCGGAAATGTCACGCACCCTTACCTTAAAGGAGTAGTTCACTTTTAAAAAAACTTTTGCTGATAATTGACTCACCCCCATGTCATCCAAGATGTCCATGTCTTTCTTTCTTCAGTCGAAAAGAAATTAAGGTTCTTGATGAAAACATTCCAGGATTTTTCTCCATGTAATGGACTTCAATGGGAACCAAACGGTTCAAGGTCCAAAAGACAGTTTCAGTGCAAACTGCAAACTGTTCAAAGGGCTTTAAATGATTCCAGACGATGAATAAGGGTCTTATCAAGCGAAACGATCGCTCATTAAAAAAAAATAATAACAAAGTTTAAGTTTTATAAGCTCAAATGGTCACCTTGCCCTGTTCTGTGACTCTCGTTCGAACTCGTTTATCAAAATGAATGAATCTTTTTTCATGTCTTTTGGTTCATTCAACAAACGAAATGAACGATTTGACTCGGGAAAAGATTTGTTCATTTTGATGAACGAGTTCGAACAGGAGAGTCATGAACACTCATCACAGAACAGAGCAAGGCGACCATTTGAGCTTATAAAACTTAAACTTTGTTATTTTTATTTTAAATGAGCGATCGTTTCGCTAGATAAGACCCTTATTCATCGTCTGAAATCGTTTAAAGCCCTTTGAAGCTGCACTGAAAGTGTCTTTTGGACCTTGAGCCATTTGGTTACCATTGAAGTCCATTATATGGAGAAAAATCCTGGAATGTTTTCATCAAAAACCTTAATTTCGTTTCGACTGAAGAAAGAAAGACATGGATATCTTGGATGACATGGGGTTGAGTAAATTATCAGTAAACGTTTTTTCAAAAGTGAACTACTCCTTTAACCGTGAGTTTCAACACTCTACTAACTAACTCAACCAAGCTTTGGCCCTTTTTGCGTATGCCTTATATTTGTAGGTTGAACTTTTTAAATGAGGAATATTATGACGTTCGTACCAGGAAGAAAACTCAAGACTAGAATGGAGGCATTTCAGGGAGTTCAGAAACAGTGACACTGATGTAGAGAATAACTCCCTTTGCAGTGCCTTTGCAGAGCTTTTTCATGCCCAAACAGCAACATTACACACTAAAGAAAGTTGAAAGTGCAAAAAAGCATGATAGGTTCATGATAGGTTTAAGTGTACTGATCTTACTTTCTCTTCTTCTGCGGTTTGTCAGAATCAGCTCCCCTGGATCCTCGGTGTCAGCTCAGTCTCAGTCAGGGTTCCTGTAGAGACTACATCATTCGCTGGTACTACGACAAACAGGCAAACGCTTGTGCTCAGTTCTGGTATGGAGGCTGTCAGGGCAACGACAACCGTTTCCACACTGAAGAAGAATGCAAGAAGACGTGTGTCCTCACCAGCACAGGTATTATTCACTCCTGCAGACATGACACATTCAAAACAAAAATATTGGCGTTAATAAATATTGTCAAGTACCATACAAATTATATTTTATAACATAAAATAATAATGACTAAAATGTTTTTATTATACCAATTATATTAAAAAATTTAAATAAAATATGAACTGAAAAACATAAAATGTAATGCAAGAATTCAAATACAGCAAAAAATCGAGTTAAAATAATGTTTTCTATTTTTACATATTTAACTATTTTCATACACATGCACCAATATAATAATAAACGAAAAACATAAGTCTGAATTCTCATAGTTAAATTTGTTAACTATGTAACTATTTATTGTTAACTAAAACTAAATAATTTGATAATTTAAATTATTGTCTGTAATTGAAATAAAGCTGAAATAATTTCAAATATGATTGTTTGATGAAAAATGTCAAATTAAAAATTAGAGCTGTTGCTTTAGCAACTGAAATAAGTTGAAATACTAATTTTACTAATACTGAAAAAAGTAAATTTTATACTGCATATTAAAAAAATAAATTAAAAAAACTGATAAAAAAATACACAAGCACATAACAAAATTGCTAAAACTTTATCTAAAATGAAAAGTGAAATTCAAAATATTAAATACAAATATAATATTATGTGAAAACATCCTAAAATAACATAATTTGTGGCATAACACCAATTATGGTTTTAATGTAAATTTAATTAAATTTTTATACAAAATAAATGATACCTAAAACACAGTTACATTAACTAAAGCATGGAACTGAACTGATTATGTTCCGGAAGGTTTAAAAGCAGAAATTTGAAATTATTTTTTGCTTGTTGTCTAGATAAACTTTTGGCAATGCATTACAGACGCAATACTTGAGAACATTATATAACAAATACTGTCAAAAACGCATCTTTTACTGACTTTTTCTGCCTTTGTTTTTATAGCTGGCTAAACTGGATGAAGATCTACATCAGTCATTCTACTCAACCTCAATAAATGAACTTTATGCTGGTGATGATGATGATGTACCTTGATGACAGATGCCCACTTCAGTCACTTCTTTAC
Organism: Pimephales promelas; assembly: GCF_988280905.1. Taxonomy (NCBI): domain Eukaryota; kingdom Metazoa; phylum Chordata; class Actinopteri; order Cypriniformes; family Leuciscidae; genus Pimephales; species Pimephales promelas. Next base: position 36,984,251 of record NC_142775.1, on the reverse strand, counting down.
ATATCCTAAAAATGTTCCCCAACTTTAACTCTTTCCAGCCAGCGATTTTTATTTTTTTTTAATTGCTAGCTAACATCAGCATCTTTGATCATTTTTCAAAAAAAAAATTGGCCTCCAGAATATTTTGTTGTAAGAATAAATGAACCAACCTAGGCCTACGTACGAATTAACAGAGCCTCTGCTTTAAAAACAAACAAACAAAAACATTTTATTCTAGCTTTATCCATTTTTTATCAACACTTGAATAATGAGTAAGATTCACCTCCCAAAAAAATTTTTTTTAAGCTGAGAAAATCGCATTTTTGCTTTTGACTCTTTCAAAACATGAGCAATCGCGCCCCCTACCGTGCACCAGTGAAAACATGGATTGCACGAAAATGTCGTCAAGGACTAGGAAAGAGTTAGTGTCATTTCAACTAAAAAATAATCATTCTGTCATTAATTACTCGACCTCATTTCGTTCCATCCAGACCCGTAAGACTCTCGTTTATCTTCAGCCCACAAATGGAGATATTTCCGATGAAATCTAAGAGCAGCTTTCTGTCCCTCCATTGACAGCTAACGTTACAAAACTGACACTTCAAAAAGTTCATAAAGAGATTGTAAAACTAATTCAAATGAATTGAGCGGTTTAGTCTAAATTTCTGAAGAGACTCGATCACTTTATATGATGAACAGATTTAATTTATTTATAAACATTCATTAACTCACACATCAGTTGTGGTAAACGGCAGCTAAAGCATGTTCGCTTGACTTGCGGGAACCAATGAGGTTCATTCTCGTGTTATGCATCACGTTTGAGATTCAGCAAGAACCAATGAGGTTCATTCTCCTGTTACGCATCACGTTTGAGCTTCAGCAAGAACCAATGAGGTTCATTCTCATGTTACGCATCACGTTTGAGCTTCAGCAAGAACCAATGGGGTTTGCATGTACGATTGAGCTCCTGTTTATGTTCTTTATCATGTAAAGTGATCGAATCTCTTTCGAAAATTTGGACTAAACCGCTCAATTCATATAGATTGGTTTCACAATATCTTTATGAACTTTTTGAAGCGTCAAAGTGGTAGTTGAGTAGCTGTCAAAGGAAGGACAGAAATTGATTTTGATTTCCTCAAAAAGGTCTTCATTTGTGTTCTGAAGATGAACAAGTGTCTTATTTGTAGTGAGTACATTTCTTATTTGTCTTGGTATCCACTGAGAATCTGTGCACTGCTCTACATGTGACAGTTGTGACATGCAGAAATATTATTTACAACCTTCACTGGGAATTGATTGTATATATATGTTTTGTTTTATTTAAAAATTATATGCAATTTGTGACTTGAGTAAAGACACAGGCAGGATTCAGCAGGTTGCAGAAACATCATAAATTATGTCTTGAGGGTTTTATAGGGATACTGTCATTTCATAGGGAGTAAAAGAACGTCAAGCATTCAAGTCACTAAGTTGTAATATGTAAATGCAATTATGATTTTCAAAACCAAAAACATTTTGTATATATTCTTTTTTTTTCATGTGTCACAGTGGCTTTATAGTGTTATTTAGACATTTTTTTTATGAAACAACCCTTTTCTAATTAGTATTAGTGACTGTTTTATGCAAATTATATATTTTAAGGTATTCTTTTGTGGAATTCTTGAATAAAATATTTGTTTAATAATGATGTCTAACTTTTTGCTTGTTTCTGAACATCTTTAACCAAAATAATTCACAAGTAATAGTTTAATTTATTAGACATATAATAATTTAATGTAGATAACTGATTTAAACATATGAATCCTGGCAGCTTATTATAGCTAGTATATACTACACTGTAAAATCCAATTTGTAAACCTTACTTTAAAAAAAAGCATGCAAACCGATTGCCTTGAAAAAAACGAGTAACGTGAAACAGGAATAGTCTGTAGTACTAACAAGTGTCTGAGAGTTGTAGTAACTTAAAACAAATTTGTATAGTATACTTGATACTTTACTTTAGATGTACTTTTCTTAGTATAGACTACTCCGAATTACTATTTTTAATAACTAAATAATTTCAAGTAAAATATACTTTGTGATTATTCCTAACTACTAATTTATGAGAGTTGTGTTAACTCTGATGTTTTCTGCATACAACTTCAAAAGCAATTCAGTTTACTTGTTAAAACCATGCAAACCGATTGCCTTAAAAATAACAAGTAAGCTTTACTCCAATACCTTAAGGCCTATATAACAAGTGCACAAAGTGGCTTAATTCATTAAACAATAAAAAGAAATGTCTCTGACACACATGCACTTTAAAAATGAATACACTGGCAGCCTCTAAACTCTAAATTAAGAGTGTTTTTCATGTCTTTTGGGTAGTCCAAATTCAAAGCATAAGACAGCCCAAACAAGACGCAAATGGCCTGAGGCTGGTTCTGCAAGTTATTCATTACGATACCTCCCTCCAAAATAATTGCACACTGGGCAAAGGTATAGCTTATTTGGAGAAAGAGCTTCTTCATCCATGACAGTCAGCAGCCTAACTGATGCGTGCTTCATCAACATCACATACCTGAATGAAACCAAACAATAAAAATATTACAACAGGGAAATGTGCCAATTGATTAATTGTCAGTTATCTGACCTGCCTTTAATATATGTACCATTAAGTATTTATCATTTATAATCTTTGTTTTATGCCCGACTCTTAAATATTCATGGTATATTAATTAAATTGTATAAGAACTGAACAGAACTAGGAGATAACATCACTGTTTTTACAAATTATGGTCTTTACAATGATGTGATGAAGTCAACACTGAACTAATGAGTTGTAATTTTACACCATTTTCTTTGGAGAAAAGTTTGCATCACTATATCATTTTCCTCTTGACCAATAAAAAGCAGCTTTGAAAACTGATATTGTATAAATGCTACAAAATTAAAGGTGACTTGCCTAATATTTTCCTGATCACCCTTCTGGCTTACACTGAATTGACACATATTGGAACCTTTGTCTTTGTACTGCATTCATAGGATGTAATCAACATTAATTTTTTCGTCTCAATAAAATGGCGCAAATACACATTTTGTCAAGAAATGCATTTTGATTTTAATACTTAAATTATGAAAAGTTTTGGTAACTAGTAGAGTTTTTGGTAAAAAAAAAAAAAAACTTTCAATGGAGTTCAATTAATGCAAATATTTTTTTTTTTTTTGGGAGAAGTAACCCTTTCAAAAATGATTTCAATGAGAACTTACATGGCAAGTGTTGTAGAAATTGCTCACATCATCTCCAAGCAGGATAGGTAATCCCCGGAGAACAAGAGTGCGCATTGCTGTCACATCTGCTTGATTCTAGACGTAGAAAAAAAAGATCAAGTTCATGATCATGAAACAGTAAAGGTTGTATCAGCAATTTCAGGTCCAAAAAAGGCCCAAACATATATTATCACATTCATCTAATCTCCCAACCATCCTCTAGCTGCCCGCCCCATTAGCAGGCCGTCAAAAAAACAAAAATAAAAAAAATAAAAAAACAAAAAAAAAACATGTCTCTGTAGGCAGAGAACAGCTCTGAACAGCAGAAGCTGGAACTCTGGAACAGCAAACTCTGGAACTCTGGAACAGCAGACGCTGGAACTCTGGAACAGCAGACGCTGGAACTCTGGAACCGCAGACGCTGGAACTCTGGAACTCTGGAACAGCAGACTCTGTGTAATGACCTCAAATAATTGTTAAATTTGTTTTTTTTGTTTATTGTACATAATCTGTACTAATATAATGTTAACAGTATAAATGTAGAAAGCCTCAGAAAATATGTATACTGTTGGGGGCGCTGTGGGTTGAGAAGACCGGTTCGAAAAAGAGAGTGAAGAAGTGTAAAAAAAAAAACGCAGTTCACGCATGTTGTTGTTCATGTAAAAATTGAGCTCAAAAATCTGTCACAGAAACAAAAGAGAAAACAACCGGAGCAAATAAATCTACAGAAAAGAACTGATTGTCGTCGTTATTGTCCAAGGGGGCAACATAAAATTGGTGTTTCTGCTCGGTTGTGACGGATTTCGGGAAGAAGAAAGCAGCAAGTGATGAAACGAGCCGCGAGTGCAGCGCGAGCTGAGAACGAGCCGCGATTCACGGAGAGAGTGGACTTTGAAACGGCGGAAAAATAACTGCAATCTGCGAACGTGAGTTAAGTTAATCTGTTCAGTGAGTGGCCATAATGTTGCCTGTGTGGGAAGCTACGCTGGATGAAATAGAGAGTAAATTACTCGAGTTATCTGCTTCGCAACTGAGAAGTTTGTGTGAAATGTTAATGCTAAATGTGGGGGAGGATGAGACACACACGCCTCGCGCGCTGAGAAGACGCATTCTGCAGCATTTAGAGGGAGATGATGTTGTTTCACTCGAAGATGAAGGGCTGTCTATGTTGTTAGAGACAAAGGAAAAGATTGAAAGTTTGAGAAGTGTTGACGAAGAGGAAACCGAGAGCTCATCCAGTGTAGGGGTTGAAGCAACCAACGAGGTGCAGCGAAAAGTTGACCTGGAGCGCCACTCTGTGGGCGTTAGTGGAATTGCATCAGAAAAACCTGTGGAAAACACTGCAACACAATCACTGTATGCCAGAACAGACAGAAAACTGCAAAATTCATCAGTTTCAGGAGAAAATGTCACGCTAGTGCATCCAGTGTATAAAAAAGAACTCAAAATAATTGGGCAAATAGGTGAACCGGGCCAGAGGGACAAATTAAACTTCACCAGCCTGGACAGACAGATTCACAGGGCCTGCAAAAAGGGTTATGATGAGGGAGAAATTGTTGAGGCAGTCATTCAAGCCATCATCCCAGGTGTCAGTTTGAGAAGTTACCTGGAGAGTAGGACAGACTTAACATTGCCTGCTCTCAAACAAATTCTCAGAGCACATTTTATTGAAAAGGATGCAACTGAATTGTATCACTCACTCACACGTGCAGTTCAAGAACCCAAAGAAACGCCGATCCAGTTCTTAGTTCGAGCCATGGATCTCAGGCAGAGGGTTTTATCAGCATCTGAAAATGTAAAGGCAGGATTAAGATATAATCACGAGCTAATCCAGAATCAGTTTTTGCAGACAGTTCTGACTGGCCTTCATGATGACAGCGTACGAACAGATCTAAAACCCTACCTGGAAAACCCACGGGTGGAAGATGAAGTGCTGTTGGAGAAAATGAACATGTCGTATAGTCTTGAGCTAGAAAGAAAAACCAAGTTCTCAACCACTCGACCAAAAATAGCCAAAGTGGCCACAGTTATGGAAGAGGAACAGGCACATGCTGAACAAGATGTCAGGATGAAAAAAGAGAAAGCTCCAAAGCCTAACAACCTGATGGAAAAGCTGGATGCTCGAGACAAAGTGATCTGTGAGGCAATTCAGAACCTGACGTCTCAAGTAGCGAGCCTTGCTCAAACATCACGACCTCAGATGACTAGAAACAGTAACCAAAGATTCCCTCGCAACCAATTTCCACCTGTTCGACCAACCACCAGGCGCTGTAACCAATGTGAACAGTCTAACTCAGAGGGAAGGTGTGAACACTGTTACAAGTGTGGCAGCAGTGAGCACTGGGCAGCGGGTTGTCGAAAACGAACTGTGAACAATGTAACGTCAAGCAAGATTGAGATTACATCACACATTATTGAAAACTTACCAAGAGGTTGCTTATCTGAAGGACCGTGGTCGAACAAACAGGAGAAAACAGCCAGTTTGGTGGGACGCAGATGCTTGGTGCAATGTTCTCTCGGAGGTGTCATAACATCAGTGCTTTGGGACACGGGGTCACAGGTTTCAATTGTGGGCTCGGAGTGGAAGAAAAGACACCTGCCTGACGCAGAGGTGAGACCAGTGAGAGAGCTGCTTGAGGAGGGAGAACTCAACCTGACAGCAGCGAATGGGACAAGCATCCCATATGAAGGCTGGATGGAAGTGGAGTTTTGTCTGTCTGGAAACACTGAGACTGAAGGAAGGGGCACACACCTGATGGCACCAATTCTCATTGCATCCAGTGAATTGGAGAAACCCATAATCGGCTTTAATGTGATTGAGGAACTGGTCCAAGCTAATGCAGCACAGCAGATTCCTTTGAGTTCCCTTGTAAACACACTGAGTTCATCCCTGGAAGTTAGCCCTAGGAAAGCAAAAGCCGTTCTGTCACTCCTGAAGAAACGCAAAAACAGCAGCGGGTGTCATATTGCAAGACTTGGACGAAAATCCATTATTCTTCCAAGCTGCGCGAGAGTGAACGTCAGTTGTGGAAAGCTCAATAAGACGGTTACCCTTGGAACACACGTAATGTTGGAACCCAATTTGGAAGCACCCTGGCCTGCAGGCATAAAGGTAAACAAACAGCTTATTCAGATGCCTCTGAATGAGGATGATAACATTACAGTGATGGTGGAAAATACCACAGGAGAAGAGGTGACACTTACAGCACGGACTGTCCTGGGGTGGCTGCATGCAGTGGATGCCATTCATCAACTGGAAGTGAAGTCTCCGTCTGAATTCCAATCTCAGCTAGCACAAGGTGACAATGACGTACCGCCAGAGACCCAACCTACAGTTCAGGAGAGTGAAGGATGGGACCCGCCAGTGGACCTCAGTCACTTACCTGGAGAACAACAGGAACGTGTGAGACAGCTGTTGAGAGAGAATAGTGGAGCGTTTGCTAAGGATGACTGGGACACTGGATGTATTCCGGACCTCAGAATGGACATTTGTTTGAAAGACAAAATCCCTGTACAAAAGACGTACAATGCAATACCACGACCCCTATATCAAGAGGTGAAGACCCACATACAGAATCTGCTGAGTCAAGGGTGGATTCAAAAGTCAACATCCTCCTATTCCTCGCCAGTTGTGTGTGTGAGAAAGAAGGATGGGAGCTTGCGTCTATGTGTGGACTACAGGCTGCTCAACGAGAAGACACACCCTGACCGACATCCCATCCCACGAATCCAAGAGATACTGGAAAATTTAGGGGGGAACTCCTGGTTCACTGTGCTGGATCAGGGTAAAGCCTATCATCAGGGCTTCATGAGCAAAGACAGTAGGGCATACACGGCATTCATAACACCCTGGGGGCTCTATGAGTGGGTGCGGATACCTTTTGGCCTCACAAATGCACCCGCCACCTTTCAGAGATACATGGAAGAGTGTCTAGGAGAGTTAAGGGATGATATCTGTGTTCCCTATCTTGATGATGTGTTGGTCTTCAGCAAGGATTTTGACCAGCACCTAGAGGACTTGAAGAAAGTGCTACAGCGACAGCAGCAGTGTGGGATCAAGCTAAGGCCAAAGAAGTGTGACCTTTTTAAGCGGGAAGTCTGCTATGTGGGCCGCATCGTCTCTGAACATGGGTACAGCATGAACCCCAAAGAAAAAGAGGCTGTGCAAGCACTAAAGTGGGAAACACCTAGCACTGTCCGTGAGGTGAGGAAGCTCATGGGTTTCCTTGGTTATTACAGATCATACATCGCTGATTTTGCCAGAATAGCCAAGCCTTTATATGAACTATTGACAAAGTCCAACACGTGCAAAAGGAAAGGCCCCGGAAAAAAAGGGAACTCCTCGCAAGCACCTCCATCACAGCCAGTAGAGTGGACAGGGAGACATCAGGAAGCGCTGGAGAAGCTGATTACAGAGTTGTCAAGCCCACCCATTATGGCATATCCAGACTTTGAAAAGCCATTTGTCCTTCATGTCGATGCGTCAGAAGAAGGGCTAGGAGCTGTATTGTATCAACGACAGGGAGGTAAACTCCGCGTAGTTGGTTATGGATCTCGGACTTTGAGCCCGGCCGAAAAGAACTACAAGCTGCATTCTGGGAAGTTGGAGTTCCTGGGACTCAAATGGGCGATCACAGAGCGTTTCCGGGATTACCTGTTTCATGCACCGCATTTCGTTGTCTACAGTGATAACAACCCGTTGACATATGTCATGAAAACGGCAAAGCTTAACGCAGCAGGGCAACGGTGGGTTTCTGAGCTGGCAGACTACCGTTTCACTCTGAAGTACAGACCAGGGACGGCAAATCGAGATGCAGACTTCTTATCACGGAGACCAGTGCCCATTGAAGTCACAGTCAGAGAATGTACTCAGGAGTGTGAGCCGGAAGTTCTGGGATCAATCGGGGAAGTTCTGAAAGCACAACGACGTGGAGAAGTGGACTGGATATCTGCAATCACCTGCAACATAGATGTCTTACCGGAAGAGCTGAAGGGTGGATCAGTGGACAGTCAGCGGCTAACATCTCAGGATATCAGGAGTGCTCAGCTGAGTGATCCAGTCATCAGCCGAGTACTGGATCTGAAACAGAAACAAATTTATCTCAAACACAAAGACAAATTGATGGAACCAGAACCTGTGAGACGACTCTTGCGAGAATGGCATCGCCTGCAGATTAATGAGGAAGGTATCCTGCAAAGGAAGATAATGACCAGAACTCAGTTAGTTGTCCCAGAAAACTTGAAAAGTATGATATACAAGTACCTGCATGAAGACATGGCCCACCTGGGTGCTGAACGTATGGTGGCAGCAGCTCGTGCACGTTTCTTCTGGCCAAGAATGAGAGAGGAGATAGAGCATTATGTCACAAGAGTGTGTCGATGTCTAAGACAAAAGAAACCAAACCGGATTACCAGAACCCCAATCAAGAGCATTGAGACAACAGCTCCATTTGAGATGATCTCGATTGATTACCTGCACCTGGAGAAGAGTAGAGGGGGAGCAGAGTACATTCTGGTGGTCATAGACCATTTTTCGAAGTTTGCTCAGGCATACGCCACCAGAAACAAGTCTGGAAAGACAGCAGCCCGGAAGATCTTTGAAGACTTCATCATGCGTTATGGTTTCCCCGCAAAGATCCATCATGATCAGGGGAGGGAGTTTGAGAACAGCATGTTCCAGAAGCTACAGAGTTATTGTGGGATTAGGCATTCACGTACAACCCCCTACCATCCCCAAGCTAACCCAGCAGAGAGGTTCAATAGGACACTGTTAGGGATGCTGAGGACCTTAGAGGAGACGAAGAAGTCGAATTGGGCAGAACACCTTAACAAAGTTGTCCACGCCTATAATTCCACGGTGCATGAGTCAACAGGATTTTCCCCATTCTTTCTTCTTTTTGGACGAGAGCCAGTTCTTCCAATTGATCTTGTGTTCCCCACAAAGCAAGTAAAGGACACCCAGTCTCATGCCGACTATGCTGAAAAGTGGAAAAGGTCTATGCAAGAAGCATATGATATCGCAAAGAAGAACATGAAGAAGGCTGCTGCAAAGGGGCAGAGAAATTACAATCGGAAGGCATGGAGTTCTGTCTTGGAGCCCGGTGATCATGTGTTGGTGAGGAACCTGTCAGAAAGAGGAGGCCCAGGAAAACTGCGAGCGTTCTGGGAAAAACAAACGTATGTGGTGAAGGAAAGGAGAGGAGGAGATGGACCGGTGTACGTTGTTGGACCGTTGGATACGACAGGAAAGGATAGAGTGTTGCACCGGAACCTTCTATTACCTTGTCCGTATCTGGTGGATGAGCCGAGAACAGCCGATGTTCGTTTGGAAAGAAAAGGATGTCAGAGGAACAGGTCAAAACAGGAAGGACGATCACCACAAAATACTCACCATGGAAACACTGACAGTTTCAGTGACGAGGAGGTTGACTTGTGGATTCCAATGCGGAGAACAAGAACAGAATTAGATCCATGTGCGGCAGAATTTCACCCTGGAAGAGAGGAGAGAAACAGGAAACCTGAAAAGGAACTTGACATCGAAGAAATTGGTGACGAATCCGTAAACCTACCTGACTCAGAGAAATCCGATGAAGAAGTGCTGGGAGATCTTCAAGGGGAGCAGGAGTTGGAGGAAGGATTCATTGGAGAAGCCGAGCATGAAGATAGTGATGAGGCATCAGAACCTATGAGGCATGAAGATTTTGACGTGACATTAGAACTTATGAAGAGAACTTCTGCCAGAACCAGGCGACCTAGGAATCTATACACATATGACACCCTGGGTGAGCCCACACTTAGACCAGTGAGCTAATCTGTATCCTTCATATTAAGTAATACTAGTGAGAGTTGAAATAGTTATGTTCAAGGTAAAATATTTTTGTTAAGTGAGTTATAAACAGTTATGGGTATTGTAAGTCTACAGTCGTAAAAAAAAAAATGCAATAGGCTACAGTAGAGTAATAGGTTGTGCAGTCTAAGGAATATTGGGTAGACTGAGAAAACATTAAGAAATTAATGCATTGCTGAATTGACATTTAAAATGTGTTAAATACATTGTGGAGGTGTATGTGGTTGTGTCCACTTGTCATTACAGGACGTTCTGGGGGGCCCACCAGCGAACCTAAAGACAAGACACCTTTTCAACATGCATCAGATCTAAAAGTTTAGATAATTGCAATTATGTCAAAGTAGTTTGGAAGTAAAATATGTTGTTAAGCTGTGAGAAAGCATGTGCATTACACTGTTATTGGAACTTACATTTTCAATATTTGCCCGGAGATAGTAAATTAAAAATGTTTTGTAACATTTTATTTTTTTTAGTGGGGGAGGGTGTAATGACCTCAAATAATTGTTAAATTTGTTTTTTTTGTTTATTGTACATAATCTGTACTAATATAATGTTAACAGTATAAATGTAGAAAGCCTCAGAAAATATGTATACTGTTGGGGGCGCTGTGGGTTGAGAAGACCGGTTCGAAAAAGAGAGTGAAGAAGTGTAAAAAAAAAAGCGCAGTTCACGCATGTTGTTGTTCATGTAAAAATTGAGCTCAAAAATCTGTCACAGAAACAAAAGAGAAAACAACCGGAGCAAATAAATCTACAGAAAAGAACTGATTGTCGTCGTTATTGTCCAAGGGGGCAACATCTGGAACTCTGGAAAAGCAGTCTCTGGAACAGCAGACTTTAGAACTCTGGAACTCTGGAACAGCAGACGCTGGAACTCTGGAACAGCAGACGCTGTAACTCTGGAACTCTGGAACAGCAGACGCTGGAACTCTGGAACTCTGGAACAGCAGACGCTGAAACTCTGGAACTCTGGAACAGCAGACTCAGGAACAGCAGACTCTGGAACTCTTGAACTCTGGAACAGCAGACGCTGGAACTCTGGAACAGCAGATGCTGGAACTCTGGAATTCTGGAACAGCAGACGCTGGAACTCTGGAACTCTGGAACAGCAGATGCTGGAACTCTGGAACAACAGACGCTGAAAATCTGGAACTCTGGAACAGCAGACGCTGAAAATCTGGAACTCTGGAACAGCAGACGCTGGAACTCTGGAATAGCAGACTCTGGAACTCTGGAACAGCAGACTCTGGAACTCTGGAACTCTGGAACAGCAGACGCTGGAACTCTGGAACAGCAGACGCTGGAACTCTGGAACAGCAGACACTGAAAATCTGGAACTCTGGAACAGCAGACGCTGGAACTCTGGAACAGCAGACTCTGGAACTCTGGAACAGCAGACTCTGGAACTCTGGAACAGCAGACTCTGGAACTCTGGAACAGGAGACGCTGGAACTCTGGAACAGCAGATGCTGGAACTCTGGAACAACAGACGCTGAAAATCTGGAACTCTGGAACAGCAGACGCTGAAAATCTGGAACTCTGGAACAGCAGACTCTGGAACTCTGGAACAGCAGACTCTGGAACTCTGGAACAGGAGATGCTGGAACTCTGGAAAAGCAGACTCTGGAACTCTTGAACTCTGGAACAGCAGACGCTGGATCTCTAGAACAGCAGACGCTAGAACTCTGGAATTCTGGAACAGCAGACGCTGGAACTCTGGAACAGCAGATGCTGGAACTCTGGAACAGCAGACGCTGAAAATCTGGAACTCTGGAACAGCAGACGCTGAAAATCTGGAACTCTGGAACAGCAGACCCTGGAACTCTGGAATAGCCGTCTCTTGAACTCTGGAACAGCAGACTCTGGAACTCTGGAACAGCAGACGCTGAAAATCTGGAACTTTGGAACAGCAGACTCTGGAACTCTGGAACAGCAGACTCTGGAACTCTGGAACAGGAGACGCTGGAACTCTGGAACAGCAGACGCTGGAACTCTGGAACAACAGACGCTGAAAATCTGGAACTCTGGAACAGCAGACGCTGAAAATCTGGAACTCTGGAACAGCAGACGCTGAAAATCTGGAACTCTGGAACAGCAGACGCTGGAACTCTGGAACAGCAGACGCTGGAACTCTGGAACAGCAGACTCAGGAACAGCAGACTCTGGAACTATTGAACTCTGGAACAGCAGACGCTGGAACTCTGGAACACCAGATGCTGGAACTCTGGAATTCTGGAACAGCAGACTCCAGAACTCTGGAACAGCAGACGCTGGAACTCTGGAACAGCACACTCTGGAACATCAGACGCTGGAACTCTGGAACAGCAGACGCTGGAACTCTGGATCAGCAGACTCTGGAACTCTGGAACAGCAGACACTGTAACTCTGGAACAGCAAACGCTGGAACTCTGGAACAGCAGACGCTGGAGCTCTGGAACAGTAGACTCTGGGAATCTGGAAAAGCAGACTCTGGAACACTGGAACAGCAGACTCTAGAACTCTGGAACTCTCGAACATCAGACGCTGGAACTCTGCATCAGCAGACTCTGGAACTCTGGAACTAACAGCAGACGCTGGAACCCTGGAACAGCAGACGCTGGAACTTTGGAACAGCAGACGCTGAAACTATGGAACAGCAAACGCTGGAACTCTGGAACAGCAGATGCTGGAGCTCTGGAACTCTGGAACAGCAGACTTTGGGACTCTGGAAAAGCAGACTCTGGAACACTGGAACAGCAGACTCTAGAACTCTGGAACAGCAGACGCTGGAACTCTGGAACAGCAGACGCTGGAACTCTGGAACACTGGAACAGCAGATGCTGGAACTCTGGAACAGCAGACGCTGGAACTCTGGAACAGCAGACGCTGGAACTCTGGAACAGCAGACGCTGGAACTCTGGAACAGCAGACGCTGGAACTCTGGAACAGCAGACGCTGGAACTCTGGAACAGCAGACGCTGGAACTCTGGAACAGCAGACACTGGAACTCTGGAACAGCAGACGCTGGAACTCTGGAACAGCAGACGCTGGAACTCTGGAACAGCAGACGCTGGAACTCTGGAACAGCAGACAATGGAACTCTGGAACAACAGACGCTGGAACTCTGGAACAGCAGATGCTGGAACTCTGGAACAGCAGACTCTGGAACTCTTGAACTCTGGAACAGCAGACTCTGGAACAGCAGACGCTGGCTCCGACTCTGGAACTCTGGAACAGCAGACTCTGGAAGTCAGAATTGCAAGATATAAAGTAAGAATTGTGAGATTTAAACTATTCTGAGGGAGAAAAAATGTTGGTCTTTCTTTCCCCTTAGAAAGAAGTTCCTATGCTGGAACTCTGGAACAGCAGACTCTGGAACTCTTGAACTCTGGAACAGCAGACTCTGGAACTCTGGAACGCTGGAACTCTGGAACAGCAGACGCTGGCTCCGACTCTGGAACTCTGGAACAGCAGACTCTGGAAGTCAGAATTGCGAGATATAAAGTAAGAATTGTGAGATTTAAACTATTCTGAGGGAGAAAAAATGTTGGTCTTTCTTTCCCCTTAGAATTGGCCTGATAACTCGCAATTGCGAGTTTATATCTCACAATTCTGAGAAAAGATGTCAGAATTTCGAAATATAAACTTGCAATTATGTGTTATAAAGGCTGAATTGCGAGATGTAAACTCGCAATTGTGAGCAAAAAAGAGTCAGAATTGTGAGATAAAAAAGTCGCACTTCTGTCTTTTTTCTGAGAATTGCGACTTATTATGACACAATTCTGACTTTATATCTCGCAATTCTGACTTTATAACATGCAATTGCGACTTTATTTCTCACAATTCTGACTTCATATATGAATACATGAAACATATACAATACAATTGTGAGATAAAAAGTCGCAATTATTTTATTTTTTATTCAGTGGCGGAAACGCTTCCATAACAGAGACACATATGCATGTTCTTCAAGCATTACAGAAAATATACCTTTAAATAGGTAAGTTACCTCAGTGCAGACAAAAACAGTGTGTCCACTGTTACTTCCAGTAATGCGTGCAAATAAAAAAATAAAAAAATAAATAAAAACGTTCATTTGATATTACCATTAACGTTACTCAGTTTAACTTCACTTACGAATACTAAGTTTGTCATCTTGTTAAAATATGGCTCATTAAATAAGCAGTGAAATAAGGCAGTTGTGATTGAGTAAAAAAAGAAGAAACGTTTACAGTGTTTGCATTTCATTCTGAATTTAAATAATAGTATAATACTGTTGTGAAGTCACAATACTGACAAAAATCGTCTCTCCATAATCTGCGGGTTACCTATAACGGTAAATGTGCGCCATTTCAACGAAACAGTAAAAAAGAAAATCAGAATTCCTAATACTTTTTGGACTATTTAAATCCAGGAACCGTTGTGGTAAGTTAACATTCCCTGAAAAAACCATAGGGAAAAAACAGGTCGAACCACAGTCTGTAAGCTCCGAATAATATCAAAATAATTTGGTACACATTAAGATGATAAGCAAAATAAGCGACAGACAGTAAAAAAAAACATTCACACACAAGTTTATCGTTATTTACCTTATTGTTGTTCCAAAAACAAAATTAAGCTCCAGATAAACGACCGTCTTTCCAGTTTCCACAGCTGCAAAATTGGCGCCGAAATAGGCAGACTCTATCGCGCATGCTCCCACAAGGCTGCTTCTTCTTCTTTATTTTTTTCTGCACATTAGGCACGTCAGAGCCCGTCTAACTACGTGTATGTATACTATGTATATAAAGCATATAAAAGTATTCATATATAGTAATAAAGGAATTGTTTTGTGATGTGTTTTCCTTTTTTTGGGTGAGTTCATTCGGACTCTAAAAACTGAGTAATCTACTTTGTTTTAATCTTCGACGTTTGTCCCTCGCGGCCCGCCGTACTCACTGATGTTACCGTGGTGACGTGAAGACGCTCTGCTCTGTGCTAAATCCTCTTACAGAGCGAGTGAGAAGATTTTAGTTCTTATCAGAGGAAAAACATATTCACTTTGGTTTAATTCGCTTATAAAACGCTGTCTGATCATGGCGTCAGTGTTAGACGCACTCTGGGAGGACAGAGACGTGAGATTTGACATCACTCCGCAGTAAGTCCTCGCGCTAATCTAACGTTACTAATGTTAGCTGAGAAGCTAATGGCATGACTTCTTAAATCAGATAACTGTTACATGAACTAGCAGGACACTTTCTGTGTCGATGGATGTACATTAACTGTGCAAGTGTTTCCATATGATGCGCTTGAAACATTCATGTTTGTTTACATTAATCATTCATGCATTTGAGTCAGTCAATTTAAAAGTGATAGAGTGTCTTTGAACATTCAGGTTAAAATATCACCAGGGTTGTTATTGTAAATGTCTACAAAAACTATTAAACACATTTGTGTTCATTTAAATCAAGTTGAAAAAATAATAATTAGATGAAGAATTAACTAAATGAAAATTACGAAAAAAACGAAATGACAAAAGCAGACAAACAAACAAAATGATAAAAAAAATAAACTAAAAACTAAAATAAAAAATTAGATAAATAAGGGCTAATTCAAAATATCAATAACAATTATTACAGTATAAATACTAAAATAATAATATGTATGATTATAACATAATAATAAATATAAAAAAATACATATAAAAATATGATGCATATAAAGGCATGTAATCATGCCTTCAGGATTGTTACACTTTTTTACATTTTAATTTGATACTGTTTTACTGTACTTCTTGTAAAATAACCCGTTTAGACCTGGTTTCACAGACAGAGTTTAAATTAAGCCAGGATTAAGTCATTAGTTTAATTAGGACATTTAAGTAGCTTTAAACGTCCCTTTTGATGTGAATCCTAAGACAAAACAAAGGCAGTGGCAGATTTTAAGATATTGCTTTCAGTTAAAACAGCTCAAACATGCATGTTAGTCTGGCACTAAACTTAGGTTAGTGTTTTATTTTCCTTTCAGACAACAGCAAGTGATTTGATGTTTGTTTTAAGGCAGATGAAAACCAGACCGGGAGAAGCGCTCATCGACTGCCTGGATTCCATCGAGGACACAAAGGGAAATAATGGCGATAGAGGTGATTAAATGTGGCCATGTCATCCTAATTAGATTATTGTCATGTAAAATATCATTAATTGTCTTGTTTATATTGTTTTGGTTATTGTAATGTCACGTCTTGTTTTGTCTTCATATAGGAAGGCTCCTGGTGACCAATTTGAGGATAATATGGCATTCATTGGCACTGCCAAGAGTCAATTTGTGTGAGTATTTGAGGAATATGAAATTAAAATCTCTGTTGCAGCTCCTCTAGAGAGCCTTTGTCGCCCTCTATTGAACAGAATATAATTAGCGTTAATTACTACAATGAAAAGATCTAAAACTCCATATTTTATTGAACGGGACAGATGTAGCCCTCTCAAAAACCTTCTTTTGAGGTTTTCATAATTTTGAGGTTTACTTGTTTTTAAGTAAAAATGTATTTGTGATTTAATCAGTCTTTTGTGTTTATTAACAGCCGTGGGATACAACTGTATTATTAATATCACCACAAGGACCGCAAATTCAGTGAGTCATCTTCCTTCATATCAGAATCACTTTTTAATAGCCCATACAGATGATGTCAAATTCCCCCTTTTTTTCCAGAAACTGAGAGGTCAGACCGAAGCGCTTTACATATTAACCAAATCTAATAACACTAGATTTGAGTTCATATTCACGAACGTGGTTCCAGGAAGTCCGAGACTGTTTACATCTGTCATTGCTGTACACAGGTACTTGTGTTATACATATTGACAAGATGAGTGACAGGTGTTTTTTTGAGTTGGCATATTGGCTTTGTTTTTGATTATTAACGGACTAATCTTTAAATCTACAGTATAGTGAGATCTGGAGTTTAATCTAGAAAGGACTCAAGGAAATTTATTCTGTGAATTGCATAATATTAAATACCACATTTGTAATGTAAACAGTTCAAAAGTATTTTGAACTGGAGTTAGAACAAAATATGTTTTAGTCTTTTTAAAAATGATATATTGTAAGATTAAAGAGCGACAAGCTATATTTTTTTAGCACAGCACACAAAAGATACCACAAACGATAAATGATTGGTTGGATTTACTATAAATGTACTAAATTAGTAACTTTTCAAGTAAAAATATGGGCAGCTTTTTAAAATATTAGAAGAAATATTATTATTGGAAAGTGTCAAAAAAAACAAGGAAATGCAATTTTGCACAAGATAAAGCATTGAACGAATAGCTAAAAAAAAAACAATGGAACAAAAATGATCATGTTGAAAGTATTGGAATGTCAATAGAATACATTTATTAATTTACTTTTATTTGTTTAGTTGATCCAAATAAGATTACTAGGACATGTAAAGTTTTAGATACAATAATATATCTTTTTTCTTTTTTCTTGCAGAGCTTATGAGACTTCCAAAATGTATCGGGATCTGAAGCTAAGAGGAGCTCTTATTCAGAATAAGCAGCTGAGGCTTCTGCCACAAGAGCAGGTTTATGACAAAATTAATGGAGTCTGGAACCTGTCTAGTGATCAGGTATTTTTAGTGGATTTACACTATTATTATTTATTTTTTTATTAGGAATTTAAAACTTGTTTATGTAACCTTAACCTTTATACTTTCCTCGGGTCATTTTGACCCGAAATTCATTTTCTTTTAATTCTTAAAAGTTGAGTGTTCATTGGAGAGGTCAATTTTGTCTCACTTGAAATTGGAATACCTACAAAAAATTACTGGATTCAAGGTGATTTTGTGGATGTGATAAAAAAATAGTAATAAATCCTTTCCTCGTGGGTCAATTTGACCCCCAAAGAAATGAATGGAAAATGCGGAAAATATTTTTTTAATTTAAAATCTGGCTCAATCCAGAACACTCACACGCACGCACAGATGAAGGGGTGAGACCATAAAACATCCCCAATGCAGAACACCCGCATGCATACACACACATGTACACACAAACACACACCAAGAAATTGCCTTGAAAATAAATGGGGCAAGGTGTTTTTTGTTTTTTTCAATTTTCAAAAAAAGATCAAATACTCATTTGCTCCATGTAGACTAGACTAGAGCTTTACGGCCATCTAGTGGCAATAGTCATGAAATGCCATGTTATATATATTTTCTTTCCTAAATAGCTCAGCAGATACATCCAATGCAGGATTGTTTAACTAAATGTTTTATTTTATTTGCAGTTATTTTATTTGTATTTAAGAATGTGCTTATTTGTTTTGTTAAAATAAAGTAATTTGGAGGTAAATAAAAGAATAAATAACAAAAAAAAAAACATCTCCCAGGAAAAAGTTCAATTTTGACCCGCGAGGGAAGGATGTGTAATGCACACGAGA
Organism: Pimephales promelas; assembly: GCF_988280905.1. NCBI lineage: Eukaryota > Metazoa > Chordata > Actinopteri > Cypriniformes > Leuciscidae > Pimephales > Pimephales promelas. Next base: position 36,965,783 of record NC_142775.1, on the reverse strand, counting down.
GGAGAGCAACTAAGCATCGCCTTGTGTTTCAGGGTAATCTTGGAACGTTTTTCATTACTAACGTGAGGATAGTGTGGCATGCCAACATGAACGAGAGCTTCAATGTCAGCATTCCCTATCTACAAATTGTGAGTGTTTCTTCTGCCTTAAAAAGTCAAAGAATGAGCCCTCAGTAATGAGTTGTATCAATAAAAACCATGCTTTCTTTTCTTATCCCTTTGTTTGAAGCGCTCCATAAGGATTAGAGACTCTAAATTTGGACTAGCTCTTGTGATTGAGAGCTCTCAACAGGTAAGTGTGGGCCAGGATCCAGATCGCCAGAAAAATCATGTGACACTGAAGACTGGAGTAATGATGCTGAAAATTCAGCTTTGATCACAGGAATAAATTTCTTTTTAAATAAAACTAAAAAAAAAAAAAGTTAAAATTGTAAAAATATTTCACAATATTACTGTTTTTACTTTAATAAATAAAATGCAGCCTTGGTGAGCACAAGAAACTTCTTTCCAAAAACACTTTAAAAAAACCTTACCGACCCCAAACTTTGGAACTGTTTTCCATGTGTATTTAATTCCCTGGTGTGAATTGAAGTCAAAATTGAATTTTTTTTTTTCATCCCTCAGACAGGAGGATATGTGCTGGGTTTCAAGATCGATCCAATGGACAAGTTACAAGATGCAGTGAAGGAAATCAACTCCTTACACAAAGTCTACTCTGCAAACCCCATTTTTGGAGTGGAATATGAGATGGAAGAGAAGGTAATAACGAATATGTGTGATAATATTGAAAACAGTTGTTTTGGAACTGTATTGGTATTCCATTCTGAGTTGTATTTAAAACACCATTAGCCGAGGTGCATCTCTGTTACCGATGCCTCCACTTTTCTGTAAATCAAAGGCAAATACTGTTGCCATCCATAATATATGAATAAATGATCTTTCTTCTCAGCCTCAGCCTCTGGAGGAGCTGACCGTAGAGCAGCCGCCTGATGACGTGGAGATTGAGCCAGATGAGCACACTGATGCTTTTACCGTGAGTTTTACCTCATATGCTACTCTCAGAGATAATGACTCTCCGCTTTCAACACATGGCGGTGTGTGTGTGTGTCTCACATGCTGAAAATAGCTGACGGCTTAAGCCGCGACTCACAATGTCCCACCAACACAGACTTTTGTTGCCAGGTATCAACAATGTTTACGCAGAGGTCTGATGATTCTGACATGGTAAATGGTAAATGGACTCCATTTATATAGCGCTTTCATAGACCCAATGGTCACCAAAGCGCTTTACATTTGCCTCACATTCACCCATTCATACACTGATGGCGAAATAGAATAAAAAATCTATGAATTGGAAAAAAAAATAACAAATATATGACATTGGAAAAGACATTGGAAGTTCTTTATCTAATATTTACCTTATATTTTAATTACATAGATAATCACTGATTTTTTGTCTCTTTTTCATCTCAAGGCTTATTTTGCAGATGGAAATAAGGTAAATCTATTGTCTATCTGTCCATCTATCTATCCATCTGTATGTCTATAGATCCTTTTAAATGACATTTTTGTCCTCTCCTTAAGCAACATGATCGTGAGCCGGTGTTTTCTGAAGAGCTGGGTCTGGCTATAGAGAAACTGAAGGATGGATTCACACTACAGGGACTCTGGGAAGTCATGGGTTAAAATACTCGAGCACTCTGTACAGTTGTATGTATTGCATAGTTTGTTACATTGTTTACATCAAATATCAAGAATTTTGTAATTAGCTAAATTTGCATTTATTTCCAGAATATTTATTTGCTATTTGACAATTACATATGTTTACAAATCATATTTTAACCATGTGTAAGTTGAGAAAAAAAATATCAAAGTACGCATATAAATAAATACAATTATATAGTGTATGTATATTTGTATATTAGAAACTGTAAGCTTGTTTTGTGTGAGAACTTTACAAGCTAATTTTGCTATTGTGTTGTAATAAAAGTATGAGAGAATGTGAAATAGGACATTTTTTGTGTGTGTTTAATCCGTTTTTCAATACCCGTTTAAGCGGTTTTGATAGCCGTGGCCTGATCAAACATCACATTCTGTTTTTAGCTTGGGTTTAACAAAAAGAGCTCAACTACATCACCAATGACCAGAGGCGCTAATAATTGCGTTCTGGCTTCACGGCAGCTGTTGTTTGCTGACCCTTTAAGCAACAAAATATTTAAAAAATCATTATTTACTCACCTTCATGTTGATCCAAACGTGTGTGCGGTTGTTTTTCCTGTGAAACAAAAATGTCAAATTAAATTTATTTCCTACTTACGAGGCATTTAATAGGCTGCAAAGCACCAAAAAGAACAAACAAATACCCAATAGATAGCATAAATTTAGTCATTTTTGGCTGAACATTTCCAGACGTGGATTAAGGCTAAAACCCGAATGAGTCAGAACTATAAACTCTTTTTTGAGAGTCGTACAAATGAGGGCACATGCAAAACAAAAGTAATGACACACACCTATATGATTATTTAAAACCCTTAGACATCTGTTGAATTCCTACTAATGCGTCACTCTCAAACACGCACTCATTTTCCCTTGAGCAAAACACCCCTGACCTCTGAGTGTGTCCAGTTGTCTTTTTTAGTCTTTGACAGCTGCCTGATGCGGCTCCCGTTTAGTCAGCCTGAATTCTTTCTGACGGTATGAGGGGTTTATATTTAGAGGGGTGTACTTAAATTGCAGGGGGTTTGTGTTGGTGCTGTGTTATTTCAGCCTCTTGCACACTTGAGACGGCGAGACAAGAGGAAGTACCGCATCCTCTTTGAGACCTGCAATCTTTGAGATGGATCCAGTGAGTATCAAGGAGGACCTGAGGCTCTTTCAGAGCACTCTTCTCCAGGATGGTTTAAAGGAACTTCTGAAGGAGAACAAGTTTGTGGATTGTTTTCTAAAGGTTGGAGATCGGAGTCTTCCCTGCCACAAACTTATAATGGCGGCGTGCAGCCCGTACTTTCGAGAGCTGTACTTTACTGAGGACGGGGTTGAGAAGAAAGACTCCAGCAAGGAAGTCGTGCTGGAGAACGTGGATCCCGCCATTATGGAAATGATTGTGCACTATCTCTATTCCGCAGACATCGAAATCACAGACGAGAACGTGCAAGACATCTTCGCAGTCGGCAACAGGTTTCAGATCCCATCTGTTTTCACCATTTGCGTCAACTATCTACAAAACAAGGTGTCTTTGGGGAACTGCTTGGCCATCTACAGAATGGGACTGGTTTTGGACTGCCCAAGGCTCGCTGTGTCCGCTAGGGACTTCATAGCGGAGCGTTTTGAGACTTTGTCCAGGGAAGAGGAATTTCTCGAGTTCACCGCTCCTGAGCTGTTCGCCATCATCGGGTGTGATTCTCTGAACGTGGAGAAAGAAGAGGTCGTCTACGAGCTCTTGATGAAATGGGTCCGGAAGAACAAGGAGAACCGGGCGATCGCTTTGGGAGATGCCTTCGAGCACATCCGCTTCCGACTACTCCCGGAGAAATACTTCAAGGAGAAAGTGGAGAAGGATGACATCATCAAGGCTGACCCTGAGCTCCTCAAGAAGCTGAATACCATCAGGGAGGCTTTTGCTGGAAAACTTCCACAAACGAAGGAGGGTGCGAAAGGTGAAGGCGAAGAAGAGGGAAATAAATTGCCCGGTTTTCTGAATGACAACAAACGGTTGGGGATGTTCACCAGGGATCTCATACTGATGATAAGTGACACGGCGGCTGTGGCCTACGATGCTAATGAAAACGAATGCTTCCTAGCGGCGATGGCAGAGCAGATACCGCGAAACCACGTTAGCATTACGTCAAAGAAGAACCTGCTCTATGTTGTGGGAGGGCTGTTTGTGGATGAGGACGACGAGGATTCCCCACTGCAGTGTTATTTTTATCAGGTTAAGACGGTCATTTATAGTATAATGGTCTTTTCAAAATGTCTCGTTCTCCTTGTAACAATAATGAAGGTGTTTTGCAGGAAATCTAGTTTACACTCAATCAAAAAAAAAAATCTGGTTTTATCATATTTTAACCCCTTTGAAAGGGAATTAGAACTGCTTTTAACTCTGGTACTGTCAAACTCACAGAATATGCACAGGTTTGCCTCATTATATAATTATATATAAAACGTTTTGCAACCATATTAAATATTCACATTCATTAGAGGAAGCCCAATAAGAATTTTATTTATCGAATATATATTTTCTGGCCGCATAAATCAGAATTTTATCCCAGGATTTACAATGTACAGTACGAAACATTAATTATATAATATAAATGCCTATATATATATATATATATATATATATATATAATTTTATAAATGTATATAATTTAATTAATTTTATTTTAATGTATTCCATTTTCATTTTAGCTAAAGTTTTAGTAAATTTGTTATGTTTTTATGTCTATAGTTTAGTTTTAGTTATTGTTATGGAAGATGGTTTCCGCAACTGAATAAAAAAAATGTATCATAATTGCAACTTTTTGTCTCACAATTGCGAGAAATGAAGAATTGTGAGACATAAAGTCGCAATTCTGAGAAATAAATTCTAACACAATTGCGAGTTTATATCTCGAAATTCTGACAACTTTTCTCAAAATTGTGAGATATAAACTCATATCACGCAATTCTGACTTTATATCAAAAAACTCTGACTTTATATCTTGCAATTGTGAAAAATAAAGTCAGAATTGTGAGATAAAAAGTCGCAAATTACCTTTTTTATTTTTCATTCTGTGGTGGAAACAAGCTTCCATATTATGTAGTACATCAAGTTAAACTAAAATGAAAATGTGAAATGTTGCCTTAATATATATATATATATATATATATATATATATATATATATATATTAGATATTGTTTATTTTATTTCAAGTAACAATAATGTTTTATGGTGTTAGTTTTAGTTCAGAATGACTCGGATGATTAACATTTTCTAGTGTGAAAATCTCATTTTTGTGTTCTATAGTGGTTTGGAATGACATAAGGGTTAGTGAATGATGATACGATGAACTATTCATTCAATTGCATGACTGCATATTTCTAGGAACCAGAATTAAATGGAAAGGCATATGTACGAAGGCCTATATCACCAGGAAGAATAGAATGAAAGTTAATTACATTTGTAAATCAATTTAAATCATCAATTTTCTTCAGCTGGACACTCATTCTCCAAACTGGATTGCCCTGCCCCCGATGCCATCGCCCCGGTGTCTGTTCGCCATGGGCGAGTTTGAAAACTTCTTGTTTGCAGTTGCTGGCAAAGACCTGCAGACCGGCGAGTCTCTGGACTCAGTGATGTGTTATGATGTTGAGTAAGTTTCTTCTACGTTTTCTGCTTCAAACATAAACCACAAAACTAATAATGTTTTGCTGTTCTCGGCAGTAAGATGAAGTGGCTAGAGACCAAAAAACTGCCCTTAAGAATTCACGGTCACAGTGTGATCTCACAGAACGGACTAGTTTACTGCATAGGAGGAAAGACGGATGAAAAGTAAGTCAAATTTGAGTTGAGATGAGATTAAATACAAAATAAAAGCCTGAGATAAAGTAGCATTGCTTGTTTTCATCTCTGGAATAGTAAAACCATCAACAAGATGTTTGCGTACAACCACAAGAAGTCAGAATGGAAAGAGCTGGCGGGCATGAAGACACCCAGGTCCATGTTTGGAGTCGCCGTCCACAAAGGAAAGATCATTGTGGTTGGAGGAGTCAATGAAGATGGCCTTTTAGCCTCTTGTGAAGCGTATGACTTTTCAACAAACAAGTACGTATTAATCACTGTTTTTATTGATATTTAATCCTCATACACGTTTTTAAAAGGCTTACAGATGCTCTAAACCTAAAGTTAGCCAGCGCTCAGTGAATGATTAAAAGTTAGCTTGCAATTTTTTTCAGCTAGCCTATATTTCGAAATACTGACATTATACAGTCATGAGTCATAACATTTAACACCTATTATAGAATAGATGTTAAACATCACAGAATTCTGCAAATCTATTGATAACACTTTCTGATTTGAGCCATTTTTTTCCCTCCAAAATAATGTCACTTCCTGGAGGATGATGTCAGAAAGGAACTGGCTTTTGTTAAAGTGATATTACATAGATTGACAGGATTGAAAAATAAAATCCCAGCCAACAATTTTTGGTTTCAAAAAAGTTCCCTAAATGTTAGTTTTTAGTTCCCAAAACGTATTTTTTTTAAGGTTTGTTTTTGGGCTATCTTTACTACAATATCATTACCGCTGTAACCGGCCTACATGGGTATTATAAAATAACCTAAAAATAGCCGTTGTGAAACGTTAACATTCTGTTTAAGTTAATTTTAGATTATTTAAAAATAACCCCCAGTGACATTTTGGGAACATTATTTTAGGGTTGCAAAAACAAAACAAACAAAAAAACTAAAAAGAACATTCCTTGAACGTTATTATTTGGTCCTGAAATAAAATGGGAAACCAAACTGGAAGCAAATACTATCATATTCTGTTTGTTTTTGTTTTTTTGTTGTTTTTGGTGGGGGGGGGGGGGGGGGGGGATTCGAGGGCAAATCTATAAAATCATCACCGATTAAAACAATATTTCCAAGAAAACATGTTTTATTTAAAATATTTTGATTAGAGAAGGAACATTGAAACAAAAACTGGAATTTTTCTTTTTTTATTATTAAAAAAGTTGGATAACAATGACAAAAATGAGTAGTTAAATTATTAGGTTTTGAGGTATTGTGGCATTTATCTTATGGGATACGGCAGATGTTATCCTCCACAAATCTATCAAAATCAGTTAAAACCATGTTGTTTTTCCCAATAGATGGGAGGCGTTCCCTGAGTTTGCTCAGGAGAGAAGCTCTGTGAATGTGGTCAGTTCTGCTGGTGTGCTGTACGTGGTGGGCGGCTTCACTGTGAAGGAGAACGACGACAAACAGTGTGTCCCGTCAGAAATCACAGACATCTGGCAGTAAGTGTTCTGCTTGACACACATCTGAATTATTTTCGTCTTAAAGGAATAGTTCACCCAAAGAACGCATTACCAGAAGCTGGCGATTATGCACTCACATAAAGGATTATTAGGAACACCTGTTCAATTTCTCATTAATACAATTATCTAATTAACCAATCACATGGCAGTTGCTTCAATGCATGTAGGGGTGTGGTCCTGGTCAAGACAATCTCCTGAACTCCAAACTGAATGTCAGAATGGGAAAGAAAGGTGATTGAAGCAATTTTGAGCGTGGCATGGTTGTTGGTGCCAGACGGACCGGTCTGAATATTTCACAATCTGCTCAGTTACTGGGATTTTCACACACAACCATTTCTAGGGTTTACAAAGAATGGTGTGAAAAGGGAAAAGCATCCTGTATGCGGCAGTCCTGTGGGCGGAAAATGCCTTGTTGATGCGAGAGGTCAGAGGAGAACGGGCCGACTGATTCAAGCTGATAGAAGAGCAACTTTGACTGAAATAACCACTCGTTACAACCGAAGTATGCAGCAAAGCATTTGTGAAGCCACAACACACACAACCTTGAGGCGGATGGGCTACAACAGCAGAAAACCCCACTGGGTAACGCTCATCTCCACTACAAATAGGAAAAAGAGGCTACAATTTGCAAGAACTCACCAAAATTGGACACTTGAAGAGTGGAAAAATGTCGTCTGGTCTGATGAGTCTCGATTTCTGTTGAGACATTCAGATGGTAGAGTCAGAATTTGGTGTAAACAGAATGAGAACATGGATCCATCATGCCTTGTTACCACTGTGCAGGCTGGTGGTGTAAAGGTGTGTGGGATGTTTTCTTGGCACACTTTAGGCCCCTTAGTGCCAACTGGCCATTGTTTAAATGCCACGGCCTACCTGAGCATTGTTTCTGACCATGTCCATCCCTTTATGGCCACCATGTCCCCATCCTCTGATGGCTACTTCCAGCAGGATAATGCACCATGTCACAAAGCTCAAATGATTTCAAATTGTTTTCTTGAACATGACAATGAGTTGACTGTACTAAAATGGCCCCCACAGTCACCAGATCTCAACCCAATAGAGCATCTTTGGGATGTGGTGGAACGGGAGCTTCATCACAATTGAATCGTGGTTTCCACAAAATTAAACAGCACAACATTGAAAATAATCAGAAATGTTTCTTGAGCAGCAAAATCATCATATTAGAATGATTTCTGAAGGATCATGTGACACTGAAGACTGGAGTAATGATGCTGAAATTTCATCTTTGCATCACAGATATAATTTAGATTTTAAAAGATATTCAAATAAAAAAATAGATTTAATTGGTGAGCAAAATAAATGAAAATCTTACCAACCCCAAACTTTTAAACGGTACTGTAAAATTGTTAAAATCAAATCATAAAAATATTATGATACAAGTGTATACTTCTAACTGGGATTCATCGCTCTTTTTTTGACAGGTATGAGGAGGACAAGAAACAGTGGGCTGGAATGATACAAGACATACGATATGCTGCCGGCGCCTCTTGTGTTTCTATGAGACTAAATTCAGCAAAGATGCCTAAACTTTAAAAACATCATCACTGTCACTGATTGTATCCAATAACAAACTGTAACTATATTTTAAAATATCATAAACCACACAAAAATGATAATTAATTGCACTATTTAATTCTTTCCCCGCCAGCATTTTTGATCATTTTCACACAAAAAATATATTTTGAAAAAAATATATATTGTTGTATAAATATCTGAACCTACAATACGTCAGACGAAAGAAGAGAATCCTCTTTACAAAAAACAAAAACAAAAAAAAAAACACTATTACACGTGTGTCCTTGTGTAATAGCACCCCCTACAGACAGTGGAAACATGGATTGCCAGAAAATTGTCGATGGCAGGGAAAGAGTTAATGCACATTCCCTGACTTTATATGTTTTAATCAAAATGTAACAATTTTCCTTTTAGGCTGACATTACAAATCATCCATCACTTCATAACAGAGGTAAAATGCAAGCAAACGGTATTTCATGTTGACCTTCAACATAAAAATGACCTGATTTATATGCATGTTGGGTTCTCTTGTAAATGTGGTGCAGCTGAGGAAAACATATGTCAAAATGAAATGTACAGTGTTGTCTTGCAGCTCAAATGAAGGATAACCTGATGTTCAATCCTTTCATAGTGTCTCTCTGCTGCTGATTGCACTAAATATTTTAATGTCCAGTTTAGATAATGTCTCAGGGCAACTCTGTAAATATTTTCTTCCTGAGATATTCTTTCCAAGCATCTTCTGTGGAAAGCTCCATTGAGTTCCATTCAAAGTGGGGAATCTGTAGAAATGCATATTATCAGCAAAAACACACTTTTGTCATGCAAATAGTATGGGTGTGAAATATAATATCTTTCTACTGACCTGTAATACTTGATATCCTAAAATCTCCAGATGTCTTTTCTTCATCATGGCCTCCCCTTTCATGTGCCGGGAATTTTTGCAGAAGGATTTGGAGTCCAAGAACTCTAATGCAATGCTAGGCAGATGAAGTAGCAGGGAGAATTATGTTACGTCTGAATATTACGTGTAGTTTTGCACATTGAAGCATGACATACCGGCGAGCTCCTGGCGGCAGATCTGTCCTCTCTCTGTCTGCTGATACAGACTGCCAGTGAACGTTTCCGTTCTCGCTGATCTGCAGCTGACTCGGCTCGCTGTACGGTACCGGCTGGAGGTGACGATCCAGGACAAGTTCAAAATCTGATGACATAAACATTACAGTTTTCATGAGCTTACAGAGACAGCAATGCTGTATCTACAACTGTCATCCTGTACAACTGTGTTTTAAGTCAATGAAATATTACAATGGATCGGAGTGAATCAATTCAACTCGTATAGTATTTAATGGTACATAACACCCCATAACTCAACAAACCATATTGATGTGTAAAATACTGACTAGATTAGATAGATAGATAGATAGATAGACAGACAGACAGACAGACAGACAGACAGACAGACAGACAGACAGACAGACAGACAGACAGACAGACAGACAGACAGACAGACAGACAGACAGACAGACAGACAGACAGACAGACAGACAGACAGACAGACAGATAGATAGATAGATAGATAGATAGATAGATAGATAGATAGATAGATAGATAGATAGATAGATAGATAGATAGATAGATAGATAGATAGATAGATAGATAGATAGATAGATAGATAGATAGATAGATAGATAGGTCATAAAATAGATAACTGTAGACAGACAGACAGACAGACAGATAGATAGATAGATAGACAGACAGACAGGTAAATAGATAGACAGACAGATAACAATAAATTATATATATATAATATATTATTAAAATAATTTACTAAAAAACTTTTTCAGTTAAAACAGATGAATGAAATATAAAATTAAAAAAAATATATAAAAAAATATTTTCAGTTAAAATAGATGTTGGACCTTAGACCTTTATATTTATAGAAGCCAAAAGCAATCCCCGTATTTGTTTCAAATAAAGTTAAATTTAACCATCAAAGGATGGGGAAAAATATTTTATATTTATTAAATATTTTAAATATGAGACAAGAACAAAACACTAAACTTGGTTAATGTACAATCTGACCAAAAATATATTTGGTAGAAAAGGCAAACAACAGCTACATATACTGTATACACACACACACACAAACATATATATCTCAACACTGTTAGGAATAAATAATATGGACTATTTTACTTGTACCACTCGTTTAAAACTCACCGACAGTATAGAAGTATGGAGTCAGCACTCCGACTTTAGCACAGTTGATCCCACCCAGGACGTCTCCGAGCATCTTATGGATCTGCTGCTGAATCGGACTGATCGAGCTGTTGGCTGCAGTGCGGAAAACATTATTCAACTATTTGAACCAACCAGACTTTTTAATTAAAAAAGTTAGCTCTTACATTAAACATTTCAATCTATTTGACTACCATTATGCTTTCTTTGATAAAAAAAGAAGAAAAAAAAGTTATTTCAAAATAGATAAAAATTGATATATACAGGTGAAACGCGAAAAATTTGAATATCGTGCACACGTTATAATTTTGATGATTATGGCTTACAGCTTATGAAAACCCCAGATTCAAAATCTCAGAAAATTAGAATATTACATGAAATCAATAAAAAAAAAAGATTTTAAATACAGAAATGCTGGTTCTCTGAAAAGTATAATCATGCATACGTCTAGTTAAATATACTTAATATATTAGTTTAACCTTTTAATTTGAATTACTGAAATACATGAACTGTTGCACGATATTCTAAATTTTCGAATTTCACCTATACACTTTCAATTGTAACAATATTTTACAATATTACTGTTTTTTCCTGTATTTTTGATCAAATAAATGCATCCTTGGTGAGCATAAGCGACTTATTTTAAAAATATATATTTTTTAAAAATCTTACTGATCCCAAACTTTTGAACAGTTGTGTACAAATCTTATCAAATGGTTAAAAATGATTGTAATAATTATTTTAGCTAATGTGTACCAAGCACAAATGCTTTCAGATAAGAACTGCTTTCCAATTCTAATATTTCTACGGTCCAATTGTAGTCCGTTCCCGTTATCCAGCTGGATCTACGGTGTGCTCACCTCTCTTCTGCAGCCATTTACAGTAGCGCTCATGAAACCAGGGCACCTGGAACTCAGGACACTCCAGACACACGGCCCGATTCAGCTCCATGAGATGCAGACGTATGCGCATGTTCTGAGCATCCGGCAAAGCTGGATAAAACACACATTTGTAAAGTTTTAGGAGTGACAAACACATTTAAATACGGGAATGAGTCACCTAAAGCCCATCGTTCTGTGTGTGTACTACGGACAGCAGACAGTGTGTGCGCTGCGGCTGTTCGCGTGACGCTAACGTGAAACCAGACTTCATTCGCCACAATGGAAAGCATATTTACACTATTTGAAACCCTATTTAGTGCATTATGTGCCATTCACCATGTAGAAAATAGTAAATGTGTGAACAAGTGACTGATTTCAGCCACAGCTTCAGCGTCTATTTATAATGTAGGCGGATTAGATTCTATTTTATAATGTAGGCGGATTAGAATTAGATTCTAGAGCATTTGATTGGACAGAAAATCTGATGAGAAGCTGAAGTGCAGAGTGATGTCATCAAAATCATTGATCCATATTGGCAGAAGTGAGAGACTGTACAATTTGAAAGCTTATATATCTGTTTTGGAGCACGCTAGCTTATAGATTTTTATTTTTTATTGCTATTTATTGATTTTGTGATATTTTTTGGAACTGTTTTTAACCCTAAAACTGTAGCACTTTGAGATTTCGCTGAAATGTAAAGTGCACTATAAATAAAATGTATTATTATTATTAGATACCATTAAAACTAACATATTCATACTTTACCCCCAAAAATTGCATTTTTATTTCATGGGGACTTTAATAATAATAAAAATAATCCCTCTTTTTTCCCCCCTCTGTACTGAAAATGCATCGAAATATAACTTCAAAACCGACTTATGAACCGAACCATCATTTTTTTGTACCGTTACACCAACTGGACTCACTCCCGAAACTGTTTTGTTCATTCTTGGCCAAAGATGTCTCTTTCAGACCTTCAAGATACATTAATTATATAACTGTTTACGTTATCTAATCTCAGAAATACACATACTTTCCAGATGGGCATCCAACTTTGCAAGAAAGTCCACGTTGAAGATCTCTCTGACCACCTCCTCAGGGAAATAATCCGCCATGGCCAGTGCGTTCGCCAGGAGAACCAGCATTTGAGGGTCAATGGAGCCTGTTTACATCACCAGGAACAGGTTACGATGTGCCTTTTAAATTTTAGAAACAACTCATCTATATATGCACAGTGGAAGGATCTTACTATATGTGGAGTGAAATGTCGAATGCAGGCATAAAAAACTCATCTACAGATGCACAGTGGAAGGATCTTACTAATATGTGGAGTAAAATGTTGAATACAGGCATCTAAAAACTCATCTATAGATGCACAGCGTAAGGATCTTACTAATATGTGGAGTAAAATGTTGAATACAGGCATCAAAAAACTCATCTATAGATGCACAGCGTAAGGATCTTACTATATGTGGAGTGAAATGTTGAATACAGGCATCTAAAAACTCATCTATAGATGCACAGCGTAAGGATCTTACTAATATGTGGAGTAAAATGTTGAATACAGGCATCAAAAAACTCATCTATAGATGCACAGCGTAAGGATCTTACTATATGTGGAGTGAAATGTCGAATGCAGGCATAAAAAACTCATCTACAGATGCACAGTGGAAGGATCTTACTAATATGTGGAGTAAAATGTTGAATACAGGCATCTAAAAACTCATCTATAGATGCACAGCGTAAGGATCTTACTATATGTGGAGTGAAATGTCGAATGCAGGCATAAAAAACTCATCTACAGATGCACAGTGGAAGGATCTTACTAATATGTGGAGTAAAATGTTGAATACAGGCATCTAAAAACTCATCTATAGATGCACAGCGTAAGGATCTTACTAATATGTGGAGTAAAATGTTGAATACAGGCATCAAAAAACTGCTCCGCCGTTGGAGGGTCATAATTCAGCTTCGCAAAAGGCAGCAAAGTGGCATATATTGCAGAGTAATGAATCTGTTTGGAAGAGACAGACATACACTTGTTTTATAACACATGGTTCTGATGTATTTTGCATATTAATTACAAGAGAAAATGTTTCTTGAGCAACAAATCATTACATGATTTTGAAGGATCATGTAACACTGAAGACTTGAGGAATGATGCTGAATAAATTACATTTTAAAATAATATTAAAATAGAAAACATTTATTTTAAAATGTCAAAATATTAGCATTTTTACTGTTTTTTTATTTTTATTAAATAAATGCATCAAAAACATTTTGAAAAAAAAAAATCATACTGACACCAAACTTTTAAACACCAGTGTATCACTTCACTATATTTTTTGTGTAGTAAACAATGGCTTCAATGGAAACATTTAATGGCTTAACAACCTCAGAGCTCATTGCAGATCTGTCCTGAAATCTTTATATGTTATATGTATTTTTCTCCATGGTGGAAATATGATATTTCTGGAGAATACTGTACAAAATAAATTTTCAGCTCCAGAATTTGAATATTACTTCAATTTGGTGACAACCGTTGTTAACTAAAACTATTAAACGTCCTTTTAGTTAATTGAAATAAAGCTGAAATAAAATAAAATATAAACAATAGATGACAAACTTTTTAGAAAACTACTAAATATGAATATATACTAATAATACATAACAATACTAAAACAAAATTATAAAAACCTATAATTACTAACCATATACATTATATAAGTTAACCTCATATAAACTTAATAATAAAACAAAGTGTATATACACTGGCGATCAAAAGTGTGGATAACGTACAAACACTAATATTGTGAAATAATCTTCCAATTTAAAATAACTGTTTACTGTTTTAAAATAATTTAAAATGTAATTTATTCCTGTGATCAACGCTGTTTTTTCAGCATCATTACTCCAGTCTTCAGTGTCACATGATCCTTCAGAAATCATTCTCATATGCTGATTTGCTGCTCAAGAAACATTTATTATTGTTATCAATGTTGAAAACAGTTGTGTAGCTTAACATTTTAGTGGAAACTTCCATTTAATAATTTAGGGTAAGGTTTTTTTTAAAAAAAAGAATCAAGTATTCAACAAGAGCGCATTAAACTAATTCAAGTGAAAACGCATTGATTGAAACAACACTTAAATTGACTCCCACCTTGTCTATGTTTTCAATCGTCATACTAGCGATACGGTCCAGCAGCGCGGCACAGAAGTAGTTAGTCCTGGTCAGATAAACGGCCACGTCATGCACAGTAGTCCAGGATATCTGGTGAAGCAGTCTCTGCAAGGTGACCATAGACTCCTCCAGCAGCATCTCATCAAACCACTCCCCTGACAAGTACTTGACTTCCTCCAGCACCACATCCACGGGCTCCAGCTTGTGCAGCCGCTCGCGTGCGCAGCGGTTCAGGCTCTGCAGGAGGTGGACGTACTTGCTGGGGGTGCTGTGCCGGTACGAGGGGTCGTAGCGAATCCACTTGGCGACGACTATGGCGTAAGTGTTGAGGTTGTTTAGGTTGCACTGCGGGAGCACGGCTTCCACACGGGAAAGCACACCCTCGTCGAGATGCCGAGAAGGGAGCATGGACAGAACCCTAGTTAGTATGGTCACCTCGAACGGGAACACACTGCCCTGCTGGGAACTATGAAGGACGGTCAAAGACAGAAAAACAATATTGGGTAAAAACATAAATGTGCTAAATAAGATCATTCAATTGTGTTAACCCTTTATATTAATATTAAATAATGCATTAACTAAAAGTAAAAAGTTTAATGTTAGCACATAAAATACAATTATTCATTGTTCAAGCAATGGTAATTATGGAAGAGAGTTTCCGAAAATAAAAAAGGCAATTGCGACTTTATTTCTCACAATTCTGACTTCATATCTCGCAATTGTAAGATAAAAAGTCGAAATTATTATTATAATTGTTTTTTTCAGTGGCGGAGACAAGCGTCCATAGGTAATAGTCACAATTTCTTTTTCTTTTTTTTTTTTTTTGTTGTTTTGGTATTATTATTATTACTATAATTCATATATACATATTTATTTTTTGGTGGTTGTGTTTTACTTTGTGGTTTTAATTATTGATTTGTTGTTGTGTATCTATGTTGATTGTTTGAGACAAATAATAAAGAAAGAACATTTGATTAAAAACATTACTATTAAATGTTGAAAATAATATAAAGGAAGGATTCTTCATTGTTAGTTCATGTTAAATAATTTAGTTAACAAATAATAATAGTATATATATATATAATAGTTTTATTCAGCAAGGAGGCATTTATAATATTACTAAAGATAAACACAGTTCTTTTGAACTTTCTCTTCATCAAAGAATCTTGAAAAAAATGTATCACAGTTTCCAAAGAAATATTAACCAGTACAGTTGTTTTCAACATTGATTATAATAATAAATATTTCTTGAGCAGCAAATCATCATATTATAATGATTTCTGTAGGATCATGTGACACTGAAGAATGGAGTAATGATGCTGAGAATTCAGCTTTTTTAGATATTCACATAGAAAACAGTTATTTTAAATTGTAATAATATTTCACATTATTATCATTTTTACTGTTTTTTATTTTTTATTTTTGATCAGATTATTTTGGTAAGCATAAGAGGCTACTTTAAAAAAAAAAAAACATTTAAAAAAATTATACCACAGTGTAAATAACACCATACAGGTTCACTACGAAACGATGAGTAAATGATGTGAGAATTTACATTCTGTGCAAACTATCCCTTTAATTATAAGACTCCTAGACAGTCACAAATTTATCAGTCTGTTTTTGGAAACACTCACTGCAGCAGTTTGGCTTTCAGTCTGGAGAAGATCTCGGGATTCTGGCAATGGAGCAGGATGAGATTTTGAGTAATTCGAGCGATATCCAAAGAACGATACGACTCCAGATTCTTGAAGAGTATTGCTGCCATCCTGTCAGAAAAGACATGGGAAGGTCTTCAATTCAATTCAACTTTATTCTGGACTTGTGGTCCAATATAGACACAAGACACACACACACACACACACCAAATAAAAAGAAACAACAATTAAATAAGCATTTTAAAAAGACTGGTAGCGGACTGCACTAAATCTAATATTTGTTAGTGATATTATTATCAACCTACAGATAAAGCTATACATTAACTTCCGCAAAGTTGCTTTGCTTGTAGAGTGTTAAATCGAGCTGTAACAAACATTTCACTCACACTACTCCATCATGGTCACTTTAAAAGCACTTTTCCTTTGCAGACTGGCTTTTTTATAGTTAGTCCAAAGATGGGCCGTGTGCAAAAATGTACAATATGTCTTAAACAGAGTCATCTTAACATTGTCTGTGGTGTCCAAACTTCCGTGCGAGAGGATTTGCCTGGGCGCACAAAGTTCTACATTGTCTAAAAATGTCTTCTGTGAAGAAAAGATACTTGATTTTCCTTGTGACTTCAAGAACAACATAAATTTGACAGAAAGAAGTCCGGAAATTTCATAAACATGTCTTCCTCGGTCCTACAGATCATGACCACACTCTCAGTTGCATTATACTGTCTGTATGTCACGTTTAGGGGTGGGCGATATGAGCAAAAATTCATATCATGATATTTTTCACTGTTCGGACGATATCGATATTATACGATATGTGATATGAGAAATATATTTTAATACACCGTAGTTAAATTACAGGCAAAATATGTATTTTAACAATATAACTAGAAAAAGGTGAGGGATTTAATTGGACATAGACCTGAACAATCTTTTTGTTTTTCTCAAAAATGCAAATGTATAACATGAGGTAGGCCTGAATTCAGTCTCTTTCTACTTTTTATTTTGCGAGGTCAAAATAATGCCTTCGTTAATTTCGTAAGATGAGTAACACTGGAGTTTGGTTTATTAAATACGTTTTAATCAATAAATATGAAATAGTGTGAGGTTTGACACTTAGGCCTAATTTAAGACAACATTATGTTAACCGAGAAGTTTTTGTATACTGACCAAAATAGAGAAGTGGGCTACATCCTGCTAATTCAGTGGTGAGAATTTAATTGTTGTTTTTATTTATATTGTTGTCCTCTTGATAATTATATATTACTACGTATCAATTTACTAACGCAAGTTGGACACAAAGGAAAAGGTTAAATGTTCAGTTCAGCCTCGATTTTGTATCGTCATTAGTAGGTCTAGTGTTAAAAGTTGTAAGAGTACCAAATTTAACAAAACAATATAACTGAAAATTTTGCATTAATGACTATCTAACGGTATTCTCGGTATCACAAAATCTGAAAGAAAAAAAAAAAAAATATATATATATATATATATATATATATATATATATATATGTATATATATATATATATATATATATATATATACAGTATATATATATATATATCCTTTTTTTACTGACCCTAAACTTTTGAACAGTAGTGTAAAAACAAAAATTGTAATCACATTTTTTTTTTTTAAATTATTGCAGAGACAAAATTTTAACAATTTCATCAACCCCTAACTGTGATAATTATGTCTATTACGTTCTGACATGCAATGCAAATAACTTGTCTTACTTGTTTATCAACTGAAGGTTCCTGCATTGCATCTCCTCCATTGCCTCCAACACTCCTAAAGCCTGCTGGGGATTCAGCTCATCAGCCAATAGCAGCGCAGTACTCTCTAACCTGCAACAAGACCAATCAAACCAATCAAATCATACAGTGGAAATCCACTGACTGGAATTTAATGACTTAAAACACTTTAGTTTAAATCCCTATGATGACTGGACAAAATACAGTCCCTGTTGCACTATACCAAGGAGTTGAGGTCAAAAGGTCAGACTGAAAAACATGAGAAATAAAGTCAGAAATACTGTAAACTAGCATTTGCACAGGACTGTGAGATAAAAAGTCACAATATTTGTTTTTTATTGTGTGATGATGTGGGGATATTTTAATTCCAAAGGCCAAGGGAACTTCATCAGGATGCATATTATCCTGGATCCATGAAATAACTGGCTTTTAAAAATAAAAATCTGCCTGACTCTATGGGAATTTAACATAGGGGTGCCCTGACTTATGAATGAAACCTTTATTGCCCCAAGGGGGAATTTGTTTTACACTCATGGGAACCACAATAAACATAACCACAAAAAACATAGAATAAACATAAATAAAAAAAGAATAAAGGCAACCCTGTATTTTAAGGAAAAACATTTATTTATTTATGATACATTATTCATTCACAAAGAAAATTGGTGTCCTTAAAGGTTGGAGTTTTCCTCATTTTTCTAATTAAGGCATTAAGATCAATACCCAAAATATGATTTTTTATTCCTCTTTTTAGGCAACTTTAGCATGGGTGCCAAAACTTATTCACACCACTGTATATAAATGACACAGAAATAGCACTGATATCCAAAAATAGTACGTAATTAAAAGAATATAAAAGGGAAAAATTTCCCTGGCTCACCTCTCTCTGTCACCTTGTCCTGCCATTGGTCCAAGACAAGCAAAGAGTTTGGTGAAAGTGGCAGGATCAGTGCTCGTGTCCACCAGCTCTATGAGTCTCTGTCTCGCAGCCACTCTGAAATCAGAGTTATTGTACTGCAACGTCTGATACATTCCCAGAGTGATGCAGATGTGCTCCACGTCCAGATGGGAGATGTTCTGCATGAGAAGCCGGTTGCATTTCTCCAGGAGAGGTCGGTGGACATATCTGACGTTTCGGAGGAACTGCACCACCCTTCTGGGGTTGTTGAAGTGTATCGGGTCCATTTTGTCCAGAAGGGTGTCCGCTTTTGTAAGCAGCGCATCCCGCAGCTGGGGCGACACCAGGGGAAAGATACCGATCATCAAGGGTGTGAGCACTCTGTAAGGAGGACATGTAGTGTAAATACACTTATTTTCAGGTGCACTACACCTTTAGGGTGTTCGATGGTTTAAAACACACCTGGCGTCTTGAATGGAGTCCAGTCTCTGACTCACTATTTGAGTAATCTGGCCCATCAGAGGGCTGTGGTGCAGGAACTGATCACTCAGACAAACTGCAAACTTTGAAAGTGTTTTCATCTGCAGTCTGTAAAGTAGAGAAAGCAAACTTTTATGGGGCAATTTTATAAAACTTTGTTGCTGCAGTACTTATATTATCCACATCACATCTGCATTAGAGTACAACAGTGTATTTTTAACACTAGCTTGTCAATCTTTAAAGTCAGACCTACTGTGAGCTACAAGGATGCTAATCGATGGTACAGTATGTGCTATGCTACTTATTTTTTAATGGATAACAGCAGAATTCCTGGTATAAAATTACATTACACATGATACTGCAGAAGTCTCCAGCAATCAGAGGATTGAAAAAGCAAATCATACCAAAATAACGATTTATTATAAATGCTGTTATATTTTATATATATATTTATATGTTTTTAAATAGTTATATTTCATATAACTATTTATAGCCCATCCTATGATCGGGAAGGGTCAGCAAAATGTTCATTATTATAAAAAAAATAAGAGGATCATTCAAAATGCATGTTATTTATTTAGTTTACTGAATAATATATTTTGCATAAAAGATTTATGGTTTACATATAGTCCACAATGTTTACATGTTAGTCATGCAATTATATATATATATATATATATATATTACAATCAACACCTGTAAATCAATTGTTTTATTTATTGAAATATGTTTCAATCATTTATTTAATTGAATTTATTTGAACTATTTATTTATTTTAATTGTGTCATTTGCAATGACACAGTCTTGTATCTTTGTCTTTCTGTCCAATTTATAAAAGGGATCCTTCACCTCTGGAAAGATGAATGTGTATTTAAAATGGGTCATTTCTGTAGAAGAAATGTTAAACTATTTTTGAATTTGGAGCTTTCTAGACTGAGAAAAGCCAGAAAATGTATTTTTGGCTTATGTGGATGAAAGACAACAACTCCCAGAATGCACTTGCTTCGCTGCCCTAGGAGGCCACGCCTACCGGGAACAGAGCGTTCTACACCTGTGAGACGCACCGGTCTCGTATCTCTCACGGAGGAGCGGGAATTTTCTTAGCAATGTTAAAACGCGCATCAAACGATCACTTGTTTAGCGTTCATGTAAACACTACATTCAGATTCACCAATCAGAATGAAATCAATTAGACAAAAGCTGTGCATGTAAACAATGAATGGCGACTGCAGAAAGCAAAAGCTGAATCCCGGACAGCGGCGGCCGGACAGGTCCGGGAAAAGAGGATGGTAACCCCTACTACTCAGCTTTCTCCACAGAACAAGAGCCTGCTAGCTTAGCTTCCAAAAAAAGATGGCCGACACTTTGTGTTCATTCTGTGAGTGAGATCACCCTCTATGGGCGGGTTGAGGACATGCGGGACAGACCCGACTACTGACTGTAGTCTTTAGCCTCTGGGTGGTGCAAAAAATTACGATTTTTGCATCATCAGAGGATTTTTTCCAGACAAAAAATACATAAATCGCTCGTCTCAGGGGGATATGAGGGTGGAAAGCATGGTAATTTGAAAATACTACTGGTTTTTAATATAAAGCTTAATGCTGAATCTTAAATTATCCCTTTAAATACTTTTTTCAAAGTGAAATAGATGCCTGAAATGTTGTGGTTCACCTCCTAGCTGGATGTTTTGGTTCATGGCTTATTTTAACAAAGACAAAACCCCTTTGTACTTTCAGAACCAAGACTGCTAAAAAGGTAGAAAAAGTAGACACTTTCAATCTTGCCATTGGAAATCACCAAACTCTCACTGTCGTGGTTGCATTTATGAAATTTGTCATGTACCTCTCCAGTCTGGTCCAAGCCTCTGTCACCAAGTGCTGCACAAGAGAGTCATGATGTTCTACTTGAAGCCTGCAAAACAAGACAAAATATGGATATATTCCCACAAATAATTAATTAGGACACCATATTTACGTTGTAGTTTTGAGAATAGCTCTGTTAGAAATTTTGTTCTGTTAGTTACCGAATGCTTCATAATTGAGTTTGGTGCTAGCATGTGGCAAAATTAATGACACTTTAAGCACAAAATACATTGCATACAAAAATACTGGTAAAACAAAAAATGTAATTCATCAATTCATCTGCTACGATAAAATAACTTTTTCTGTCCAATGCAATGCATCACTGTATTAATAATGTTTCAAATTATTATCTGTTTTTGCTGCTTAATATTTGTGTGGAAACCGTAATAACGTCTTTCTTTAAGGATCCTTCAGCATTTATTTGAAATATAAATCTTTTGTAACATTATAAATGTCTGTACTGTCACTTTTCATCAATTTAATCGATTCTTGTTGAATAAAATTATTCATTTCTTCTCTTTTTTTTTGTTAAATCTCACTTACCCTAAACTTTTATATTGCCTAAATATTAAGCAGAACAACTGTTTACAAGTTGTTTACATTGATAATAATAATAGACAAATCTTGAGCAGTAAATCATCATATTAGAATGATTTCTGAAGGATCATGTGACACTGAAGACTGGAGTAATGATGCTGAAAATTCAGCATTGCATTACAGATATAAATTACATTTTACTAGAGCCCGACCGATATGGATTTTTGGGTGCCGATACCGATATATCGGCCCGATATTATTTATGTCTATATTATAATACAGTACAGTAGCAATATTATTTATGTGTATTATAGCACAGTACCAGTCAAAAGTTCGGACACACTTTCCTATAATTGGTGTGTCCAAACTTTTGATGAGTACTATATATAGAATACACTCAAATGTGGTGATCAAACACTTTTATATTTAATGGAGACATGGTGAATGATAGAATGAGAATGATACATTTGAGCTTTAACCAAACTAGTTTGCATTGCATTTTATATTATATTATAAATACTAGTATTTATAATATAATATAATATAGCATCCAATGCAAACTAGTAAAAGACAAAGACTATTAAAAGAAAAAGTCGTTAGTGAAGATTATGCAACAGCTGTAAATTCACTAACGACTTTGTCTTTTAATTTAGTCACGTTATAAAAAAGCATAACTTGTATCAATAAATATATCAAAAGTGTCACTGACAAAACCTTATCTTCTATTTTTGGTCTTAATTCCTCTAATCATTATAAACGCCGATACCGATAGTTAGGAAAATGCCTGAAATCCGCCGATATATCGGTCAGGCTCTAAATTTTACATTTCAATATTATTATTTTGACTGTATTTTTAATAATATAATGCAACCTTGGTGAACAAAAGAGACTTCTTTAAAAAAAAAAAAAAAATCTTGATTATTACTGTATAATACTATCTAGGTAGGCTACACAAGATTTTGAAACAGAGCTTTCACCTCACTTTTTCATTTTCACACTGTACCTGAGCACATCATAAAGCATTTTCACCACTGAACTGTCATCCAGGAGGCTGATCTTGTTTTCAGCCAGGACTCGAAGCGTCAGGAACTGCGGGTGATTCTGGACAGACTCAAACGTCCTGAGCATTTGTGGCCGGTCCCTTTGAAACTGCCACAGGAGTCCAATAGCACAGCTCACATGCTTCACAGACAGCTTGGCTTTGTTACGGCCCACCACATCGAACACTTGGTCCTCAGCAGAGCAAGCCAGAAGCTGGTCTAGAAGCTGGTCGCGGCCGACGACCCGACTGTGAAACAGCCTTCGGGAACAGACCCGAAGCGATCGGAGCCCAAACATGGTACAGGACGGCTGCCGTCAGGAGTCACTCCACATACTGGAGAGATCAGATGTACCGAAGAATCAGATCATCAACTTCTTTCCATGTCAGCTACAGCACTGCTGATATTAAAGCAAAAAAGAGAAATTTCAAACACTAAGACGTTCTGAAAAACATGTAAATTGTATATACAGTACTGGTCAAAAGCTTGAAAACATTACTATTTTTTATGTTTTTGAAAGAAGTCTATTATGATGTATAACCTATAATTATATTGTGAAATGGTTTTCTATTTAAATATACTTTAAAATATAATTTATTTATGTGACACAAAGTATATTACTCCAGTCATTCCAATATGATGATTTATTATCAATGTTGGAAACAGTTGTGCTGATTTTTTATTCATTGAAGAATAAAAAGTATTTTAAAAAAGAAAAAAAAGAACTGCATTTTTTTTTAAATATAAATATTTTGTAACAATATACACTCCTGTTCAAAAGTTTGGAGTCTATTTTTCTTTCTTTCTTTTTTGAAATAAATTAATACTTTTATTGAGCAAGGATGTTTTAAACTGATGCAAAGATTTATATTGTTAGAAAAGATTACCTTTTTTAAAAAAAATAAATAAATGCTGTTCTTTTTAACTTCTAATCCTGAAAAAAAAACACAATTTGTTTCTCAAAAACATTAAAAATAGTCATGTTTCCAATTCCAAACTTTTGACCAGTACTGTGTATGGAGATATATATATATATACACACACACACATTCCTGGTACATCCTTGCTAAATAAAAGTATTAATTTCTTTCAAAAAAGAAAGAAAAAAATATATACTCCAAACTTTTGAACAGGAGTGTATATTGTTACAAAAGATTTATATTTTAAACAAATGCTGTTTTCTTTATTTAAAAAAAAAATACATTTTATTCTTCAATGAATAAAAAGTATCACAGGTTATTAAAAAAAGCAGCACAACTTTTTCCAAAATTGATAATAATTCAAGGATTATGTGACTGCAGACTGGAGAAATGATGCTTTGAAAAAATATAAATAAAAATTATAAATATATAAGATAATATATAAGATAAATACATTATATATTCAAATAGAAAATCATTATTTCCATATAATTAGGAAATATATCATATATTTCAAAAACTTTAAAAATAGTAATTTTTCCAATTCCAAATTTTTGACCATATATATAATTACATCATCATTATAGCATTCTTTATATCACACGACTTATATCGATATCACTCTTCCTCATTATGTCACACTACTTATCTAATAGCCTACTCCTAGAATGTCAACTAACAGACATATACTTATTAGAGTTACATAGATCTTATGAAGTCTGGATGTCAGCAGCAGAAGTGTTGGACGGGATCATCATGTGCTATATAAATAAAGCTGAATAAGAGAGATTCACAGTACCTTCTTCAAGCTGCCATGCCATAACCACTGACTGTCAAAAAACTACTGGTACACACATATAACATACAGCATGAGTGTCCTGTACTGCAGCAGATCACGTGTTAGAGGACTGATGCGGTCATATGGGGTGTTACAGTCCCACAGCTGTGTGCTACTGCTTGTGTTTGTTATACAGATGCTTAGCGTGAATGTGAGAAAAATCTTTTATAAACAGAAAAGGGCAAAATGTGGGTCTTATGGTCAATGCTGCAACTGGCTTCCTGTTTAATCAAGCGCACAGCCAAAAGTCACGGTGTCTTTCAAAATAAAAGTCACACCATATGATAGAGTGAAACCATAATGAATTTGGAGGTGGTGGGATATACAAGTGTATCAATAATTAAAATATTAATGAAACTTTGAATAAAAAATGAAAACTTATAAATATATAATTACACAGGTAAATCAATGTCATGAAGGAATACATAAAAAATCATTTTAATTACTGATATTTAAGGGAACAGTTCACAACAATTCTGTCATAAATCTTTCATCCTCATGTTCTACTGAACACAAAGGAAGATATTTTGAAGAATGTCGGTACTCATAATAATGATAACTTTTCTCGTAACTATGACTTAACCTCTCGAAGGTTGATAATGACAAAATGTCTCGCAATTATCTTGAAATGCTGAGAAAAGTTCTACTCATGATGAGAAACATTTACATAATAATGAGAAACTTTTCTCATAATAATAATGAGAAACTTTTGTCGTAATAATGAGAAACTTTTGTCATAATAATGACATCACAACAAACAGGGGCACGTCCCTTGAAGTTATCGGGCTGATCGATGTTCCACTTTTGTTCGCTTTGTAACTTTCCCTTACCTGCCATTTCCTGAAACCTTTCAACTCAGACAAACGCAAACTTTTTTTTGTAGATTGACATTATAGTTATCTTGTTTATCATATATATATATATATATATATATATATATATATATATATATATATAACACCTATCTTAGTTATTACATATATATATATATATATATATATATATATATATAACACCTATCTTAGTTATTACATGTGTTCGTCTTAATGAGAAAGACAAAAAAAGATTGTCTTTAGATATACTTTTGCATAAAATCTTTATTGTTGCAATAGCCAGACAAACTCATCACAACAACTAGATTACCATGTAAATCCTAGTCTTTTCTTAGACTGCTGAATGTCATCGGTCTCATTCAGCTCTTTAATGTTTTGAGTGGTGCCGTTCACATAACTGGGCATCTGAACACCCGACTCATCATGGACTAGATAGCTCGGTCTAATTCCACCGAACATGGGCCCCAGGCCCCCTCCGATGCCCTCTCTGCCAGCCTTCAGGAGCGGGTAGATGTTTCTCCCTGCCTTCTCGGCTGTTTCGATGACTTGTTTGGCGTATTTCTGGAACTGGTTTTCCTCCTCAACAATGCGAGCGGTGTTCTTCGCCACAAAGTCCTTCTGTTCTTTTTTCGCACGGTGATCCTTTGCACGTTTTTCAGCCTGTGTTGCATTAGAGAGAAATTATGAGTTCAATGCATTCAAATAAATCATATTAAGAGCTATAGTATACCCACCATTTCTTGTATGTAGATGTCTTGGAGTGCTTTTGCTTCTTCTTTAGCTTTTTGAGCTTGAAGTTCTTGCTTTTCGGTGAAGATTTTATCTGCTTCCTTCTTTGCATTCAGCATCTCCAGAGCTCTCCGTTTTTCCTCCTCTGCCTTACGTTCCAGCTCTTGCCTCTGGTACATAAAAAATAGAAAAAAGTTTATTTCAATAAGCGCATTTCAAATTATATATATAAACAGTCTGATGCTCATAAATCCAACATCACTGTGGTAAAATATCACTCTAATACATGGCCTCTTGTGAAAAATGTGAATAATCATGCATCCATTACTAGACAAAGCAATTGCAATACATTTAATTGTTTTTAAATGTATAAAAACATAGGGAATAGGTCATTTACCATGGATTCTCTGTGAGCAGCGATAGATTTCAACATGGCTGCATGTTTTTCTTCTTTCTCGCGTTGCACTCGGGCCTGCCTAGCCTCACGTTCAGCGACTGCTTTTGCGATGATCTCTTCCTCATTGTTGATTTCTTCCTGCTTCTGCACGGCTAACTTCTGTATAATAGTCTCTCTGTGTCTTTGAAGCTCTCTAATGCAAAAAGAAAGACAAATACAATCCCAGTTCTGAGACAAAGCAAGCAGTGGCAAGACTTATACTTTCTCTCAAGGCTTCTCACACTTCACCCACACAGTGAATTTCCATGACTTCTATAACCTACCCATTTAGATGTGGTTCATGAATGAGCAAGTTCTAAGAATGTGGATGTCCAACGGTATGTCAGGAAACAATCTTTTGAATTAGTAGATTTATATACTCATTTATTTAAATTTTTATAAATGTTCTCAAAAAGACCATTCACAGACAAATTAAAAATTGGATTTTGTTTTGTGAGCAAGTTTGAATTTGAAACAAACACGCAGAAAGAGCAATTTCTAGTTGATTAAACCTGAATAAGTTGGCAAAACTCAAATAATTTGAGGTAATCAGTTACATCAAAGTATTTACGTTAAGAAATTTCATGTTTAAGTAAGCAGAGCTTGCATATTTTTGTTTCATCCATTTTAATTGCTCTTAACTGAAAATATTTGAGGAAGCTAATTCACAAAACTTAAAATTATCATGTAATCTATACTTAAATATTTTTAGTAGTGTAAACTTCGCTAGCTATAACCAGTTTATTCAATAAGTACTACCTGCTAAAGAGAAAATTCTTTGATAGCATCAGCATATCATAGCACTTGCTGAATGAGTATACAGCAACTTAAAACATCCACTCGTCACCAACCATGATGGTAATCCCCAAACAAACCCAACACATATGACAAAAAAACATATGACACTTAATTCTATCATTTACTCTCCCTTTTGAGTGGTGTAGCGGCAAACAGTAACCGCTAAGAGGCTGAGTAGAGGGAATAAAAGGTGACGCGTTTCCACTGCAGATCCAAATGATTTATTGTAACATTGAAATGAACATGATGGATGATGACTAAAAAGTAAACCAAAAGTAATGAAATAGAACAAAACTAAAATGAAATGAAAACGGTCAACAGAAAGTGAGCGTCCCAGCTACTCACCCCCTTCCAACCTGCTAACCACATACAAACTAACAGGTAATATGCACCTACAACAAATGACGCAACAAACTGAAAAAACAAATTTCAAAATAAAAGACACCAACCTAAACCTGGCACCTACACTCCAGCCCCTGATTATTACACCCCAAAAATGTAATAATCACAACAATACACCACAATCACACAAACTGTACATAACTGCATAATTACTTACATAGAAATTGCTAAATCTTATTTCATGTGTGTAAATGTGTGCATGTGTAAATGTCCAATTCTTCAATGTGCAAACAGTGTCCATAATCAACTGAAATAAACATGTCAATCAAACAGTCTTTAGTCAAAGTCTTCAGTAAGTCATTTGAGAGCTCTCATAAGTCAATCAGTCAGTCAGTCGGTCAGAATAATTAAAAGTCCTCAGTTTCAAGAAGAAGGCAAACTTTAGTAATAGGTCTGGTCAAGCAAGAACTCTTGGTCTTGATTCTTACTTGACGTGTCAATCCCCTTTTATCCTGTGTGATCTGAGTAATCTTGCCCATAATCCATGAGCTCCTTGGTGCAGTATCATCCACTACAAGCACAACATCTCCCACTTGAAAATTGCGTTTCTTCACCAGCCACTTCTGGCGTTCTTGTAATTGAAGTAGATACTCCCCAATCCATCTCTTCCAAAATAGATCCGCCATGTATTGAATCTGTCGCCAACGTCGTCGTGAATACAGATCATCCCTTTCAAATAGTCCAGGTGGTAAAGACGGCTGTGTTTTCAAAAGGAGAAGATGGTTTGGAGTAAGGGCTTCCAAATCATTAACATCCAAAGATGCTCTGGATATTGGACGATTATTAAGGATTGATTCCACTTCACAAAGGAGTGTGTAAAGACCCTCCTCGTCTAAACTTTGTCCTCTAAGGATAGAATTTAAAATCTTTTTTACTGATCTTATAAGGCGTTCCCAAATTCCTCCAAAGTGCGAACCAGCCGGGGGATTAAAGTTCCACTTAACTCCCTTTTGAAGCAGAAAGGAATTGATCTGATTATGATTCCAGCCTTTTATAGCCTCCTGCAGTTCACGTTGAGCACCAACAAAGTTTGTACCATTGTCTGAACGGATCTCAATAACTTGTCCTCGACGTGCAGTAAATCTCCTTAATGCATGGATGAAAGAGTCCGTATCAAGTGAATTTGCTATTTCAAGGTGAACAGCTCTTACAGTCAAACATGTGAATATCACTCCATAACGTTTTACAACGCTCCTTCCCCGTTTTACTTCGAAGGGACCAAAGCAGTCCACTCCAACATGCGTAAATGGTGGTTTGTCAGGTGTGACTCTATCTTGGGGCAAATCTGCCATCTGCTGATGACCCGGGATTCCATGAAGACGTCTGCAGACCACACACTTGGACAAAATTCTTCTTATAGCCGTGCTAGCACCAGGGATCCAATATCTCTGCCGTAAATTAGCCAGCATATAATTCCGCCCACAATGTCCAATGTCATGATGAATTTGCCGCAGAATCAAATCTGAAATATGAAGATCCTTGGCCAGTATTACCGGATGCTTAACTTCTTCAGGCATCATAGCCTTGTCCAAACGCCCACCAACTCTGATGACATCGGAGTGAAGCACAGGGTTAAGTCTATAGAGTTCACTATTCCGTTTTACCAATCCATCTTTCCGTAAACTAGCCAGTTCCTCAGAATATCTCTTCCTTTGGCAAAGACGGATAATCTCCAATTCAGATCTTTCCAGCTCATCTGAAGACAACAGTTTTGCAGGCAGATTGGATCTGAATTTTTGCATCTCCTTTTTAACCACAATCTCTCGTTGCAATTTGTCCATATCAGAGTAAGCAGTCATCAACCTTTTCCTTTCCTTGCTGAGATCAATTAGAATATTCCTGAATCGTAGAATCCAAGCTACGCCTTTTTTTAATCGCATCCATGAAGAGTAATGATTAAAGTATGGCATAAAATCATACTCTTGTTGAACTTGTACAGTATTCACCAGAACACTCCCTTTCACTTCTGGGTCACAAGACAACATCACACCTACATCAATAGGATCCATGGGCCACAACTCTTGTGGTTGAACAAGAAATGGAGGACCAGAAATCCATATCTGGTTCTTTAAGAATGAATCAACCTGTAGACCTCTGGAGGCTAGATCAGCTGGATTATTTGAAGAATTCACATACCTCCATTGTCTGATTTCAGAAACACTTCGAATTTCAGCAACTCGGTTGGCAACAAAGCATTTGAATCTAGAAGTCTCATTTTGGATGTATTTGAGGACAGAGGTGCTGTCGGTCCAAAATACAGAATCCTGAAGTTTTATCTTCAGCTCTCTCTTCCACAACCTGTCCATGCGACCAGCAAGTGTGGCAGCAGTGAGCTCCAGACGAGGGATAGTGATAGGTTTTAAAGGAGTCACTCTTGCTTTACTCATTAAAAGAAAGGAATGGGCACATTGTTGATCATTATGAAGTAGTAAATACGACACCATGCCATAACCCTGCTCACTGGCGTCCGAAAAGTGATGCAATTGAGCAGATATAACTTCTCCAAAGTTTTCAGGCTTTAAACACCTACAGACCTCAAATTTCTCCAATTCATGGAGTTTCTCCAACCAACTCGTCCATCGCTGAATGTACACTGTTGGAATAGTGCTGTCCCATCCAATTTTTTCTCGACACAGATCTTGAAGTATCATTTTTGCACGTAGAATCACAGGAGACAGAAAGCCAAGAGGATCATAGATGGAACTGATCATAGAAAGAATTCCTCTTCGAGTAAGCGGTCTATCCTTGATGGTCACCTTGAACTTGAAAACATCCGACTCAGCACACCACTGCACACCCAAAGCTCTTTCCAAAGGTAGCGTGTCATGTTCCAAATCCAAGTTCTTAACTTTCTTGTCTCTGTCTTCCTCAGGGATGGCATTTAACACAGTGCGGCTGTTACTTATCCATTTGGTTAATCGGAATCCACCTTTAGCACACATTTCTGTGAGCTTCTGGTACAATAGAACAGCTTCTGAATCTGTAGGCACGGATACAAGACAGTCGTCTACGTAGAAGTTATTAAGGACAATATCAACGGTCTTGGCATCATACAAATCCTTGTGGTCCTCTGCACACTTTCTCAATGAATAGCTAGAGCAACTTGGAGATGACGTCGCTCCAAACAAATGCACAACCATTCTGTATTCTTCTAGATTAGCATCAATGTTTCCTCCAGGCCACCAAAGAAACCTCAAGAGATCACAATCATAAGGATCTACCTTAACCTGATGAAACATCGATTCTATGTCAGCCATTATGGCAACATGCTCCATTCTGAATCGCACAAGAACGCTCACCAGTGGACTTGTTAAATCTGGGCCTTGCAAAAGATGGTCATTCAATGATATTCCTTGATATGATGCTCCGCAATCAAATACCACTCTGATCTTTTGCTTTTTAGGATGATACACACCATGGTGAGGTATATACCATAAACGTCCATCAAGTCGTTCCAGTTCAGCTGTGGGAACCTTTTCAGCATGGCCTTTGGCAATGACAGTCTCCATAAAAGTAGTATAGTCAGCATGAAAGGAAGCGTTTCTTTGAAACCTTCTTTGAAGATTCAGAGCACGTTGTTCCACGATTGCTCTATTCTTTGGCATGACTACCTTTTTGTTTTTAAGTGGAAGACCGATACAATAATGCCCATTGGTCAATCTTGCTGACTGTGAAACAAAATCCATGAATTGATGATCTTCCCTTGACAATCCTTGCTGTTCCTCCTCGACACATTCAGGAAAGTCACTCTTGAACTGTTGTTCCCATAACTCATCCAGTTTCATAACTGTGATCCTATTAACAGTCATGTGAGAATGTTCCTTAACATCATACTCTTTCTGTTGCTTGATTGGTCCATTAACTGCCCATCCAAACATGGTCTTAATGGCGTATGGGCCACTGTCTTGACAGCGAATAATCTGCCATGGCTCCAAAGCCTCTGGCACATTAGCACCAATCAACAACTCCACATCAGCATCAATTGAAGGCAAACATAGATGACTTAAATGAGGCCAACAAGAAAGATCGTTTTGTGTGGCGATGTTGGTTTTATTTACAGGCATGGTCTTCTGAGTGTATACATCTGGTAAAGCACAGTAATGCTCTTGGTTCAATCCTGACACTTCCAGATCATTGAGAACATAACAGCAAATGGATTTGTCCTGACTCATGGTTCTCATTAGAATGTTAACTTTCTTTGCCGAGAGATTGAGCTTTGACATCAAACTCTCTGTGCAGAACGTTGCAGAGCTCCCAGAGTCCAGAAAAGCATAGGTGGTCACCACTTTACTTCCTTTCTTGGATTTCACACATACTGGAACAATAGACAATGCACAGTTTTCTTTACCAGCCCCAGTAAGGGCACTAGACTGCAGCGAGACCAAAGCACTTCCCACTGTTGACTTGGACTCCTCTGTATACTGAATGCCCTTTTTCTCTGATGGAAAAATATGAAGAAGACTTGGGTGATTGAGTTGACATATCTTACATGTGCTTCTCGCTTTACAATCACGGCTGTAATGTCCTGTACATAAACAACCGAAACAAATCCCCTTTTTCTTCAGAAAATTCATCTTTTCTGCATGAGATCTTTCAACAAGCCTTTTACAGAAGTTCAATGCATGTGCTCCTTCACAGAAGAGACAGGTTTTATTCACATCCCTCCTACTACAATCCTTTGCACCAGTTGCAGTGACTGTGGTGGCGAAACTACTTCTAGATTTAAAAGTAGACGTTTTGGTATTCAGGTTTCTACCTCCAATAGGCAGAACATCTTGAATGTTTCCAAATACCGGATCTGTGACTATTTTCACCTGTCTTTCTACGAAGTCCACAATATCAGAAAAACAAGCTGGATGGTTACGTCTTTCCTGTAAGTCATATGCTACAGTTCTCCATCTTTCTCGGAGTTTATAAGGAAGTTTTGCAAGAACAATTTGCATATTAGAGGCAAGATTTAACTCATTCATGTAACAAATATTCTGCATCGCATTGCAGCAACTCCTGAGAAACAAGCTGTAGTCCTGCAGAGCCTTAGAATCTTCAGATCTTATTGTTTGCCATGAGAGTGCTCTTTTCATGTAAGCTGAGGCTATCCTTACCTCATTGCCGAAATGCTCCTTAAGCAAAGCCTTAGCCTTGATATACCCTTGCGAAGGAATCATCAATCGACAGCTTCTAACAAGCTCCATAGGTTGCCCTCTAGTATACTGCTCCAAGAAATGCAAACAATCTGCATGGCTATTTGCTTTCTTTTCAACCACCTCTTCAAATGTTCGTATAAAGTCATGATAACGCAATGGATCTCCATCAAAGAATGGGACCTCCCTTGGTGGAAGTGAGGATAAGTTCTGTTGTTGAACTAATAGGGCAGCAATCTCATTTTGCTTATCAATGAGCTTAAAAATACTTCCTTCTTCCAAACCATCCTGTAAACTCAATCCATGTGCACCCTGCATTCCAAGTCCATGTCCACCATTATGACTGATGCTGGGTAACGGAGGATGTGTCAACCTTGCATTAGAGTTTATAATCTGTTGTTGACTTGACTGAGTTGGAGAACGCATTGGATTCTCTGATGCTACTTGAGCCTGTGAATAAGATAGAGGTGGCTGTAGCGGCATTGAAGGGGACCTTGAAGGTAGAAATGGCTCCACATTGGGGTTAAGAGCACTGGTTCCAGTATTTCTTACCCTTAAAACACTGGCGTCAGATGAACTTGTGCAATCACTTTGTTCTAATCTTGCATCGCTATACACTTTCATCTTAGCCATAGAAACAGCAATGTTAGTGTCCAATTCCAGTTGTTCTTTTTTCCTCCTCAAATCCTCCTCTTCCTTCTCCAATATATGTTTTCGTGATAACATTTTTTGATGTGCCAACAAGGCTTCCATTTCGGCCTTAACCTTAAGATGAGCAGATACAATGGAAGATCGACTGGTTCGAGATCCATGAGTTGTTGTCGTTTTCCTGCCCACGTTAGAGACACTATCAGTTGGCTGTATTTGATTCTGCACATCCTCTTCATCCATATCACAGTTAGTTTGAGCATTCATATTATGAGACGAAGAAACTGGTTCAGCAGAAGATGGAATATTAGAATCACCACTCAATTGATATTCAGCAAGCTTATCCATTGGTCTAGAATCATGAATGACAGAAAGTGATGGGCAAAGATTTGCACAACGTTGAGAAATTGATTCTGTTATTTGAGCATTTTGCCTCAGATTCTTAGCTTCATTCAACCATTGTTCAGCATCTTCCACAAATCCATCATTGTGCTTAGCAACTGCATCAAACCACTCATTTTGTTTGTTTTGTTCATCAGGAGGAAGAAAATTAAGTACTTCTTTATGTAACACAGAAGCATCAGCTTTCAAAACTTTCAAAGATCCCACCATTGAAGACACTTGCAAAGCATTTTCATCACATTTCATGAGATCTTTCATTGATGAAATCAAGCTCTTCATTTGATTCACCTTAGCCTTGCGCTCCTTTTGCAATGCCTCAATTTTAAGCGTCAATGCTTTTGCCGTAAGCTTGGGCTCTCTTTTGCTACTCACAGCAGCGTGCGCAGCCTCTTCTGCGTCCATTTCTCACACAACGCAGTCCTAGTAATCCAACAGCACCGTATTCAACACCCAGCTCAAGCCAACAATTTCATGAATGGGCGCAGCACACTTCATTCCACAACCGCAATCCATCCAATTAGCGGTATTCAAACACTGTACGGCCGGCGACGACAGCGTCTTCTCATTCAATAAACAACTATGCTGCAGCCAAACATAGCGAAACCGCTCACATACCTCTTCTGCCGTCAGGATACAGAGGCACAATCTCCATTCAGTGTGGGCGTCAGCATTCCACGTGCGTTGTGCGGAGAAATCCTTTTCAATCCGCGATAATCAAAATCCAACAGTAGCCGATTTTCTGTTGACTAAATTGTAGCGGCAAACAGTAACCGCTAAGAGGCTGAGTAGAGGGAATAAAAGGTGACGCGTTTCCACTGCAGATCCAAATGATTTATTGTAACATTGAAATGAACATGATGGATGATGACTAAAAAGTAAACCAAAAGTAATGAAATAGAACAAAACTAAAATGAAATGAAAACGGTCAACAGAAAGTGAGCGTCCCAGCTACTCACCCCCTTCCAACCTGCTAACCACATACAAACTAACAGGTAATATGCACCTACAACAAATGACGCAACAAACTGAAAAAACAAATTTCAAAATAAAAGACACCAACCTAAACCTGGCACCTACAAGTGGCATGGCAAAGCATGGGAAATAGAAATCCAAGCCCAGTTTAAATGAAAAGAAACAAGTTCATAGAACTCAAAACAATGAAACAATTCAACTTAAAATGTGTCCATTTTGTGAACTTAAAAGAAGAATAAAGTTTAACTACTCATAAAACTTAATTTAATAGAACATATTTGTATGACTTGAGTTGGCCCTACTCAAAACAATTAATTATTTTTAGCGTTAGGGTTTTCATATATAAAGCTTAAAAAAAATAATAATTATATGAGACATTAGTGGATAAACTTAACCTTATACTTACATTTCAATTTGTAAGTTCAACTACTAAAATGACTAAAACTAAACCTGAAATAAATTTAAAATAAACCTCAAAGAAATATAATAAAACAAATAAAAAAAATTACAAAACCACAATTCCTAAAACTTAAAATATAAAATAAAAGGTAATTCAAAATATTACAAAATACTATGCTAGTATATACTATAAATACTAAAACAACACTGAAAGCCCATGTTCTCAAGAGATTCACAGTTTTAAAGTAACAAAAATGCCTAAAATGCACCCAAAGATATTCTATCTGTTATCTAGCATTTAATATATCAAGTTTAGTATGAGTTGGAAGTGTTTAACATAAATAATCAGCATGCTGTGTGTTTAATACATGTTAGCTCTCATAAAACATGCACCTGAAAATCAATTGCAGGGAGCAAAATAAAGCACTAATGAGAACCCTGTCATTAATATCAACCACAGGATGCATTTCTGTATTATGTACAATACCTAAATATTTCCTCCTGCTTTTCTTTCCTCATTCTCGCCACTTTTTCTTTATGGCTGGCGAGCTGCTTTCTTTTGTCCTCCTCTTCCTCCTGCCTCCGAGCCTCTTCTGTTTTCATCAGCTCTCTGTTGGTCAAATGGTCCTGATGGAAGACAGAAGAAGGGATTTCAAACCAGCATCTGATTCAATCTGCTTTTACAGTGTGAACATTGTCCAACAAGCGCCTTACACGAAAAGCATTCATTGTGCTTCTCTTCTCTTCCTGAATCTTGCGCTCTTTCATGGACTGTTCCCACAGTTGAAGATCTCGGAGTCTCTCAATTTCTTCAGCCTCCCTTTTGATCTTCAGCCTCTCCTGCTCTTTCTTCATTTCATGATCCTTCAACCTAATAAAGCGGGAAACATCAGACACCTTGTTCTTTAAGGTAATTTCCAGCTAACTAGCTGAGAGAAATCAGGAGTAAGAGCAAATAGAGGTGTTTGTGTGTAAACATGATGGTTATTGCATCTCACTAGCACAAAAACATATTCGGCATTCATCAAAATGAATAAAAACAGTAAAAGCTCAGAATATGGTAATAATACAAATACTTATGGTAATAATACCCAACACTGTTCAAAAGTAACATTCCCATAATGTTTGAAGAATTCAAAAACATTCAAAAGAAAGAAAAAACATTTTAAATGTTGTTGACACTTTGAATGTTTAGAGAACATTCAGAAATAACACACTCGAAACAATACTGGGTTGTTTTAACCCAAAATTTGGGTAAAATATGGACAAACCCAAATGTTGGGTTTAAAATGTCATTTCAAATTTTAACCCAACTTCAACTTTCACTTTCAACTGTACATTTTTTAATTGCATTTTTTAACCTGACATTTGGGTTTGTCCATATTTGACCCAAATTTGGGTTAAAACAACCCAGCATTTTTTGAGTGCATTTATATCTTAATAAGAATGTTAGCAAAAAGTTCTCAGAGCAAATTTTTGTTAGCTGTGTTTTGTATTGAAGCATAAATGCACTTTAATTTCTCCTTACTGTAGTTTCAAGCTCTCAGAAATGGCCAGTTGGTCTTGTTTCCTCTGCAGTGCTTTCTCCTGCTCCTGCTGGACAGCTCGTTCTTCTCTGCAAGCCATTTTGGCCAAGATGTCTCTGTCTATGTCTTTGCTGGCATTCTGCTTCAAACGTTTTAGCTCGATCTGAGCCTCCCTTTCCTTCAAAACCTCTGCCAGCATCAGGGCACTCTATAAAACAAGAGGATAGATTCAACTAACATTTTACCACAGAAAAAGATTTGTGATCTAATAACGCAAGACACAAACATGGAAGCCTTTCACTCTGTCGTTCTGGTAGTACTGCTGGGTTTTTGCTTTCTCAATGGCCTCCTTTCGTATCTGGGCCTGGTATTTCGCTTCTTCTATGTCAAGTCGTTTCTTCTCCTCTTCTTCGATCGCCTCTCGAATTTTTTTCGCCTCTAGCTTTTTTTGCCGTTGTCCCTGTAAGGACAAAATTATATTTGTTTGTTGTACATTGTTACTGTATACATCATATTAAGTCTCATATTAACCCTCACAGACCAAGGTATTGTTTTTTTTTTTTTATCAAGAAAAACTAAAATAATCACATTAAGATGACATTCAAATTTAACAAACTTAATATTATAATAGGGGCACAGACACAAAAAGTGAAATTAGATAGAGAGAAGTATAAATAAAAATAAAATACAATGCAGATGCTCAAAAGTATCAATAACGGTAAAAATGTTTGTATTGTGTATGTTCTTTTTTGGTTTAGTTTGTGTTTTCTGTTTCCGTTTTCCTGTGCCTTGTCACTTGACCTAGTTTCCCAGTGTGTTGGATTAATCATTCCTTTCACCAGTTGTACAATTAATTAGCTCTTTTGTTTGCTCTGTAGTTCCCTGTCCAGTGTTGTTTGCATTAAGTGTAATGGTTATTCTGTTTCTCTTGCATGTTCCCATTTGTGATTAAAGTACTCCTTTTTTATCTCTGGCTTGTGTGTGTGGTATAAGTTACTACATGTGATACAACTATGGCGTAAGTTCACCATTTAACTGTACAACAGTTAATAGGAACTATTCAATGAAAAATAATTCTATAATGTATTGATCGTAGTTAATGTTTGTTTTATTAATAATTTTTTTTAATCAAAAGTTGTGAGTTTAATATTTAACAGACCTGAGCGAACATGAACTAACAATAAACGGCTGTATTTTAATAATTAACATTAACAAGGATTTAAGATATACTGTGTAACAAATTAATTTGAAATTAATTTTACTTAATGCATTAACTAATATTGTAAAGTGTAACCTGACAGCATACTAAACACAAACGGCATACAAAATAAACGGGAGTACATAGGCCTACTTGCTAAAAAAATCCAACCAAATAACTTTTTATTTTTATGTTTTAAGAAAATTATTCTTATTTCTTAATAAAGACCTAAAAAAGGCCTATTTTCCTCCTTAAAAATGTACAGGTCATTAAAAAACATGATATTTTTAGGGTAAGTTTTGTGGGTTTTCAAGAAAGTATCATTGCTCAGTGAGTCTAATAAGTACGGAGGCCCGCACATGACATGCAAAAAAAAAATGTAATGCACGATTTACTAATTCGTTCGCTCGATTTAGCCTACTATTTTTTCCTGCATGTCATGTGTGGGGCTCCGTAAATAAGAGAGCTCCAAATGCAGTAATTCCAGTGCGATGCTCACAGCTATGGTGTTGGACCAGTGTTTGACGAGCTCTTTAGAGCGCATGTGCAGCGCCTCCCGCTGTTCAGCTGCTGCTATGACACTTCTGTTGTGGTGATTCACACCGTTCACACTGTCCTGCACGCGCTGCCATTCAGATTTGGACAAAACTACCACTTGACGAAGGTCTGCTTCGGGTTTCTCCATCTCCGAACCCACTGTATGCATTCGACAACACATTTCCAAGTTATTATAAAAGTTCTAGTATTACACATTATTATTGTCAGTTATTTTGTTGCGCAGTAGCCTATTTTTTATTCTCACCTTGTTTACTCGAGCCTTTCCTCCGACCGTACTGGACGACACCTGTTCTTACTAAGGCTGTTGACATGTTAACTCCTCACAATAATCTAGATGTATATTGAGGTGCTTTTATATGTTTATTCCTTCGTACAAGACGAACTTGGCTAACGTTGCTCGGACTCTCTACACTGTGTTGCTCGGCAACCACTTAAACTTTTGTTACACTGTTACCCAGCAGCTACTTCACCCCCATGTGAAGTAGGTGACGTCATGCGAGTTCTTAAAGAGCCAGCATACCAAACTGCCATGAAATTAAATGGGCTATATGCACGCACAAGTTCCGCATTTGACGCAAGGATGCTCGTCCATTTCCGGTTGTGGAGATTTAAGCGGAGGAGAACCGAGGAAAACGGGATTATGGCAGAGTCTTCAAAATTTACTGTCCTCCCGTCATTGAAACGAAACGTACATACGTTTAGATGTAATTTTATATATAGTTATGTTTACTTAATATAATTTTAAAAAGAAGCATAAACACAACGAGGGGTGTCTGTTTTATCTGTTTTTGTGACTAACGTTTCGTTAGTATAACCATGGAGTATAAATTTCAATATAAATTCTCGGTATTGCATTGGACTCTACGATCGGCGGAAATTATCGAGCATCCCTAATGCTTCACCGGAAATACCGCCGTGCATAGAGCCCATTATATTTACTTTTAATCCTTAGTATAAAACTTTTAATAATACAGATAGTCTCGTAAGTCTTTCTTCTTGGTCTGGTACATTTTAAGATAAAATGGCAAAATAGCCTACTAAATTCAAAAAGTAAATTCTTCCACATGATTTTACTTCAGTGAAATTGACTTTCAAAGTAGGTTAATCAATCAATCAATCAATCAATCAACTTTTATTCCAGACACAAAGGTCCATAGAGACAACACACTACAGATATTTAAATAAATAACAATACAAACAGTTAAAAACAGTAAAATTGAAGAGGCATCATTTATAAAACACGTACAGGCTTCGAGTCCAATGTTTCCAAAAGCAAGATGTATACCTTGTGCCACTCTTAGAAACATCAGGTATAGACACAATGATCATATTCTTAGACCCTGTCAGTCTGCACATGAAACAGTAGCTACATACACTTTCTTAAAACAGCCTTAAAAGTGGGCACATTGTTAGCCACAAACATTTCACTGGCACTACTCCCCCTAGGAATTAAAGAGCCAGCAAAGGTTAGTAGACCATGGGCTAGTTTTCACACATTTTATTCCAGTAAATAGCAGAGTTTATTTATATTATATTATTTTTAACTGCATTTTTTTTTCTCTCTTTCAAATTAGTGTTGATTATATGTTACTGAACATTGCCTATGTAGTGTTATTGTCACAATATGGGGTAAGTTGTCAAACTGAAAACTGAAAACTGAAACTTGCATTACAGTGAAACTCTTCTGAAACACATTACTGTCATCCAAACTTTTCCATCGAACTTTTCCTTTTAATACATTTCACATTTTGATGAAATCTCAACAAAACAAAAAACGCACACACTTTATTATAATTTTACCAATTTTTCTAGATTATAACTAACACTAACATAAGTCAAGACAAGAGAAAATGGCAGCAGAATACATTCCTGTCATGTGGTCTCCTAATTAGTCAGATGCTTGAGCTTGTGTGAAGAATTAGTCCAACTGACCTGTAATAGCCTTCTTTTCATCATATATTCACTTTAAGCTCAAATGAATAGATCATTCATCATTGATATAATAATCACACATTATGGAGATCCAAAACTGCAGAAATGAAAACTAAATAAATGTATGATAGGAATATATAAATAAAAGTGGACATAAATAAATAAAATGAATGTGGGAAAAAAAATGAATACATTTTTGTGAGAGTAAATGTAATAATAGGAAAATACATAGGCTAAAGACATATCTAAAAGTGGAAATAAATAAATAAATACATGTTTGAACAGTAGATTAACAAATAAATAAATGTACGTGAGTATAAATAGTAGCCTATTAATAGGAAAATCCATAAAGAAATATATAAAAGTGGAAATAAATGAATGAATGTGGGAAAAATAAATAAACGAATAAACAAATAAATGAATTAATGTGAAAATAAATAATATAATAAATAATTAATGTAACAATAGGAAAATATGTAAAGACATAAAAGTAAAAATAAATATATGTGGGGAAAATGAATAAATGAATAAATGAATGTGAGAACATACATAAATAAATGTAATAATATGGAAAATACATAATGAAATACAAATAAATTAATAAGTACATGTGGGGAACAAACAACATAATTTGATATAATAAATATATGTGGCAAAAATAAAATGAATGTATAAATTAATAAGGAAATGAATACACGAAAAAACAACTTTCTTTCTTTCTTTCTTTCTTTCTTTCTTTCTTTCTTTCTTTCTTTCTTTCTTTCTTTCTTTCTCTTTTCTTTCCCTTTTGTTTATTTATTGTTAATTTCTGCAGATTTCTGCGATATTTTTTTTAAATGGCGATAAAAGAAAATGCAGAGGCAGGAGGATCTCGCGTGAATAAGGGCGGAGTTTACAAGATCTTGATTCAGAACATCAGTTCGCAGTTCGCACATCGCACGCGATCAGTCATTTGAGTCGAGTCACTGAATCAAGCCATGGCTCCGGTATCAGTCAAACGCGTTTTAATCAGTGAAAGTGTTGATCCATGCTGCAAAACTATTCTGCAAGAGAATGGTATCGAAGTGACGGAGAAGCAACAGATGACTAAAGAAGAGTTGATGGCAGAGATTCAGGTTAGTGATTCTGAAGTTGTGCTGAAACTTCACCGGAATATCAAGTGGCTTGATTTGAATCGCTGCCAAGTTAATGACGTCTTCCAATGCAGCAGCAGTACAAATGTGATATAAAAATATTAGCATGTGAATGCTTAGCTGTTGGATGTGCTAGTGTGTGTATGTGACTGCCCCCCTCCTCCTCTACAAGAGTCTGATGCAACAGCAGCCTGTACTACACCATAACTTTATCAGACATCAAACAATCAATCACGATCCCTCTCTCCATGTGTTGGATTTGTTGTGTTTTAATTTTATAAGGTATTAGCATTCGCAGTTTATCATTTTTCATTATCACCAATAGTTCTGTCATAAATATACAGGTATTTTACAGATTAAATTTAAAAAAATCTTTATGATGTTAATATACTGTAATATAATAATAATAATAAATAAATAAAAGTGGTACAAATTGCATGTTGACTAGGTTTGGTATGAACTTAATAATACCTTGTTTTACATGCCAATTTTCTTTACACTTCTTGCAATCTTTTCCCCCAAGAATTATGATGGTTTAGTTGTCCGATCAGCAACCAAAGTTACTGCTGATGTCATCAATGCTGGCAGTAACTTGAAGATCATTGGCCGGGCCGGAACTGGAGTCGACAACGTGGACGTGGATGCAGCGACCAAGAGAGGAATCATTGTCATGAAGTAATGAAGCATGTTGAGTCTTGCTCTGACCTCTATTCTCTGTGCTTTCATTTCTAAAGCAGGTTGCTCTACATGTGCACTCCTCTTTATTCTGTATT
This sequence comes from Pimephales promelas, assembly GCF_988280905.1. Lineage (NCBI taxonomy): Eukaryota > Metazoa > Chordata > Actinopteri > Cypriniformes > Leuciscidae > Pimephales > Pimephales promelas. The sequence continues at coordinate 36,923,063 of NC_142775.1, read as the reverse complement.
CTGGAATAGTCTGCACCAAAAATAAAATCATCATCATTGACTGTAATGTTATTTTAACTCTGTATAATATGATTTTTCTCGTCAAACATGCATCTTAGGAGGTGCTAAAAAGAATGGCTAATATCCTTTCCTTAAAGTTTTTTTTTTAAATGCAACTTATTTTATTAGTGAAGAAGGTAATAGCAGAAAGATATAATGTTTTATTTGTATATTTTTAGCACTCCGAGTGGAAACACAATCAGTGCTGCTGAGCTCACCTGTGCTCTTTTGATGAGCTTGTCAAGGTAAACTGGCAAAATCATTCTTTAATAAAGAACTTCTGTCGTTGTTTTTAAAGGGTTCATAACATATTTTGAGGTAAATAATTAATTGTGTTATGAAATTATTGTAACATTCACTGTTAATGATTCACATACACAAGTCACTGATGTCTGAAATAGGGGAGAAAATGGTCAAACAAATTAATAAACTAAATTTTGGCTGCTTTGACTGTAGAATAAGTGGACCTCAGAGAGAGAAAAAAATGTAAACATGATATTATCCCTTTAAGTTTGTTAAATTGAGCTTTCAAATGTTAAATTTAAGTTATGTTATATTAATAATATATTATTGTTCTATGCATTTCTTAGACATATTCCCCAGGCTGTCATGTCAATGAAGGATGGAAAATGGGATCGTAAAAAGGTATGCACACTTTTTGTCCTGTGTTTGTGTGGCTGTTTAACCTGGGTATCCCCATGCTGCCTTTGATTTGATTCACGCTGGATACCATGGACCAAATTTTCAAAGTCACTCAGATCTTTATTCCTGTCCATTTCTCCAACACATTAAATACGAGAACTGATTGTTTGCTTACCATCTAATCTACCCTGTGTGTCCTTGTTTGGAGATAATCAACGATGTTCCCTTAACCTGTGACTGGTCATACTGTTTCAGCTCATTAGTGTATAAAGTACATACTGCAGAAATAGTATGCCATTCCTTAGCCGTGCTTTCCTGTCTGTGTTAACTCAGTCATCACTAATCAAATGTGATCACTGAATGTGTTGCTTCACATTGTTTTGGTAGAATGGCTGAGAGTTTTGCTAATGATTTTGCAGTTCATGGGTGCAGAGCTGTATGGAAAAGTTCTTGGGATTGTTGGGCTTGGAAGAATCGGCAAAGAGGTGGCGTCAAGAATGCAGTCCTTTGGCATGAAGGTAAGATCTTTGTGGACTTGACTTAAATGCACTTGGACTTGATAGTGATTTTTATCAAATATGTGTATTGTTTTACAAAGATTTAACTTTTTGCATCCCTAATAGACCATTGGGTACGACCCCATCACGCCTCCGGAGGTTTCTGCGGGCTGGGGTGTGGAGCAGATGTCTCTGGAGCAACTGTGGCCACAGTGTGATTATATCACTGTCCACACTCCACTCATGCCCTCCACCACAGGTACACACAACCAAAACTGGACATGTGTTGTCTTTGCCGTTTTGCTCAGGCTGCACAATTTGGTTAAATTAAATTGTGATTTATTCTGGCAAATATTTCAATGCATCTCATCATATTGCCGTTGCTTGGATGCCCAGACTAAAGTCCTGAGATGACTGCGTCTAATATAATATAATCTAAAACCTGCATAAAATGTCATTTTTTATTGTTGAATATTTGAAATTCTATAGATATATAGATATCCATCCATCCAGTTGATCACATCTATCCATTAATCTGTCCATCCTTCCATCATCCAATCCATTTACATTTATGCATTTGGTCGAAGCTTTTATCCAAAGCAACTTACATTGCATTTTAAATACACATTTACATTTCAGTTCTTGCTTTACCTGCGAATTGAACCTATGACCTCGGCGTTGCAAGCGCCAATGCTCTACTGTTTGAGCTACAGGGAAGCATTGATTTTCGAGCAATCGATCACATCCATCCACCCAATCGATCACATCCATCCACCCAATCGATTACATCCATCCAATCGATCACATCCATCCATCCAATTGATCACATCCATCCATCCATCCAATCAATCATATCCATCCATCCATCTAATTGATCACATCCAATCAATCACATCCATCCATCCATCCATCCATCCAATTGATCACATCCAATTGATCACATCCATCCATCCAATCGATCACATTCATCCACCCATCCATCTATCCATCCAATCAATCACATTCATCCAGTCGATCACATCCGTCCATTGATCCATCCAATCGATCACATCAATCTATCCAACCGTTCAATCGATCACATTCATCCATCCATCCAATCGATCACATTCATCCATCCATCCAGTCGATTACATCATCCATCCAATCACATCCATCCAATCGATCACATTCATTCATCCATCCATCCATCCAATCGATCACATCCATTCATCCATCCAATCGATCACATTCATCCATCCATCCAGTCGATTACATCATCCATCCGATCACATCCATCCAATCGATCACATCCATCTCATCCATCCATCCATCCATCCAATTGATCACATCCATCTCATCCAATTGATCACATCCATTCATCCAATTGATCACATCTATCCTATCCAATCGATCACATCCATTCATCCATCTATCCATTCATCCAATCGATCACATCCATTCATCCATCCATCCATCCACCCAATCGATCTGATACATCCATCAATAAATCCATTGAATCGATCAATTACAATCGATCACATCCATTCGATCACACCAATCGATCACATCCAGAATTCCCCCAGTGTAAAATCAAACCATTAATGTCCTACACAGGTCTCCTCAATGACGCCTCATTTGCTAAGTGTAAGAAGGGTGTGAAGGTGGTGAACTGTGCTCGTGGTGGCATCATCGATGAAGCCGCCCTCCTCCGGGCTGTGGAGTCGGGGCAGTGTGGAGGAGCGGGACTGGATGTGTTTGTGGAGGTCAGAGCTTGTCTATCACCCAGACTGAGAACACTTTTAGCATTTAGCTGCATACATTTTTGAAATATTACTAATGAGTTTGCTGTTATTTTGGGGGTTCAGGAGCCTCCAAAGAACCGGGCGTTGGTGAACCACCCCAATGTAATCAGCTGTCCTCATCTGGGAGCCAGCACTAAAGAAGCACAGGCTCGGTGCGGGAAGGATATCGCCCTGCAGATTGTGGACATGGTTACTGGCAAAGCATTAGTAGGAGCTGTGAGTTACGTTCATGATAGCGAACTTTATGATAGATGGGGCAATATTTGCCCTCTGGAACTGATTTTAATAAATTTCAACTTCATTCAGATCTGCCTCCATCCAATCAACAACCGACGGACAGAAATAGTCCCCGCCCTTCATTCTTTTGTGTTTCCGATTATTTATTTTCACTTGGATGTATATCTCTATACAGTAGAACAGATCTGCACTACGTCTGTTACATCTAGACTTTAATCTCTTGTTTTATTGTCCTCAGGTCAATGCTCAGGTGTTGGTCAGTAGTTTCTCTCCTGACTCTCATCAGTGGATTCGGCTGGGAGAGTCCATGGGCAGAGTGTTGAAGGCCTGCAGCACTTCTAAAAAACCCTACAGTCACGTCCATGTCACATCACTTGGTAGGTCAATTATTAAGGAATAATTCTGCCAAATATCTTGTCAACTTTTGTTATTAACTCACTCACTAACTGAATGAGCTCTTAAACAAATAGCAAGAAAAACTGTTAAATTCTTTTAATAATGATTTCATTTTCACATGATGCTGGATTGGACACACAAGATTTACACACATATTTACTGTCCCTCCCATGAGAGTTTGCTGTCTGTCAGGTTATTTTATGGACTTTTAGTGTAGATATTTCTACTCTTCTGAGAACAAATTTGTATTCAGTGTTTCTTTTTCTTAATCAAATTATGGCACATTTACAGTAGTTATAAAAGTTCTTGACCACTACAAATGTGTAACTGAAGAGTTCAGATGCAAAAACCTCTAAATGCCATTTGAAATTTTCTTCTTTAATGATGATTTTTATCAATCTTGTATATTTAAGTTCAGTAATTTCACTTAAATAACAATTAATAGGTAATTATCATTGCCATTTAAGTGAAATCACTGAACTTAAATATACAAGCTTGATAAAAATTATCATTCTAGAAGAAAATTTCAAATGGCACTTAGAGGCTTTTGCATCTGAACTCTTCTCTGAGTGAATAATTTGGAATTATTAATTCCATAGTATTAGATACAACATCATGTTCTTGCTTTAAAGTTACCCCCCAACACTGAAGATCAGTGCTGTTATTGTTAACTAAAATAAAAACCATTCAAAATAGTTGTTGTTAATTAAACCAAAGATGAAATTACATAAAATATAAGATACAATACAATTTAATTTAGAAATGTTGCCAAATAAACCAAGTGAAATAGAATAAGTCTAATTTGAAATCTAAGTAGAAATATTTCTTAAACAAAAATTTATGAAAATAACATAAAACAAAAGTAGCAAAATTAACTAAAACTTACACAAAAATGTAACAAACTAATTCATAATAATAATAACAATAAAACAAAAATAGTATAACAATAATACAAAAATATTAATGATTTATTTTTTTATATATTAATTTGTAATGTAAAAAGTCATGCATCACAGGGTTTAATTTTAATAATGTATGGTTTTCGCAATGAAAATAACCAAAGAATCTGGTGTCACTTTAAAAATTAAATAATTTTAATAATAATTGATTAATAATTAATATATTATTAAATAATATGTCTCATCTTATTTATTATAAATAATTAAATAATAATTAAATAATGACATATCTTTTGGCATTCAATTTGATCATCAACAGTGCAAGGATGCCATCTTGTGGCAATATCATACATTTGTATCCAATTTACATATAGTATATATACATATAAAATGTAAAAATATACTAAATACGTGTTTGTGTATTTTTTTGCTGTTCAGGGGAGTCCTTGAAGAAGTCCACTGGGTTTTTGAGCTCCGCAGCTGTAGTTGGTTTGCTCACTGAAGGCCCTCAGAAAGGCCCCAACTTGGTGAATGCACTGCCTCTAGCTGCAGAGACGGGAATCACCGTAAGACAACTTTACAAAACCATGGTTTTGAACTATGTTTTTTAGGTTAAAGCACGTGTTGCGTTAAATCTGTCCCTGTGTCACAAACCCCCAGATGAAGACGGATCATAACGACTCGAATGAGCGTGAGGCGTGTGTGGTGGAGGTCTCTGTGAACGGCAGCAGCTGTAAGGCGGTTGGCTCGGTGCAGGCTGGGGTTCCTGTGCTGTTGGAGCTGAATGGAAGTGTGTTTCGACAGCCTATTCGTCTCGGCGGACACTTGCTTTTCTTCAAGGCCGCCACCTCCACTGACCTCCTGCTTTCCATAACTGGTAAAGGCTGATTCACATTCTGCACATACAGTATTCATATTAATTCATTAATTTATGTCACTTGTTTAAGTCATCTAAAAAAATTATTTTTTGACTCGATTGGGGCCCCGAGCAGCCGCTTAGTTCGCTTATGCCTCGGGCCGGCCCTGGGCTTGCGTATTTCAGAGAAGAACGAAAAAGGACTTCGCCGTGAGTGTATCGGGACCTTCGGTTTATTAATGCTTTATCTTCCTCAGGGGTTTTGGCTGCTGCAGGTGTGGAGCTGGAGTCCTTCAGTGCCTCTACTGCCAGCAATGGTGTCCAGTGGTACTGCATGGGGATTTCTTCACTGCTGGGGGACATTGGTGCCTTGAAGTCCTTAGTGAAAGAGGCTGCACAACTCACTGTTTAAATATCTGTCACTGAACCACTTAACATTCCAGCCTTACTCACATTGCCGATAACACTACATTTCCTGAAGCAAACGTGTAAAAAAGTCAGATTTTCACTTTTGTTGTTGTTGTTGTTGTTGTTGTTAGTTCACTAAACCTATTTCTATTGCAGATATGTGAATGTTTGATTAAAACAATAACCATCAGTGCTTTGCAGTGGATTGTCTGCTTTTTCATACTAAAGGTAGCTATTTTTGTCTCTAAAGTGTAAAAATTACATTGAGTAACTGATGCCAGTTTGTACTACAAAAATAGATATTTACGAAACCCTGCACTTATTTTCCCCTTTTTTCCTGTTTCGTTCATCATCAGGATGGAGTTTTTGGGACTGTCACAACCTCCGTTTCTCTCAGATATATTGACCAATGTTTTATTTTGGTAATTATGGGATGAACATAAAAACTAATTGATCTCAAGTTGAGATCAATAGTTCACCCCAAATAGTTGGGATAGTTCACCCCAAAATGAAAAAAGCTGGCATTTACTCTCCCTCAAGTTTTTCTAAACCTGTAAACCTTATTTTTTCTGCAAAATACACAAGATATTCAAACAGTTTCTGGTCCCTATTGACTTCCATAGTATGAAAACATGGTTTTGGTTACCAACATTCTTCAAAATGTATTTTTGAGTGTTCGTGTGTGTTCAACAGAACAAACTCATACAGGTTTAGATCAACTTGAGGGTGAGTAGACGTTGACAGAATTTTCTTTTTTGTGTGAACTATCCCTAATGTGTTTATATCTTGAGATTCAATCCACATTTCAATTATTAATAATTATTATACATGTTAATTTAATTTGAATATATATTGAGATTGCAGAATGCATTAAATTAAAATGATTCAATCATTAGGACTTAATAATAACATGAAGGAATATCTAACTAAAACCTCTGAGAACTTTAGCTACTTATAAATCGCCTCTATCAAGCAGGCGCTCGCTTCATCGACTTGACCCTCAACTCTGTTTCCATGGTAACTGAGTTATTTCTGTCCTTAATGTACCCTGTGGACTTAATGGTAGCTACAGACACCAATAACTCACCGTCGCTAAGCTATAAACAAAACCTTTTTGAGTTAAGAAATCGGTGAAGCGCTCGGAATGGATTAATTCTTGGTATTCGGCCGCCCTTGGTACTAGTTTCCCAAACGTTATTATGCAACGGCTTTAATCCTTATAGGATTATACACTCAGCACTGCCATGACAACTGAAACGTGAAAGCTATAGTATTATGTCTCTGTTGATTAAAAAATCGATCAAATGGTGGCACTTTGAACATGTCTTTGTAAAGATGGGATGCTTGTGAACACACTGGTGTCGTCACATGGCCGAAGGACGGCTGTGTTGAATCAGTAGTGGCGGGTGACAGCAGAGAGTCTCCAGCTATTACACAGATACCAAAATAGGAGCTCGACATTCTCTAGTGGCTGAGGCTAAATACAGGGGCCACATGTCTGATCTATCCGAGCACAAGTTGCACTGTTGGGGATAAAACTTCTCCAGCGAAGAAAGGACGAGCTGTGACAGTCAAAATCAGTCATTACGGGTCAGGTAAGCTTGTTTTTTTTTTACATAGGGGCTAGTTGTCACAAGCTCAGGTTGTGACAAGGAGTTAAATTGCATGATGGCTTGTTTTCATTAGCACAGCAGTGATATATAGGTTGCTTGCAAAAATCTAGTTCAAAGGTTCACAGGGTTTTTATACTTTACCAATTTGATATTTTATATGTTACAACATTTAGCTTTTTCATGATTGTTTTTTCGTTTACTGTTTGCATTGTGCCAAAAAAGCCAATAATGTTTAATGCCAGATCTGACAATTTACCCCATGGTGTGACAAGGAACACTAGGTCAACATGTGTGACAATAAACAACCACGTTTTGATAATAAAGACTTTAAGGTTCATACAGAAATTAACCTTCAGAAAAAAAAAAAGATAAATATTTACTGGAATAAATGTGACAACTAGCCCCAACATAACTTCACCAATGTCTGTCCTTATTTATTACAATTTTACTTTTAACATATTTACATACATATTTATATGTTTCATATTTTAGCTTAACATTACTAAATCTTGCGCACACACAAAAAATATATATAACACTTAATTTTAGCATTTGCTCTCCCTTTCGAGTGCCATTAAAGCATGCTGGAAAATAGAAATCCCAGTCCAGTTTTAGTTAAATTTAAGTTTGTCTAAATTAAAAGAAACAAGTAAAAAAAAACTCAAAACACTTCAGATGATTTAAAATGTGTCAGCTTTGTGAACTCAAAAGAAAAAAGTTCTAAATACTCATAAAAGTTTAAACGAATTTGTTTAATTTAAGTTTAACCTACTCAAACCAATTCATTATTTTGAGTATTTATGGTTTAAAGTGTTGAAAATCATCTCTTTCCAGTTGCAATGTCAAGAAAAGTTGAAAGCGGCTACTCGTATGAGTTCTGCGACGCTTCACATTCATCAGAAGTGCTGGAAGCTCTTCACGAGTTCCACAGCAGCGGCCTGTTCACGGACATCACCCTGCAGTCTTCATCCGGACAGCTTTTCCACTGCCACAAGGCTGTCCTATCAGCCCGCAGCTCCTATTTCAAGGTAATGTTCACCTTAGACATGAGAGAACGTCTGAACGACACCATCAACCTACCTTACATAGACGGGGAGATTCTGGGTGCTTTGTTGACTTACGTCTACACTTCAAAGATCAGCATTACTCAGGGCAACGTTCAAAGTCTTCTGGAGGCCGCAGACCTGTTGCAGCTCAGCTCGCTCAAGAAAGCCTGCGAGAACTTCTTGATTCGTCTGCTGGACGTCGACAACTGTCTCGGGATGCACTCGTTCGCCGAGCTTCACGTGTGCCCTTCACTGGAGCGCGCGGCTTTGAGGATCATACTGAGCCGCTTTGAGGAACTCACACTTCAGGAGGAGTTCCTAGAGGTGGATTTCCAAAAGATCGTGGTGATTTTAGCAACTGAAAACCTTAATGTGTGGAAAGAGGCGACGTTATTGGATGCTGTGGTGAAATGGGTCGCCCATGACGTGGCTACAAGAATAGACCACCTGAAAGAGCTTCTTAACTGCATCCGTCTCGACGTGAATGACGTGTACCTCAAAACTGCTTTGGATCTAGGCAAACAATGCTTTGAAAGCAAATTGCAATCTCTAATTCTCACCTCCTTGAAGCCAAGCAAAGGTTTCTCGAACTGCTGCAAAAAACTAACATGCAGCTTGTATGTTATTGGTGGATATTACTGGCATCCGTTGTGTGAAGTCCACATGTGGGACCCTGCTTCCAACACGTGGGTTCAGGGCAAAGACATGCCTGACTTTGCAAGAGAGAGTTATAGTGTGGTACTTCAAGGCCCTGATATCTACGTGACCGGAGGATACAGGACAGAGACTGTAGATGCTTTAGACAGCGTGTGGATTTATAACACAGACTCAGATGAATGGACAGAAGGATTTCCGATGATCACAGCCAGATATTACCACTGCTCCGTGGCTTTGCGGGGGGGCATATATGTCATAGGCGGATATACGGCAGGGGCTCCTACACGAGAAACTGAATTCTATGACCCCTTGAAGAAGACATGGTCCCCCGTGGCTGATATGATACAAGGTATGAGAAATTCAACTTGTCCCAAATGACTCACCATACCCAATACTATATACTCAACTGTGTAGTGTATGAATTTAATAAGGTTATTTTGACATCAAACATCAGTCTTTCACTACGATTTCAGCTAATAAAAGACAGTTAAAAACACTTTAACCCCATAGCTGTCATTCCCTTTTTGAGAATAGGGGTTAAAATGCACTATTCAAACTTAAATGGTTGTAATTCAAGAATGCTTTGGAATATATACCCAAGTTTGTTTTAAAGAAAACACTCAGCGGATTATTTCTGAAGTGAAAACTCTTCAAAAAATGAAAGTATGAAACAGTTTTGGAAGTTTAAATTCACAGTAAATCAAAAATATTGTATATATATTATATATTTTTTTATTTTATATAAAATATATATTTTACAAAATGTTTTACTATAAACTCAAAGCCATAAATCTAACCAAGTTATGTTCCAAATTTGAAGTTGATATCACAAAAATTGAAGTTCCCACGAGATTTTGTTTAGGCGTAGTACCAAAAATAGCCACCGGGTGCCATTGAATTCCATTGAATTTAGTTGTATACATTCTGCCTTAATAAATTTCTGTTCAAATATCAATTCTGTCACAACATTTGGAACCTTGAGACACATACTTTTCTGACAATATGTGTTTTATCAAGATTAGAAAAGGTTTTGATCATAAATTAAATTATTATATATAATGATGACCAAAATGGGAGGAGCCATCATAAAATAGAGTACCGTTTCCATGGTAACACAATGTTCAATTATAAAACGTTTTTCACAAGATGAATTCTGAGTTTGTAAGCTTTCAAATGATGCCTAATTTATGATAACTACTAAAATATGTGATATAATAAAAAAGGCGATACAAATATAATATTATATTTTAGAGTATTATATATATATATATATATATATTATCATTTTTAGAGGATAATATTATAATTTTTTATTGAAATTGAAATAGTAGATTTTATTATGAACTTAGCATGAAACCCCAAAGTTTCAATTATTAAAGGTGTGTGTGTGTGTCAACTTTTTGTTACGGAGGTCAGAACTTTGTTACAGGTGCAGATTTTTTCGAGGCACACTCGTCAAAAAATCATCGGTTACACTTCTTACATATTTTTTTTGCAAAAAACAGCAGTCAGATATCTATTTAGCAGTCTTAGACCTTTCCAACGATATATAGTTTGTCAACGACTAGATTAGGATTTAAAAGTAAAATAGTGAAGTAAATTTAGGTTGCCCATATACGGGCATGTGACAGTTAAGGTGGAAAATGTTTTGTCTTGTAGTACCAAAGACTTAAAATGCCTTTTAAAAATGATTTTGTTTGTTTTTACTTTAAAGGTGTGGGAAATGCAACCTCTTGTGTGGTGAATGAAAGAATCTATGTAACTGGAGGGCATTATGGGTACAGAGGAACCTGCACTTACGAGAAGATTCAGACTTACCGGCCAGATATTAACGAGTGGAGCATCACAACAATATGTCCACATCCTGGTGAGCCACTTACGTTTCCCATCAGATGAGCCAAAATGTATTCTCCGCCACACATCCAAACAGAAATGAGTCCATCTGTTTTCTCTCATAATGATGTACCTGCCCATATTTAACCTTCTTCACCATCCCTCATTTGAAAACTCATCAAAACTCTTTAATTTCAGAGTACGGCCTTTGCTCAGTCTCCTTAAACAATAAGCTTTATCTGGTCGGCGGTCAGACCACCATCACAGATTGCTACGACCCCGAGCAAGATGAATGGAGACAGATGTGTGCGATGAAGGAGAGAAGGATGGAGTGTGGATCGGCCGTTATAAATGGGTGCATCTATGTAGCAGGAGGGTATTCGTACTCTAAGGGGACGTATCTGCAGAGTATAGAGAGGTACGACCCTGAGATTGACTCCTGGGAGATTGTGGGGAACCTCCCATCGGCCGCACGCTCACACGGCTGCGTTTGTGTGTTCAGCATGTGAAATCACTACACAATCACATCCAGTGGGGTCTAAAAGTCTGAGACCAGACCACATGTATATGAATAGTGGGCACCAAGTCTTGCCAAGGTCTTTTGCAGTCACTCGAGGGTTTTTCTGAACCTGCCTTCTCAGGAATCATGGTTGCAGCCATTGACAGCTTCCTTTTCTGCCCCGTCCAGGTAGTGTAACCACTGTTCCTTTAACTTTTTACTGTGCTTTCAACTGCGTCTCTAGGAACATTTAGTGCCTTCGCTATCTTTGTGTATCCGGTTCCTTATTTATGAAGGGTGATGATCTCTTAACTTTTTGGTCCATTCTTTTTACATATTTTTAAGTCATATTTCTAACATGCAGTTAAACGTGACACTCAACCAACCTAGCCAGTTCAGATATTTAATGTGTTCTAGCTAAAGCACACCTGGTGCAACTAATGAAGCCCTTGATAAGTAGCATCAGGTGTGCTTGAGACAACACCTTTTTGCAGATTTGTTCAGTTGTGAGGGATACTATTCAGGGGGTTGAATAATTTTGAGATGGCGGAACTCACTAAAAGTTGCATTTTCAGGTGAATTTTGGTAAAAAACTTAAAACATTGGTTGTGTTGAGCTATTTTTAATTACTATTGTTTGATTTGTTCATTGCAAACAGCGGTTACAGTAAATTTTGCCAATAAACCTGATTTGCAATGGGGTTAAAATCATTTTTAATTTTAATTACAGCTTATTTAATTAATTTTAATTACAATTAATTGTTAAAAAATTACATAATTTTTTAATTTTAATTATATTTATTATTATAGTTAGCATTCTTGGTGTGAATGGGCCTTAAATCCTCGTGCATTGCAAATCCACTCTCACATCATGTTTACTATACTTTTGGCTCCGCTCTCTTCCCGCTCTGAATGCCTGCTCTGCTTGTATGACAATTTCTTTCTTTTTTTTTTTTTTTTTAATTATTTGTATATTTTAGACAACAAAATAGGGGCAATAGTATTAATATTTTTCCATAATTTATGCAGACATGAAAATGACAAATTATATCCCATACTGTGCAGGAACCCTGCAAACTTGATGCATTGACATTTGACGTTTTGTACAGACGGTCAGATGCACTCTTTGGATAGTCTCAAATCATACGGGAGATCATGATAACTACAGTAGGTTTTGTTCATGTCTGAGAGAAAACCAATTAAATGAACTGAAACTCGTGTAAATTTTCAGTTTCGATTCATAACTTGAATTGTTATTTTGAAAATCTCAGACTTTTGAACCCCACTATATAAAATTTTAAACTTGTAAATGATGTCAATATATTATATTTATATTTGTTCAAAATGTGAAGTCAACATGAGAAATGGTTTGTCTGTTATCTGTTCTGGATGATAAAGGGCTGTTTCTAAATGTATACTGACAATAAATTACAGCACTTCCCTTTTTGGACAGTGACTTATAATATTATGCAACTTAAAAAAACTGTACTGGTATTTCAAACATGATTTAAATGTATTTATTTATTAATCAGTATCTTATCATGATTTTGAATTTGTAATACAATTGTGAATCCAGGATTTTTCTAAAGAAAATGTGTGTGATGTGTATTTTATTGTTTTTAGTCAGTGTGATGATGATGATGCTCAACTGTGAATGCTGCCAAAAATGTGAAAAGCACAAATGTAAAAGTTTCAACAATAGTGTTTGTTAATCCTACAGTAATGCTGGCATTTCTGTGATACCCACCCAAAAATGATACAGTATGTAAATGTATAAAATTTATTTTGTACAACAATGAAAAACCCTACTAAAATGTTGCAAAGCAACACAAACTGCTTTTCCCCCAAAAAGTTTATGTTGGAGTGAACCGAATGAAGTCCACTTGAATATCAACCTACAATAATCAGATAAAAAAAGATTATATAAGCAGTTTATCATGGTAAAGTCTGAAAAAGTGTGTTGCCAGTGCAATAATTATTTTTTTGTGGCAGTATAAAATGTGCAAATGAAACTGATCTCAACTCAAAACACGGACTTACCGACTTCTTTTTGTGGAACTTATAAGATGCCGGCAGGTCATATCTGAGCTCTGTATACAACAACAGTTCAAAAACATATTATGACAAACTTTATAGCTTATTACAACCTACAGATATTGCATAAACTCCTGCATGCTCTTGGGGTTATAAAACAAATCAATAAAACATACACTACCGATCAAAAGTTTGGAGTTGCTAAGATTTTTTTTAATGTTTTTGAAAGAATCTCTTGCATGCCTGCAGTTACTTGATCAAAATACAGTAAAATAACAGTAATATTGTAACAATTTAAAAAATAATAATTTAAAAAAAGTTTTAAAAACTTTTCTATTTGAATATATTTTACATTTTTATTTATTCCTGTTATGCAAAGCTGAATTTTCAGCATTAGTATTTCATTGTCACATGATCCTTAAGAAATCATTCTGAATTGCTGCTCAAGAAACGTGTATTATTATCAACAATGTTGAGAACAGTTAATATGTGTGGAAAACATGCTATATTTTTTTCCAGGATTCTTCTTTTGAAAGTTCAAAGGAAGCATTTATTTGAAATAAAACAACTTTTGTAAATACGTAAAAGTCTTTACTGTCTTTTTATTCATTTAATGCATCCTTGATGAATGCGAGTAATAATTTCTTTTAAATAAAGTCTTTCTTAACCAGTAGTGTGTAGTATGCTTATAGGTGTACCTGCAATAACTTCCATTTTCACTTTCCAGTCATTTGCTTTCTTCTGGATGTGCTACACAAAATTGCAAATCAATTGTAAGTTATTTTTTCTCGTATAGAGTTTAGTGAGTTTAGACACAATGTGGTAACTTACATCTCGTGTTGAGGTCTTGTGAAGGGAATACACTGCAGTACTTGCCATAGAAATCGCTGTCTGCAGGAACTGCATGTCAATACCTAGGGTTGAAGACATGTCTAAGTTAATGTGAAGTGAAGCATTGCATTGGCAGAGGATATAAGCTGACTCTTACCCTGGTTGTGCTTGGTGCCAAACGGTGGGTTCATAATAACCGTGTCAAACTTCTTGCCGTAAGAGGATCCGATTGAGCACACGTCACACTGGACCACATCAATGTTTGACAATTCAAATTCCTCAACATTTCCTTTGAATATATCCAAGGCGTCATCGTCGATGTCAAATCCAACACACAGTCTTGAAAGGAAAGCTTATGGTTATGTTCATTCATATAATTTTAGGCCATGTAGAGAAGGATGGAGTTGGTCTTACCCAGCATCAAGGACTGCAGCTCCTATAGACAGAACTCCACATCCACAGCCCAGGTCTGCAACTAGTTTATTCTCTATGTCATCAAATGTGTTGTGTATGGTGTATAACATGCAGCCTACAGACAAAAGCACAAAGGACAACTGAATGCAGGGCTCAACATTAACGATTGTCCGGGACAAGTGGATTTTTTTGAAGGGGTAAGTAAAAGAAAATTTTACTTGCTGACCGGACAAGTAGAGTGATTAAAACGTCTAGGCTTCTTATGGAAAAAACGTAAAGGTAAAAGCAAATCTCGCAAAATTGAGCTTTTAACACACAATTCTGTCAGAATTAGGTCTTATAACTGTGTGAATTGTCATTAACTGCAAGAATTGCGACACGTTAACTCGAAATTGCAATTTGAAATTGTGAGAAAGTAACGTCAGATTTGTGTTATGAACTCGCAATTCTGAGAAAGTTGGATTTGCGAGTTGTAAATCTGTAATTCTTAGAGAAAAACCCCCCAGAATTGCAAGAATGTTAAAGGCCCCATGAATATGTTAGCTTTAAAGGGTTAGTTCACCCCAAAAATTTTAATTCTGTCAGTAATTACATGTTGTTCCAACCTCTTAAGACTTTCGTTCATCTTCGGAACACAAATTAGGATATTTTTAATTAAATCTGAGAGATGTCTCATTCCTTCATAGGCTGCTAGGTAATTGATAAAATAGTCAGAGTTTATCAAGTGACGAGAATACTTGACTAATACAATCATTTATAATAAATACCAGAATATTGCATAAAATTTCATGGTGACTTTAAGACAAACATACTGAATTGTGGTATTCAGATATGGAATACAGATGCGAATGTAGCACACATGCTAGGTGAATAAACATGTACACACAAACAATATATATATATAATTCACCTGACACTTGCAGGCCACATCCATACATTCACAAGTACCTTACAGTAATTAAAAGTGTCATTGAGTCCATAACAAAAATACATAATCCTCACCCGCTATATGTGGACTGGTGGGGTACTGCTCCAGGAGTATTTTGGGCTCCTCAAATCCATCCACCTGCTGAAGGCAGCTCTCCAGCTCTTTAAGCTTCATAACTTACATCAGATGATCAGTTAATCCAGCTCATATCAGCCTGTTGGTATATTTAATGCTAATGTTAATCGGATGAGGAACGTTGACTCACTGACTCTCTCAACTGAAGCGCCTAATGATCGTGACTGATGTGTTTCAATGATCTTTCGATGTCACCTACTGAATGATATATGGAGATTTTCCTAGTGGATAGTTCACACAGTGGATCGCATTGATATGAAAACATGTAGTGCACTTACATGTGTTTTTCTCTTCTTCTTCGGCAAGATTATTTTGCTAGCCGGGCAAATTTGCGCCATCTGCTGGATGATTACTGTACAAATTACTGTCGTTTTTTATGATCTTTATTAACGGAACATACTAGGAGATTTATTTTTAAATAATTTCACCTGCCATTTCCCCATGCACACTTACTACTAGAAAACATGAAAACTACTACTAGAATACATGAAAACATGAACAAGAAAAAATATAAAACAAATATTAAGATGTTTCTTCTTTATTCCCCAAATGGATGCTTTAAACAAAATATGCAATATTTTGATTTGGCAATTGTTTTTAATGCCTGAAATGGCTCCTTATTCCTATGTAGTGCAGTTTATTCTTTTATTAGTTTATTATTGTTCTGTCCTGTTTTAAGTGAGCGGTATCATTTGCTGAATTTGGAACAGCATAGCCTTATATATCATACTACTGATAATACAAATATCATTAGCTATCAGTTCTGCAATGCTTTGTGCTTTTTGGTTGGTTTGTGTGAATATAAAACATCCCATCCTGTTTGATACATTAAAGGTCACCTATTAGGCCTATATGCAAAATTCACTTTTACATGGTGTTTGAACATGAATGTGTGTTGGCAGTGTGTCTATACATCCACCCTATAATGATACAAATCCACCCAGTCCATTATTAAAAAAACACCTTACTCATCATTATTGCATTTTTACCAGTAAGAATTCAATTAGAGAGCTCTCTAAATCAGTTTTTACTAGTAAGAATGAAATTGCAGAGCTCTGCAATTCAATTAGAGAGCTCTTTAATGCAAGATTCAGGGCAATGTGACGAAGGCTACTTTTGCACAAGCCCCGCCCACAACTGTTGATTGACACTGCAGTTTTAGCATAGACTCCGCCCCTGAGTGAGCTGTACGCAGTCCGCCAATGTTTACACACCAGAGCAGCTGTAGACAAGAATGTCTTCTAAGTGATTGAGGTGTTGTTGGGTGTAAGAACAGCTATCTTCATGTTCTTTCGTTGTTACTCGAGGATGGATCTGTACCAACTGTTTGTGATCCAGCTTACAGTCTCCGGAGCGATAAGCCTAACGTTTCTGATCACGCCAATGAAAGGGAGAGCGCACACTTTATGACAGCTCATAAAGGCAGTTAATAAAGCATCTGATCATAGCGATGTATATTTGCACAAGCTCTGCAAGTTCACCATTTTCTTGCAAGTGTCTTATCTTGCCTGCCAGGTGTCTTCAAAGCATATTTTCGAAATCCTGCATACACTTTTACAGAAGTACTTCCTTAAATTACAACATAAGCATGGCTATTTCTTAAACATTGCAGGGTTTTTAACAGTGGTGAGGCAAGAAATCGTTAAGTGGGTGAATCTTGATGAAATAGGGTGGTCCTCTATTTTTTATCTTTGTGTGTGTCTATATATATATATATATGAAGAGTTCAGATGCAAAAGCCTCTAAATGCCATTTGAAATTTTCTTCTTTAATGATGATTTTTTATCAAACTTGTATATTTAAGTTCAGTAATTTCACTTAAATAACAATTAATAGGTAATTATCATTGCCATTTAAAGGGACTCTGTGTAGGAAATACCCCCATCTAGTGGTTAAATAGTATTTTGCATTCAAACGAATTTTGCTCTCCAGCGCCTCGCTTTTTCAAGTGCGTATTGCATCTACGGTTGCCGTTATGTACCAAAAATGCTATGACAGGATGTCTTGTAGTAACACTTCATCGAGTTTTTCTCCGGGTGAACAGGTTTGTAACTTAAAAAAAAACAGCAACTTATGTGTTAACTTATGTGTACAATTTATGTGTCTAGCTGTATAAATTAATTTTAATTCTCTGTACAATCTTATCCACATAGCAAAATCACAATTTTAGCTAATTGATCATTTATATATAAAAAGAAAGCTATAGAAAATCTTACAGAGAGCAATATTTTCTTACAATCATTATCTCTATATTCTTACTGAATTTATAGGTTATAAAGAATTAACTTACAAACCTTGTTTTTAGCACCTTCCTTCACAATAGCTGCGAGTAAAGCTGGGAAAATCACTGAACTTAAATATACAAGCTTGATAAAAAATTACCATTCTAGAAGAAAATTTCAAATGGCACTTAGAAGCTTTTGCATCTGAACTCTTCATATATATATATATATATATATATATATATATATATATATATATATATATATATATAGCGTTAGCTAACCCTAACTGACACAAACCCATGTACTTTAACATATTTTAAATATATATCCGATCAGAGAAACCACGTGAAGTGGCCAGATTACGCATGAAAGCAGTGCATGCATCTCAGTCATTTTGATGTGAGTGGAATATTTATTAAGGACTCAATATACTTCGTTGAATATGTCCAAAATGTAAAGCATTGACTAGTGTAGCCTAGTGGTTGTAAGCTGTCAGTCAGTAACTGTCATGCGCAGTGGTTTATGAGCTGCGCGGTTTCACTGACTTTAATTCTCACACTTTAATAGTATTATTCCTAACTCCTAACTGAATAAAACAATGTGTAACTATGATGAATGATTACCTCAAAATGTAGCTCTGTATGCAGATGACTTTATCTGAATGAAATGATTACACCGCTCTCACTTTTGCTCACTTGCCAGCGATACTCCTATGCCTGCCAGTGTTGGCACGTGTGCCATAGGTTGCTGACCCAACCGGCCCCTGTTGATAGTTACTGATTAACTAGATCTTTAAAAAGGTAAATGCCCTGTGCCTTTTAAAGCTTGTTATATGAAGCTTCACTTATTTATAGATGTTGACATGCATAGCAAGGACAAAGGCTTTGCAGTTGTATGATCACACAGATTTACATTATAGCCGACATAATGATGGGTAAGAATTTTTTTTTTTTTCACTTGAAAAGTTCCAGTCTCTTATTGTGATTCAAGTTTATATTGCTGTGTAACATTTGATGTTTACGATTGAAATACATATAGGTTCTGTAT
Organism: Pimephales promelas; assembly: GCF_988280905.1. Classification (NCBI taxonomy): domain Eukaryota; kingdom Metazoa; phylum Chordata; class Actinopteri; order Cypriniformes; family Leuciscidae; genus Pimephales; species Pimephales promelas. The sequence continues at coordinate 36,904,047 of NC_142775.1, read as the reverse complement.
AAATTAGAGCTGCCAATAATGCTTTTTTTTAAGTTTATGCAGTTAATTTAATAGTTTAATACACTGAAATGTGCCTCTACATACAGTATTTCCTCTATACAGATTCAATTTCAATGGGTATTGTCTCTTTTTTTAAGTAAGAAAAAAAAATTATATACTGTATCTGTCATGTACTGCTCCGAGACAAAGGTTGAGGATCCAAATGTGATACACTCTCAGAAAAAGGTACAAAAGCTGTCACTGGGGCTGTACCTTTTCAAAAGGGAAACTTTTGTCCATTTTAGGCACTAATATGTACATTTTAGGTGTTAATATGTACATTTCAGGTGCTAATATGTACATTTTAGAGGTGCTAATATGTACATTTTAGGTGCTAATAAGTACATTTTAGGTGTTAATATGTACATTTTAGGTGCTAATATGTACATTTTAAGTGGTAATATGTACATTTTAGGTGCTAATATGTACATTTTAGGTGCTAATATGTACCATTAAGGTACCGATATGCAGCCTTTGGGTACAAAAAGTGAAAAGTGTTCCTTTTCAAAAGGTACAGCCCCAGTGACAGCTTTTGTACCCTCTTTTTCTGAGAGTGTATTTATTGAAAGGGTAATCCACAATAGTAGTCGAAAATAGGCAAAGGTCATCAGCACTATCCAAAAAATAACAAAAACAAGGCAGAGAAAATCCATGTAACAGGCAAGAAATCCAAGAACCAGGAGACATGAATGAATGCTCGGAATTGACTTATCAAAACCAGGCTTATATGGGGTGAGCTAAACAAAATAATGCGACACAGGGGAATGTGATAATGGATGAAGAGTCCAGCCAGTGAGTTATGGGAGATGTAGTTTGTGAGGGAATGACAATAGCCTGATGTGGAGTGCCCTCTAGTGGCTCTCAAGGGCACTCCAGCTGGATAACCATAATTATTTACATTTCGTTTTCCCTCCTTTGCGATACAGGTATTACAAATGGACAGGTTTCTCAGGTGCTTGGGCCAATCATGCTAACCCTCCTTCTGACGACTGTTCTTGTCCAGAGCGGGAAGGTTCTTGTCTCTCCTGTGGGTGGCAGTCACTGGGTCAGCATGAACACCTTGGTTGAAGCACTTCATGCCAAAGGTCACAATGTTACAGTCATCCGGATAGAAGGCAGCTTGAGCATCGAAGAATCCTCACCTCACTACACATCAATCAATCTCAAGCGTGAAGGAGTGTTTAGTGAAGAACTCCTCGAGACATTCGCATCCAGACTACTGGGAATTATGAGGGAGGATTCGATTTGGGCTCGTCTGAAGCTGGACATAATTATGTGGAAAAGTTATTTATGGATGGTTGAAGAAGAAAAAAAGATAATAATCAATATGTTTGAGGACCAGCAGCTAATGCAGTCCTTAAAAGATGCCAAATATGATATGATTCTGACAGATCCAGCCATGTTTTTAGGTGTTATGTTGGGTCATTATCTCAAACTGCCCATTGTTTACAACGTCCGTTGGACAGATTACAGCGAGGCTCATTTTGTAATAGCTCCTTCACCGCTTTCTTATGTTCCTGCTTCAATGCTGGAGTTATCAGACCGCATGAGTTTCTTGGAAAGAGTGAAGAACGTTGTGATGTACATCATTCCAGAAATACAGCTAGCTATCCTGATCACGCCAACTTATAATGCACTTTGTGAACGTTTCATCGGCCCAGGAACATCCTACTTTTCTTTACTTCAGGGTGCTGATCTGTGGCTCCATAGAGCTGATTTTATTTTTGAATTCCCGCGTCCCACTATGCCAAATATGATCTACATTGGTGGTTTTCAGTGCAAGCCACCAAAGCCTCTTCCACAGGACCTGGAGGACTTTGTGGAGAGCTCTGGCGAGCATGGTGTCATCGTCATGTCTCTTGGCACTTTCTTCGGTCAGCTTCCTGATGACTTAGCTGAGGCAATTGCTGAAGCTTTTGCAGAACTTCCACAGAAGATCATCTGGAGGTACACAGGCAAGAGACCATCTGCACTAGGGAACAATACCTTATTGATGGACTGGATGCCTCAGAATGATCTTCTGGGTCATCCTAAGACCAGAGCCTTTGTGGCACATGGAGGAACCAATGGAGTTCAAGAAGCCATCTATCACGGCGTGCCAATCATCGGACTCGGGCTGATTTTTGACCAGCCTAGTAATCTTCTAAAAATGAGAGTAAAGGGTGTAGCCAAGAATGTAGACTTTGCAACATTGAATAAAGAGTCCTTTCTTAAAACTGTTAAAGAGGTTCTTCACGAGCCCTCTTATCGGGAGAACATGCAGAGGCTCTCAAGGCTTCACAAGGACGTCCCAGTGAAGCCTCTGGACTACGCCATCTTCTGGATTGAGTTTGTTATGAGGCACAAAGGTGCCGCTCACTTGCAAACGGAGTCTCATAAAATGCCCTGGTACTCGTACCACTCTGTTGACGTCCTACTGTTCCTGCTTTCTGCCGTGGCACTCATAATCCTGAGCATATATGTGGTTATCAAGTATTTCTGCTGCAGAATATTCATGAGAAAAACAAAAAACAAGCTACAGTAATGATAAGGATGAGGTCTTAGAATTTGCATTTCTTGCATTGCTTTCTTTCCTGTTGGTCTAAAAATGCAATTAAAGCATCTATCTCAGCTAATCTCCAAATGCACCTAATAACTAGCCTGGATGCCAGCCCGAACTCCGCCCACAACATTTTTTGGTCGGGAAGTTCGGTCTGGACTCGATAATTGGCTCTATGCACGGCGGTATTTCCGGTGAAGCATTAGGGATGCTCGATAACTTCCGCCGATCGTAGAGTCCAATGCCGAGAATTTATATTGAATTTTATACTCCATGGTTATACTAAAGAAACGTTAGTCACAAAAACAGATAAAACAGACACCCCTCGTTGTGTTTATGCTTCTTTTTAAAATTATATTAAATAAATATAACTATATATAAAATTACATCTAAACGTATGTACGTTTCATTTCAAAGACTGGAGGACAGTAAATTTTGAAGACTCTGCCATAATCCCGTTTTCCTCGGTTTTCCTCCGCTTTAATCTCCACAACCGGAAATGGACGAGCATCCTTGCGTCAAATGATCAGGCAAAAAATGATCGGGCCAATCAAATTGCCAGGGCGGGCTTTATACGATGATGGACAGATGATCTGCAGTGACGTAATCATCACGTTATCGAAGAGCGCTTGTCGAAGATGACTGCAGCTGGAGAATTAAAATGTATAGATTCCGCTGTCGCGTCTTTTGTAAAATAAATCGACAGCGCATTCATTTTAATAGACAAGCAGAAAACTGCAATCAAGGCATTTGTCGATCGGAAAGATATTTTTGGCGTCCTTCCTACATGATTCGGGAAAAGTGTAACTTATCAGCTGGCTCTGACGGTTGTTAAGAAGATGGGACGTAATGAAAAGCCTGTGGTCGTTGTGGTTTCTCCTTTGGTGGCACTCATGGAGAAGTAAGTAAAAGAAGCAACACTCGTTATTTAACTTGTAAAATAAATCAAGTTAGGCTACGTTCTGTATTTGAAAACTGCGCTATGCAAAGGAGTTGACTTATGCGTTGCGCTGATTGGTTGTAGGAGTGCAGGTTTTTTCTTCCTGGTTCGGTTACGACGACACGCGTCAAAATCAAAGCCCAACGAAGGAGTTTCACACTCATATTGAATATGAGTATGACAAAGTCAGGCTACCTAATAACAAGAATACTTGGGGAAATATATTTGGGAAGTAATAAATATTTTACAACCTGCTCAGTTAGCTGTAGGATGTGCATTCTTTACTGTATGTTTTACCTTTTCTTTCCCATTTTTCGGAAATGGAAAACAACAAACACATTTCATTACTTGACCTCGTTTCTGTAAAACTGCTTTGAAACGATGTGTATTGTGAAAAGCGTTCTACAAATAAATGTGAATAGAATTGAATAGTAAACATGTCTTATTCTGAATGATGCAACCTACCTGTGATACTGATTATGCTCAAGATGAACACAGAGATGGATGTCTCCAGTTTATGATTCACATCTATGACCTTTGTGTTTGCAGCCCAGATTTTGACATGCCCTAAAGCAGGCTTTTAGTAGGCTACAAGTATATCACTTCACTTGTTTGTGTTTTGTCAGTCTTCCTGACATTTACATTTAATTTAATTCATTGCAGTAAGTGTTACATGATTACATTAAAAAAAATATAATATATTAAATGTGGTTCAGGCAATATGTGCTCTGATTATCTTCACTGCAAAAGGAAACATGACATTAAACACGACCCTGTCTCTTTTTGTCAATAATTATATAAAAGTATAAGTAAAAAGAAGATATAGTAAGAAATAAATAAAACGTGTATTTCAGTAAAATGCATCGCTCTAGAAGGCTACAATAGCCTAAAAATATATAAAGTTATGAAACTTCAAAAACCAGTTTTGACCTGTGAACAAATGATAGGAAAGGCTGCAACGGTGACGAGTCTGCCTACAGACAGGGGGTTAAAGGAGTAGTTCACTTTAAAAAAACAAACAACTTTTGCTGATTTTGTCTGTCTTTCTTCAGTCGAAAAGAAATGAAGGTTTTTGATGAAAACATTCCAGGATTTTTCTCCATATAATGGACTTCATTGGGCACCAAACGGTTCAAGGTCCAAAAAGACACTTTCAGTGTAAACTGCAAACAGCAAAAATAAATAAAAAGTTTAAGTTTTATAAGCACAAATGGTCGCCCTCTGTTCTGTAATGTGCGTTCATCACTCACCTGTTCAGACTCGTTCATCAAAATGAACAAATCTTTTTTCGAGTCATTTGGTTCATTCAATGAATGAAATGACTCGAAAAAGGATTTGTTCATTTTGAGTCCAAACTCTCCTTTGGACCTTAAACTGTTTGGCCCAGTGAAGAAAAATCCTGGAATATTTTTTATCAAAAACCTTCGACTGAAGAAAGAAAGACATGGACATCTTGGATGACATAGGGGTGAGTAAATTATCAGCAAAAGTTTTTTTTTAAAGAGCTGGCTGTCTGGTGCAGTCACAACAACCTGGAGCTGAACACTCAAAACAGTGGAGATGATTCTGGACACCATCATGGACAAGCGCTAATGAACCAGTGAAGTCATTCAGGTTCCTTAGCATACCATCTCTCAGGACCGGAAGTGGGAAACTCACACATAGGCTCCATTTTAAAAAGGCCCAGCAGAGGTCATATTTCCTTCGCCAGCTGAGGAGGTTAAACCTGACATCTGCAGACATCCTCGCCACTGTTCGCATGACAAGGGAGAACAAATAGACTGAAGGAGCTCAAAACACTAAAATAAAAAGCAAAAAAGAAAACTGAATGAGCACTGTGCCACTGTTCATCCAACTGTTACTGTACTTCATTTTATTCTAAATGGTTTTAATTTACTGTATTTTATTTTTATCATAATTTTTATTTTTCATTATTTCTTATTTTTTATTCTAAACTGTTTTAATTATTCAGATTTCTTTTGATTATTTTAAGTTCTTCTATGTAAAGCACTTTGAATTGCCATTGTGTATAAAATGTGCTATATAAATAAAATTGCCTTGCCTTGCCTTGCCAAAAACAGAGGGACTCAACTCATCCGAAGTGTCACTAAACGATTATACAATTTCTTAGCCTTTACGAGACAGTTTTGAAACAGCAAAAGTTCATTTTTAAATGCAGACCACACTGAAAAAAATGATTTTTGCTGCTTGTTCAAATCGCTTAATTAAAATTAGCTTAAGCAACATAATTGCTTTACATTTTGTCCAAACTTAATTTGATTGTGTCCAATCTGCTTAAATATATGTACAATTTAAGTTTACTTAATCCGTTTGTGTTGGATAACATGAATGATTTGTGTTGCATTAACTGAAATTGGGCGGTGCATGTTAATTCCCAGCATGCTTTGCATATGTCTGAATTATGAGAGAATAAATGTTGAAATTAAGTGTTATTTTATATGTTTTTGAGAAAATAAGAAAAGGTTAGTGTGTAATTGTGTTTAATGTTCAATTACATTGGAATTATTAGAACCATTTGAATTACAGTTGGTTACCATTGTGGAGAAGAGTGGATGATTTGGTTAGGCTGTGGACCGATTCAACAATGTGTATAGCAACTGCTTTTTGCTGAAGGTGTATGTATACCTTAGCATTCAGTATGCCACCAATTTGGTGGCACCAAATACTATTGGTAGCTAACTGCAGACTATAGACTAGATGTTGAGAAGTGTGACAAACACATTCAATCTTAATTGGATAAATGAATATATGAATTTGAATACCTGAAACAGCCAATCAGGGAGCCTTTTAAAATCACTTTGAGACTACTTAATTGGATAACTTAAAATGACTTAATTCCATGACATTGAAGATACATTAATAAATTATGTTTGTGTAACTTAATTGATTCATGTGGGACCGATGTACACTATCAAATCATGTAAATCCAACAGACTTTTTTTTTCAGTGCATAAGGGGGAGGACTAAGCAAATCGACATTTATGTATATAATATTTTGTAGCTATAATTAGATTATTGACCAAAAATTAGTCATTTTTATTTTGTAGAATTACACGCATCTGAATATTTTGATATGAAAGGAAATTTTATGTGCGGGAGGTGTGAATCTTGGTTTGTAAAACAATAAGATTTATATTGTACATTTTGAGATTGTCATACGTTCTTTCTTTCTTTATTGTTTATTGTAATAAGAAAAAGTTAAAAAAAAAAAAGGAACAAGAAAAGTTTCTATCCTCTGGCAATCTATCTGATGAGCAGTTAAATGACCCCACTGGGCAATAAACACAGAGCTCTACTTCATTTTTATATTATTAACACTCCCTTGCATTATATATCTATTGTCTATTTTGTATATTGAGAATTTTATATATTATTTTTTTTAATTCACTTATACTATTTTATCCTCATGACTAAAATGACTATCACAATCATAGGGTAAAAAATGTAAAATAATAAAAAAATAAACATTTTATCTACTGCAGTTGCTCTTGTGTCTTATTTTTTCTAACCACCCTCTTTTAGTCTATTTTTATAAGCTGAATTCAATGGAAAGAAAAGTGTGAAGCCACATCCTGTCCCCTTCTGAAAACACTTTTTTTATGTGCTATAAGGTCATTAACACTTTATGTATTATGTTATAGTTTTTGAAAGTTATTTTAGATTGCTATTGCTTCCTTGTCTTAAACACACACACATTGATAACAGGTGTAATGAGGATAAAGATTATATGTGATGCAGCATTAATAATTAGAGAAGAGTTTGTTTATGCACAAAGACGGAAGTGAACAGAATTGGATTGTGTTTCAAAAGTATTTTTTCCATTTCTCAAGACTTTATTTATGCAAACCACATCTATGGATAACATGTCACATGTGCAGGTGTCATTTTATTGGTTAACACTTAGTCGACATAGCCATAATAAAAAAGAATAAAGAATAATTTTTTTTAAAGAATTTTTAATCAGTCATTTAGTGGCATACAGGATAACTTTATTTTGTATGTTTGTGTGTGCATTATGTTGTAATATTTTTAGGGTTATGACCTGTAAAGGAAGAAAATGTGTTGCTTCACTTCTCTGTATTTTGTTGTTGAGGGGAAGTGGAGACATTAGTGAAATCATATCATTGCATGACTTAGATCAGACTGATTTCTCAACAGAGTTTAATGAAAACTTTATTTACAGCTGTGAAGTAGAGTCAACACAGTTATTTACATTATTAGAGTAAGAAGAAAAAATAACATGCCATGAAGCAAGCAGCAGCAGCAACAACAAAAAAAGTTTAAACACTATGCTCAAACATTTGATCATGAATATATATTTATAAAGAAATTATTACCTTTATTCAGCATTTATACACATTAAATTGATTGAAGTGACAGTTAAGACATTTATAATCTAACAAAATATTGATGTTTCATATAAATGCTGTTCTTTTGAACTTCAAATATTTACAATGATTTTTGATCAAGTAAATGCAGCCTTGGTGAGCATATAAGAGGCTTTTGTCAAAAACATTTTTGAAAAATCGTATTGACCCAAAATTGTATACAGCACAGGTGAAAATACTGAAGAAAAAATATACAAAGACAATCTCTACTTTCATCTGTTATTCTGTTCTGACAGAATCTGCTACCACTGCAAAGTGTTTTTCACATATGTTTGATATGAATCAACGGTGTAACCTCATGCCAAGCAAAAAAAAAAAAAAAAAATGTATGATCATTATCACCAGGATTCAAAAACAAGGTGTAGTCTATACCTTGTAAATGAAACAACTGTACTTAAAAAATAATAACAATAATTATTGCATTCGTATTGCATTCACTTGAAGAAAAAAAATCGCCTCTATTTTTCTGAATTAGTGAGTTAATTATCTCAGAATTACGAGATAATTTTCATGTAAAAAAGTTTTTGGTGTTTTTCTGAATTAACTCGTTAATTATCTCAGAATTGCGAGATAATTTTCATGTAAAAAAGTTTTTGGTGTTTTTCTGAATTAACGAGTTAATTATCTCAGAATTACGAGATCATTTTCATGTAAAAAAGTTTTTGGTGTTTTTCTGAATTAACGAGTTAATTATCTCAGAATTACGAGATCATTTTCATGTAAAAAAGTTTTTGGTGTTTTTCTGAATTAACGAGTTAATTATCTCAGAATTGCAAGATCATTTTTCATGGAATTTTTTTTTTTTTGCTCTGTTTTTCTGAATTCGCCTTTGGCTAAGCCATGCCCAAGAATGTATATTGACCAATCACAGTGCAGTGCAGCCACCTTTTAGTCAAAGGTGAATTAATGACTTAATTATCTAAAAAACTCAGAAAATCAGAAAAACAGCGCAAAATGTAAAATGATCTCGTAATTCTGAGATAATTAACTCATTAATTCTGAAAAACAGAGCAAAAAAAGTTTCCCATGAAAAATTATCTCGTAATTCTGAGATAATTAACTCGTTAATTCAGAAAAACAGAGTCGATTTTTTTTCTTCAAGTGAATGCAATACACTTCAGTACTGTTACTCACCCCTATGATGTTACAAACTCTATCTATCTTACAAACTGTATCTTTATAACAAGGATAAGTAATGACTAAATTTGCATACGTCTTTAATACGTCTTTAACAGAAGTAAAAGGCTTTCATTCCATCATAAGATAACTGCCAACCCGATCTCACGGGAATTTGTACGAATTTTACGAGGTGGCTAATTCATAACAATTCTTTCGACCACACTCGTACGAATTAGTACGATTTTGCTAAATCGTACATATTTTACGAATTAGCCAATTCATATGAATTCGTACAAATGACCTACCCCTGACCCCGCCCCTAAACATAACCGTCACGTGGGTTTAGACAAATCGTACAAATTCGTGCGAGTGAGGTCGTATGAATTAGTACGAATTAGCCACTTTTGCCACGAATTTTACGAGGTGGCTAATTCGTAACAATTCGTACGACCTCACTCGTACGAATTAGTACGATTTTGCTAATTGGTCGTGAGATAGCGTAGCAACTGCGGTTGACTACAGTGTGACTGACGTGTGCCTTGTGCTCCCAGAGCTATGAACAGACCCCACTCGATATTTCGACAACATGTCTCTTCCCAACAGGCCTTTCTTAAAGAGAGAAATCAGGAGCTGGTTGCGGAACTTCTTCCCGATGAAGGCGTACAAGATGGGGTTTATCGCACAGTGTCCGAAAGCAATGGCCTGCGTGACATACAAGGCCAAGTCCAAGTCGTCCCTCATCTTGCAAGTTTCCGTCACTCGGCGGGCTCGCATCAGGTTATCTAAGAGCTCTGTGATGTTTTTGGGCAACCAGCAGACGATAAAAGCCAGGACTACGGTTAAGATGACCCGCATGGCCTTCTGCTTTTGGCTGTTGCGCGAGCGGCAGAGCTTGCACGCGGTGAAACCGTAGCAGAATACCATCACGGCAAGCGGGAGGAAGAATCCCACGGTGTGGTGGAGAATCCGTAGGCTCATCCTCCAGTTGTCCATGCTTTCCGCCGTCAAATTGTCATGACATGTGTACCTGGTGCCATCGAGCGTGAAAGCATCGCGATTCAACATAACGGGAATGGACAAGAGAATGGCGCCGAGCCACATCAACGCACACACTGTACCAACCAGATGGCGTTTTTGGTTGTGGAATTGGGTTGCTTTCACGATGGCCAGGTAGCGATCAACACTAATGCATGCCAGCAGGAAGACGCAGCAGTAAAATGTGGCTTCCTGTATGCCTGATAGCAGTTTGCACATAGCGGTGCCGAACAGCCACTCGCCGGCGTGAAGGTATGCGCCCCAGAACGGGAGGGTCAGAGAAAAGAGCAGGTCGGCGATGGCCAGGTGCATCAGGTAAACGTCAGTCGACGTCCTGCGGTTCTCCATGCAAAACACCACGAATATCACCACAGTGTTGCCCAGCAAGCTCAGACAGAAGACGATGATGTAGACCACGACCAAAGCCGCGCTGTTCAGATGCCTAAAGTTGTCCGGGCAGGGAGTCACGAATAAAGGGTACATGTAATCTGTAGTAGTAGTTTCCATGTTTAAGAAGTTTGGCTGCCAACTACAGGGAACACAAAGTTTATTAGGACCAGCATTTTCAGATTGAGAAGTGTACAAAATATGATTCACTACTAGGGTTGGGTATCGTTTGAATTTGAACGATTCTGATTCCGATTCCGATTCCTTGTTTCGATTCCGGTTCCTGACGATTCTCGATTCCGATTCTTTTAAGAGGCAGGGTCAAAAAAGTTTAGCTAACCTTGCTAACCAACGGCCTTTCTGAAGGAAATACTCCTTCCGTAAAAATACTCCTTTTGTCACAAATTTTGCATTTTGCCGAGATTTCGTTATTTTTAGAAAAGTGAAGCCACACTTTGGATCGCCGACGTAAGGTACTCATGTTCGACTCGCGTGGTTATGCCAACACTTCCGGTAGACGCTTCTTCATTGGTGTTGTTCAGCGGTTTCTTCTTCCGCTTGGCGGACTGTGAATATCAAAACTAGGAATCGAAATTTTTACTTTTGAACGATTCCGGGAAAAAACGAAAAGTTAGTCTTGGTTCCAATCGATACTCGATTCTCGATACCCAACCCTATTCACTACCAAACAAAAGTTATAATGATATTAATAGATACAGTATATGTGAATCAGTTGGTCTAAATGTTAACTTTTTATTGTTAAATAGTTCTCATATGCATATCCAAGCAAGCAATTGCATCATTTCACCGTCTACTACACAGTCCGGCTATGATTAACACACTTCTAGCCAAAATAACCTTGAATTTGGTTACATGTCGTTTTTGCCAAAATAAATGTTAAGAGATGTTCGAAAGTTAACAGTGATTACAAGATGTTTGGTTTCATTTCTCTACTCATTTCATATCTTTGTTTTCTAATTGATGACTAGTCTATTCTTGGTTAATGGTTTAAACATCTATTAAATTTTCGCTGACAGCCCACATTTGGCCTTGTTTTAGCCTTGACTAAAATGTGTGTTTCTTTTAAACGCAAAATTGCATACTGGGTATCTGAGTTAAGCTTGTTAATGTACTAGTGTTTTTGAACTAACCTGAATCAACACTAAACTTGAGCTGAATAATGACAATGTTCTAGAGCTGCTTTATAGTTAAATTGAGTTTGCTTCATTATAACTAACGGACTTCGCAGTGATCACATTGAATTAAACTGAGCTGAACACTGCCACTATAGACCTTATTCACAGCAGCGCTATCTTTCATTTTAAATGGGAATGAAAGCAAAGCTGTGAGGGCTAGACATGCATTTCTTTAATGGGTTGACTGTTATTCAATGCGTTTTTTGACCGTTCTTACAAATCACTGCAAAAATATCTCTCCAAGAAATTTCAATATCAAAAAACTAGAATTAAAAAACTAACTAATCTTATCTAATGAATCCCAATTAAAAGCTGAACAAACACAGACTATTTATAGCCTACATTATGTGTGAATCAATGAATGTTATTTATTAATTGTATAAATCTAAAAGTATCCTTTTTAAAGGGAATATTTCACAGTAAGTCATACTGACACATCCATTAATCTTTAACCCAATTAAAAGTATATTTTGTATTTTCTTACCGTATTATCTTCTGTGATTTTACTGAGATTTTCAAGGCTGCTGATCTTGCGTTTCAGGATCATTCAGTGGAAATTCTCAAATACTAATGACTGATTTCTCACTATTTTCTGAGAATGACAAGTTTGAAAACAACTGATTATTAGCTACTGCCACGTCCCTTTCCTTCCTGCATGAATAATCGAAAAGAAAATTTAGATCTTATCAGTACCATGGTTTCACAAGAAAGATAACAAAAGACAACTTAAAAACTGTTCATGTATTAGCAATTAGCAATAGCTACACAGTTGAGTTTTGTGTGATATATATATATATATATATAAACTACATTATACACTATATCTGGTACATGTGTCCATAGCCATTAAAGTGCTAATAGTAGGCTATTTTTAAGTGGTGACCGAAACTCTCTGGCAGCTCTGCCTACAATGAAATCTCATTGGTTCAAAATCACGCATAGCTGGTTTCAGAGGGGGGGGAAAGAAAAGAAAGGTATTTTACAGAAAAAATACTTGTACAGCTACAGTTTTCATTGCTTTTAAGTTTTTAATTTTTGATATTGTTTATAAATATATTTTAACATACATTTAAAATTGTAAAAAAATGGGTTTTTTTCATTTCATTTGACTTTATGAATATAAGAATTCTAACAACGAGATCAAATATAAACAAAAGATTTTTATCAGCATCAAATGAAAAACCTTTTATATACAAAGAGTTGCACTCGTGAATGGTAGAAAGTAGAACAACATGGAAAATGGCTGAATTCTTCAGGGAAAAAAAAGTCAATCGCCAATTGGCTTTATGCCCAGCTGCACTCCTGAACTTCAGCCAGCTCCTTGTTTCCTGTCTGCCATTATTGGACTAATTGATTAATTCAGGTGTGCCTGACCTCAGTAGTCATGGCAACAATAATCAGACACACCTGAATTAATCAAGTTTGCCCAATAATGGCAGACAGGAAACAAAAAGCTGGCTGAAGTTCAGGAAGTAGTGCAGCTGGGCATAAAGCCAATTGGGAAAGTCAGACCCTCAATGTCTAAAACTATCCATCCTAAACAGTACGTGAGATTAAAATAAGTGCGTCCCACAGCATAGTTAAAAAGAGTAGGCTATGCCAGAAGTCGGATGGTCTAGTTTTTCCGGTGGATTTTCGAAGTGTGGAATACTTATATAAAGCAAACTTATATAAAGGCTAATACTACCCACAACTCATTGCGGTCATGCAAAACATGACGGATGTGCACGACCGATGGTGAGAGGTTCGGAAAAACGTACTAATTTATTAAAGATTCGTTTGCCAATTAACTTTTAAATGCATCATTATGCATTAATATGAGGACACAGTCTCCCGCGACTGCAGTTCAACTTGGTACAAGTTAGGTTCTGCATTTCTCTCTGATAAGGTAGGCTAATGAAATGTTAGAAGAAAGCCTTTTGATTCTGAAAACGATTTCAAATTTATATAGAAAAGTGATTTTCAACCAGGGCCTAAGCAAACATCCAAATGAGCCTCAAGATGATTTAAAATGATTTTTTAAAAAGACAAGAGACTCTTATTTTAATTCACCCTCCTCAACAACTGTTTGTTTCCTATGAAGAAACGGTTAAGAACTTGTGCAAATTTTGAAAACAAAATTCGGGCGAGGAGGGCTTCGAATTTGTAGACAATCGAAGTCAAAAAGGTTGAGAACCAATGATCTAGTAAACTTTGCCAATCGTTATGTGTGCTACATAAAATCCTTACACTGTAAAACAATATTGTTGGTTTAACTTAAAAAAGTAAGTAACCTGGTTGCCTTAAAATTTTAAGTTCATTAAACTGGAAAAAGTGAGTTAATACAATGAAGGAGAATTATTGAATCATCAAAAACTCAAAATTATATGTTATCTGAACTAAATAAATTATTTAAGTTGATTTGACAAAAGAAAAAAATGTTGTGATTACTACACTGTAAAAAAATATTGTTGGTTTAACTTAAAAAAGTAAGTAACCTGGGTTGCCTTAAAATTTTAAGTTGATTGAACTGGAAAAAGTGAGTTAATACAATGAAGGAGATTATGTTAATCATCTCAAAATAATAGAAACTCAGAATAATAAGTTATCTCAACTAAACAAATTATTATAAAGTTGATTTGACAAAAGAAAATATGTTGTGATAACAAATCTTGAAAATATTTTTTACAGTGTACTAAAACATGTTGACCTCAGCCTCTAGGCTTGGGTTCTGTCTGTCAATCAGTGCACATCTTGTTTGCTCTCTGTTGTGCTCAAAAATCGACAAGAGACAAATACACAAGGATTATAGGTTACAAACCAATTCAAGACACTGATTATGTGACTCCAAGATGTAACTGTAAAAAAAATCATGATCAATAAGTTATGACAACATTTCTACTCTGCTTTAACATATCAAAATAAGTTTATAAGAGAAAAAATAATTTTCAACCATTTTTAATAAGCTATACAAGATTCGGAAGTTGAAATGACGTAAACATCCAAGTTGATTGATTGTACTTTTTTACAGCGTAGAAGTTTTGACTTCTGCATTAAAAACTGAAAAATATTTTTAAAAAATGTGTTTATTAAATAAAAAAAAAACTAAACTGTACCTAACAAAACCATATCTAAAAGTAACTACAAATAAAGTCATGTTTGAACCATATATGTTTTGATGACATATCATGGCACAAAACTTAAAAAACAGCCACTTTTGACATTATCTCAAAATAAACCCCTAATTAAGTATGTCCTGATCACTGTTTCTGAGTTTATGGTGCAACATGATCGGGCTGACTGTATTAAAGGGACACGGGAGAGTTCATAGCATTTTTATTTTTAAAACTTACAAATGAGCATAAAAAAACAAACACATCCATTTTAAGTACTGGAGAGGTTTTGTTATTATTGCACTCTTTTAAGGCTAATAAACCATCGCACCACCATATACACTTCATGAGAACAATAATATAATATAGTACCCGTCCAGAATGCCCTGAATTAAATGAAGAATTATGTACAATAAATGGAGAAAATGACATAACATTATGCATAATGAAAAGAAGTATAATGCATTTTGAGCAAGTGCATTTTGGACTATAATCTCATAAATAAAAAGCATCTTGCTTACTGACCACATAGGCTGTACAGAAGAGCTGCCTTGTGCAAAACATGAAAGCTTTTGTATGTTGTGCAGTAAGCAATGTCTCTCCAAACCCGCATGGCCTAGCATTATGCAATAGCAAGTATTTGCTGGCAAGTCAAGTCAAAAGAGTTCATCAGCATTAAGTCTTTATGATATTATGCTTTCTCAGGTGGCTCAGGTCCATCCTTCAATGTAAGTCAATGGGTTTCTTCACTTGCGTTATCATCCAGTTTAGCTCTTTCGCTTCCATCGTCCCAAAAGTCAAATTTAAAAGCCTGAAATAAGGTCTGTGCTGAACACAAGCTCAAGATATTTTCACGTTTCAATCTTTGACACAAAATACATCAGTAAAAGTCAACTTGTAACTTTTTTTAAAGGTTTTACTTGTCTTGATAATGGCGGTTGCTAACAAGAAGCTAGATGGGACTAATTTATTGACCTAATGTAGCCCCGCCCCTTTTCAGCGTTGCGCTCGTTTTGGACTTTCCACTTCCGGTCTGTATTTCCACAGCGATCTTGCATAGAATGAACTGCTCGTAAAAAAAATCCCGTTCGACATTTGTTAAGACATCTGCTTTACAATGCTTATGATAGACATTACAATGATAACTTTTGTTAACTCTACATAATAAGTAAATCCACTTCACCAGCTGATTACTCCTCAAGAGCAATGCCATAGAATTATACAGAACCGGAAGTTCAAAGACAATATTCTAAAGATGACGGCGCCCACGTTTCTCTGGTGCATAAGGTCTATAACGATTGTCGGGGACATTAGAGGGTCACCTTTAATGAAAGAAATTTCACCCCAAAATTTTGTCATTATCATGTTGTTCCAAACCCATAAAACTTTTGTTCATCATTCGTTCATCAACCCATAAGACTTTATCTTTAGATTTATCTTCAGATGAATTTAGGCTTTTATTCACATATGAACATTCATCAACTCACACATCAGTTATGGTAAACAGAAGCTCAAGCATGTTCGCTTGACGTGCAAGAACCAATGTTACGCATCACGTTTACACTTCAGCGAGTACGTGTTACTCAGGTTCGGTTGAGCTTTAGTTTATGTTCACTGATCAATGATTATATGTGAATAAAAATGGTCTAAATTAAATCTGTTCATCATATAAAGCGATCTAGTCTGCTTAAGCGTAACATTAAAGAGTTGTCGGAAGCTGAATGGCGGTGGCGTTTAGGTCATGTGACCATGGTGTAGTTCATTTATAGCCAAACTTTAGCTTTTCACTTCTGCTGATTGTATTTGTGTTTCAGAATTTGTGAAGATTATCATGATGAACAAAGGATGTATGATGAATCATAAACAGGCCAAAGGAAAAAAATCCTTCTATTCTAACCCAATCATGGATTTTTCTGTTTTTGACCAATAGATGGAGCCAAAACATCATGGTAATTAGCCTCTAGAATCTCCAATCCTGCAATCCTGCAGAGTTTAGTTTCAACACAACTACATGGAAGTGTCTAGTAGTCCTAAAGACCTTGATTATCTGGTTCAGATGTTTTGAATTAGAGCTAAAGCTACACTTTGATGGAAAGTAGCTCTTCAGGAACATAAGGACACCCCTACTCTAACACACTGTTGAATTTCAAGCAAACATGGAAAGGTGCACTAAGTGTCTTTGATGTCCATTGCTTGGCATTAGCTCACAAGAAGCTGGAAGTGACTTCTGAGGTCAGAGAGGAGGACCTACTAGATCTAGAGACGGACATCCGAGCCAGAAGTCCATTTCTATGGAGCAACTGCAGAAACCTTCTTCTGAACTTCTCTCCCACAAAGGCGTACAGCACTGGGTTCACGCAGCAATGCAGAAGCCCAAAGTTTTGAGTTGCGAACATGGCGATGTCCACCGATGTCCGTGCGAAACAGCTGAAGTGAACCACTTTGGTCCTCATGAGGGTGTCAACCATCATGGAAACATGGAAGGGGGTCCAGCACAGAAGAAAAACCACCACCACGGCTACGATCACCTTCATGGCCCTGTGCTTCTGGAAACCGCGTGTACGCAAGAGCCGCGCCACTGTCACGCTGTAGCAGACCAACATGACCACCAGAGGGATAAGGAAACCCAACAGATGCCTGATGATACGCGTGGCCACTCGCCACTCGTCGGCGTGGTCCGTCTCGAAGCGTTCTGCACAAATAGTCTTATTTGATGTTTTATGATAAAATGCCTCATTGTAGAATGATGGCAAGGACAGCACAAAGCCCAAAACCCACACCAATCCACAGGTGACCCCACTGCACAGTTTCCTCTGAGCCTTCCTGGACTCCGTAGCCCGTACGATGACCAAGTAGCGGTCCACGCTGATGCACACCAAAAACAAGATGCTGGTGTAGAAGTTCACTTCCTTCACCAGACTAACTAACTTGCAAAAAAAATCACCAAACTCCCAACCTTGGATCACGGAAACCGCCGAAAAGGGCAGAATAAGAGCCAGTAACGTGTCGGCTAGCATCAGATTGAATAGGTATACATCTGAAGAAGAAAGCAAGTTTCTATTAGTGCCGATGATCCAGCCTACGATCAGATTCCCAGGAATAGCCATCAGAAAGATGAGAATGTAGAAGACACAGAATGTAATGTTGATGGCATCACCCATATTGATGGAGGAGCAGAGCAGCGTTTTCTCATCCACAACAAATGTATAATTCGGGTATTCTGTATTGTTGATGAACTCTTCATTGTAGAATTCACTGAAGTCCTCGATAGTCCCCATAAGATAAGAGGTGTTCGGATCTGTAGAGAGGAACAAGTAGAAGAGCAATGTATTATTAATAACAAAAAATAAATAAATAAAATAATCTCTCTGTTTAGAGTTGAGATTGTACAGTATCAAAAAAAAAAATTATGAGGAGAATTTAAAAGAAAAATTATTTTTAATGAAATTTACAATAACATTTTTTTTATTCAAAGACAAGAACAAGTGATCAAACTAAATAAACAACAAACAAAAAAACATTAATAAATATTCTAAAATGAGATTATGAGATTTTCTGCAATGTGACATGCTATCTTAACTATTTTACTGTTATTATTAAAACTATTACTATTTTAATAGTGATGTTATACTATTGGATGCTGTTTATATAGCCTAGTTCATATTAAGTGAATGTCGACATGGAAATATTTGTACTAGTAAAATACATTTTTCACATAAATTTGGCTTAAATTTCTTAAAATCTGTTTTTCAATAAACATCAAAGCTTTAAAAGCTTTGACTTCTAAACATTGACTTCTAAATTAATGATACGATTTTTTATATGGGACTTACCAGTCATTATAACTTCTTTTTTGAGAATCTCCGGTATAAAATGTTAAACTTGTTTGCTTGAAAGTTCCTTTATACTCTTTGAAGGGATGTTGATATATCCTGTTTGCCTAAGTCCTAAAAGTTGCCTAAAGTGAACCATCTCAACTAAGATCCTCCAATTCTTCTCAAAAACGTATTCACGGTATTCATGACATATCTGGAATATAGTCTTTCTCTTACAAGCAGATCTCACAGTTATGTTTCCAATATATGAATGGGATGCAAAAGATTAGAATGTTTGGTGATGTTGTTTTTATGTGGCTACAAAAAAGCAGAAGATAAGAGATGTTTGCTGAGGGAAATTTGATGCATTTGAATGGTCACAAGATCCTCACTCGTGTTCAATCTGACATAAACATGATCAAAACACCAAAAGTGAAACTAAGAATCATGTGGACTAAAATCATAATATTTATGATACAAAGTCATGAGACCATATGATACAAATTCTGAAGCCCAGTTTTAAATCATTATTTTGGATCTAAATATATTAATAGGAACAGTAATGGGGTTATTTCTACCTATACATGAAAGTTTTAAAAATGTTACATTTAAATAACAGTCATAAAATATATTATGTGATGCATGTCCATTGCATTGCATAGCAAAAAATAAAATAAAAAAATAAAAAAATTAACGGATGAAAATGAATAGGAGATCAAACACTAATAATTTCATTATTACATTTTGTGTGACTGTAAAAAGACAAGAGTATAACATTTTAGAATAAATGGAACTTTGGAACACTCGATTGAGATCAGGCAAGCCAAATCTCTTGGAATCTTTAAATCTCAGCTTAAAACTCATTTTTTTAGATTAGCTTTTAATTGATTTATTGTCTTATATGCTCGTTGTTTTTTTAATGTTTTTTTTTTTTACTGTGTATGGTCTCTTTTGTGTGTCGTATCTTTGCTATTTTAATTGTTTTTGTACAGCGCTTTGAGATGTACATTTAAATGCGCTATAGAAAATAAAGGTTATTATTATTATTATTAAATGAATTAAATGAATCAATAGAATGTTATTTGATACAATGACAAGGATTCAGCTGATCAAAGAACACCATAAACATAATTAGGAAAAACCTCAAATACGTAATATGGAAGTGATTGTTCAACATCGGAGGAAAGATGCGTCACATGTGAAGAGATGTGAGGCCACAAATCATCACTTACCAACGTTTATCCAGGAACTTGAGCAACTCTGTCCCACTGCGTTTGTCCTAAAGATGCTGTAAACAAGTGACAAGCTCACATGAGAAGAGACCAATTTCATTTTCATTTTCACAGCTATTTTTAAAAGCAGAAAAAGTAACCATAAACCTTTTTTTGGTTTTGATTGAATATTGATGTGGTGTGTAAACAAACACACAGAGCAATCATTTTATTGTAAATTATACAATATTTGTTTGTTACATTTTGAGGTGTAAGAGGCTACCCAGACAGCAAGATAGTGTCGGGCCAGATCCGGTACATGTGGAGTCAAGGCGCACCAGATGTGGGCCGGATCTGGGCCAACACTATGTGGCTGTCTGGGTAGCTCTATTAAGTAAACCCCACTCCCCTGGCCTCAGGAGGCACATATTGTATTAGAAGCTGTGGTCTTTAGCGTCCTTGTTATTCTGTCCATATCCCATGGTGACACCTCAGAAAAGAGTAGATCCGGAGGGGTTACAGGTGCCGTGACCCGGATGGGAGTGAGGTATATTTAAATTCATTGAAATTCTGCATCCTACCATTTATTTCCATCAAGAGGTGCATCAATGTTCGCCACAGATCTTGTATTGTCAATGCAAGAGTCCAGCACTTTGTAAAGTCTCCTCAGCACATGCCTTTCAATGAGTTTAACGTCTGGACTCATTCATTTAAGATGCCAATTCATGTGTGAAATTATTCTTCATGCTCTTCCCAACCATTCTTTCACAATTTGAACCTGATAAATCTATTGTTATCCTGGATTATGGCCATGATGCGTCACATGCTTGATTAAGAAATGAAAAGCTACACACTCCATCAATTAGGGTTAGAATAACTATTGCCAAACATATAACATGATAGATAATCACCACAGCATGATCCAATTGTCACAATTATGTTCAGTTTAGTTTGAGTTTTCATGGACCTTCTGTTTGTATTGGTTTGTCACAGGTGTTTATTTGTTCAGATTCCCGCCACTAATCTGTCTCCTTGGTTACCGTCATTATGAGTTCATGTGTATCAGGTTTGTATTGTCCCTACTTCGTTTCCATTCAGTACTCAAGTTTCCCCTTCACCATCACTCAGTGTCCGGTCACCGTTATGTTGAGCTTATGCCTGTCATGCGTATACTCTTGGATTACCTGTTATTAAACTACATTTTTCTGTCTTTGTCTTCCTTCCAACACACACACATGACACCAATTATAGACTCTTAAGCATTTTCCTATATAAGACTCTTTATGTGGGTAGGATGCATGTTTAAACATATTCCCCTAAACTTGAATATTGTAATGTTATAATTGTAAATTACTTAATGCAAAGTTATTCTAAAATAAGTGCTAGAATTCTGTTTAGATTTACCTCATTGTCAGCAAGGTGATCAGTACAATGAGATATGAGCTTAAAATAGATGACTTTGTGAAATGTAAAGCAGCGTGAACCTAGTCCGGCTCTTTTTGACAAAGACCCTTTTCTGCTATGTTCAGGACAGGAAGAAACACCTCTCTCTGTGAAATATAAGGCAAGGAATGCAAGATGAGATGTAAAGTGGTTGTTGTACATCGGAATGTTATATAAGTTCAGAATTCATATTAAAATATAAGCACAAGATAACCCATATATGGGCAGAAAATCTCAAATGAGGTCTTTTTATTATCTCAGCCATCAAAATATTGTGTGCTATCAAACGTCAGAGATTGAAATGAACTCAAACCTTTTTTCATGCATTTCTTCATAGAATTTTATGTTGAAAGATCAAGTTTCTTTGTAAACTGTAATAACCTGTAAATAGAGAGACATTCCATGCCAACTTCATTCCACGAAAGTAAAAACATTTTATAGACAGAGAATGGAAAAAGAGTGTCCTTCTCAGATTACAGTGTGTTAACGGCACATGATGAATGGTTTCATCAAAGAGCCTCAGAAGCTGAATGCATGTTTAAAGATCTCTGCAGTGTCACCAATGAATGTCAACAGGATTTTAATGGGAATATATAGAAAAATATCATAATTCTTAGAGTAGCTAATAGTTCACCCAACTATTTTCTCATTGTTTAGGCCTACTTATCCTCATTATTCCAAACCCGCATGCTGGTATTTTTCCATAAAACACGGAAAGGAAACTTTGAAGAATAGTTATCTTCTGTAACACTCATTTGAAATACAGGTTCCAAAAGGTTTTCGATGCCATAGAATAACCTTTTTTTTTGGTTCCGCAAAGAACCTTTCAATAAATAAATCTTAAAAGATTTGTTTTCTTAATGTGAAGAACAGTCTTATAATCTGAAGAACCTTTTTCCACTTTAAAGAACCTTTTGTGCAGTCACAGTGGAAAGATTCTACAGTTGTTAAAATTCCTTCATGAACCATGGATGGCAAGAACCTTTATTTAATAGTGAATGACATAAAATACACACTGACACAAACTATATTGCTACTGCCTTAACTAGATGAAATTATCTAAATAGCAAACTCACTCAAATTTCAGGCAGGACAAATTTAGTCTTACAATAACAAAACAACCTTAGCCTACTAGATAATCACATTACTTTCCTAAATTTTCCACATGAGGTACAAAAGATTGAATTTTAGACACACATTGTTGCAAAAGACATATTTTTATTTTTTTTCAGTTTTCTTGGATGCAATTTCAATTTTATTAACTGGACAGTAGCCTTTCACACTCAAATCTCGGAAATAACAGAGAATGCCCCCAAACAGCGTGATTCCAATAAACTAATAAATGTAAATGTTATAATATAAAATTAATATCTTAAGTATTTCAGAAAGAACGAATAAAGAGTGGAAATATTGAACTTCAGGATGTGATTAGCACAAACGAACAGGCAGTGACGCGGGCAGCCCGCGGGTCTTTCGAGTCAATGCGGAAGCGGCCAGAAGTCTTGGAGCAGGAAAACCAAAACGATTGTAGAACAGCAATATTTGCTCTTATATTTTTAAGTTCACATTACCATTAAACAGTCACTTAAATCATCATGATTTTGTTGGAAATCAACAATCGGATCATAGAGGAGACTCTCACCCTCAAATTCGACAGCGCGAGCAATGGGTAAGAGGAAGATCTTCCTGTCTGAGTCAGAACTCGCATCAAACATCGCTCATCTGATGCATGCATGCGTTGACAAGAGACATATTTTCTTATGCACGGATAAAATAACATAACGCATGCATTCGTGTTCGATTGATTGAGTTCTTTGAGGTAATTTGTTGATTGTCCATGTTCGAGGAATGAATTGTCCTGTATGGGGTGTGTCCAGCTGTTCAGGTCACATAGAAAACAATTAATGTTATTTATGTGTGAGTGATAACTGGATCAGTGTGTCAGGTAATTGCTAAAACAAATCTCATGAGTGATTCTGATCTTTTTATAACGTTGCATGTTTCTGACCGGATTTCTATAAATATTTAGTCCCAGTACTGAAGACTGGAGACACTTCCTGTTCTGTTCATAGCGTCTTGTGTAAATCAGTCGAATACATGTCACTGCAAGAGGAACATCTTTCAGACCCGTCCATGCAGGATGAAGTAGCAGATTCCTCGGGAACTTCTCTGCCCTTCATTCTTCTCAAATACGTGTGACTTTGCGCGTGCTTGCGCTCGGGTTGGAACGGCCACGCGCCTGCTGTGACTCATTGTCAAATCATATATAAAAAAAGTTCTGATTTGTTTCCGTTTTGTGTTTATTTAAGAAAAAAAAGCTATTTTATTTAAAATAAAAGTAAATGAAATGACACGCCACGTTATTGCTTTTATTGGAATAGTTCACCAAAACATTAGAATTGTCATTGTTTACGTTATAGGATACTTTTAAGGTACAGTTCACCCAAAAATGAAAATTCTGTCATAATTTACTCACTCTCAAGTTATTCCAAACCTGTATTCATTTCTTTCTTTCTGAGCACAAAAAATAATTTTTGAAGAGTGTTGGAAACTTAACAGTTGATGGACTCCATTGATTTCCATAGTTTTATATTTTGGAAGTCAACGGGCTCTATCAAGTTTTTGGTTAACCATATTTTTCTTTTGTGTTCAACAGAAGAAAGAAATTCATACAGGTTTGTAACTACTTGAGAGCAAATAAATAATGACAGAATTTTTCATTTTTGAGTGAACTAATCTGATTGGTCAGTCACAACATTCAGGTAAACTATTTTTGAATAATGGCCGCTGTTCATGACCGTGCCATATAAATAACATGTATTAGCGTTGTAAAAACTAATACAATTATTTAAACAATGAATATTTAAATGTATTTATTTGTTTATTTATTTGGCAAGTTGGTGTGAAGTAAGTGGAAAAATGTGTCATTATTGCATAATAATGTATGACTGTCCATTATCCCTTACTTTTTCTCACGTTTTCTAATTGTTATTTTAGTTTCTTTGTGTTTGATGTGGTACTATCAATTGAATGAACTTCTTTTAAATATTAAATCATTGATTAATCCTTAATGAGGCGATTGTCTCCTTATTGTTGTCCTGTATTTAAAGTGACAGTACCTTGATTTTCCTATCTTAGTGCCCACACGGCCTATAGATTGATAGATTTTCATTCATTTCCAGATAGCAGACTCACAAAATACTTTTTTTCTTTCTTTCAGGAACAAGCCTGAAGCAGTAGAAGTTACATTTGCAGGTAAGGTTGAAATATGAATGACTTCAGCAGTGGAAGTCTGTGTTTCTATTGTCCTCCAAACTGTGTTAGAATGCATGTATTTTACTTAAGCTTTCTTTTGTGCTTGAACATCCACTGTAAAGGATGTAACAATAACAGTAATGTTTTATTATTGATAAAATATATACTGTGTCAGTGATAAAAACAAAATGAATGATTGGCATGGGACCCTTTTATATTTTTGCTACAGACTTCGATGGTGTGCTTTACCACATCTCCAACCCCAATGGAGACAAAACTAAACTAATGGTCAGCATCTCTCTCAAGTTCTACAAGGAGCTTCAGGAGCACGGCGCCGATGAGGTACGAGCAGAAAATCACCAAACTTGTCAAGAACAGGGTTAGGGTCAGCCTAAAAATCGGTTTTATCTTTATGCAAAAACAAATACAGTACCGTTCAAAACAGTTTGGGGTCATTATGCTCACCAAGGCTGTATTTATTTGATCAAAAATTTAAACTGAAATATTCTGAAATGTTATGCAAAGCTTTCATTACATGATCCTTCTGAAATCATTCTAATGTGACGATTTGCCGCTCAAGAAACATTTTGTACTTAAAGGAGTAGTTCACTTTTAAACAAACTTTTGCTGATAATTTACTCACCTCCATGTCATCCAAGATGTCCATGTCTTTCTTTCTTCAGTCGAAAAGAAATTAAGGTTTTTGATGAAAACATTCCAGGATTTTTCTCCATATAATGGACTTCAATGGGGTCCAAACGGTTCAAGGTCCAAAAGACAGTTTCAGTGCAAACTGCAAACTGTTCAAAGGGCTTTAAACGATTCCAGACGACGAATAAGGGTCTTATCAAACGAAACGATCGCTCATTTAAAAAAAAAACAACAACTACAAAGTTTAAGTTTTATAAGCTCAAATGTTCACCTTGCTCTGTTCTGTGATGCGCGTTCGTGACTCTCCTCTTCGAACTCGTTTATCAAAATGAACAAATCTTTTTTTCGTGTCATTTGGTTCATTCAACGAACGAAATGAACATATTGACTCAAGAAAAGATTAGTTCATTTTGGACAAAAACCTGAATTTCTTTTCAACTGAAGAAAGAATGACATGGACATCTTGGTTGACATGGGGGTGAGTAAATTATCAGAAAAAGTTTTTTTTTTTTAAGTGAACTACTCCTTTAACAGTTGTGCTGATTAATAGTTTTTTTGGGCAAACCATGATGCTTTTCAGGATTCTTTGATGAATGGAAGGTTCAGAAGATCAGAATTAATTTGAAATTGAAATCTTTTGTAACATTCTAAATGTCTTTATTATCAATGTCGGTCAATTTAATGTGCCCTTTTTGAATAAATATAATTTTCTCAAAAAAAAAAAACTCCTAACTTTTGAATGGAAGTGTATTTTGATTTGATATTTTTGATCCTTTTGATTTTGAATGAAATATGACCTGGTTTATGAGTTTTACTTTTTTACAATGCAGTTTTTCACAAGAATGTCATCATAGCTCACTGAGAAAATGGACTAGTAGGTTGCAAGATTGCAACCTTTGTAGATATTGTAATTCTTGTCTGTTACGAAAGTATAATTCAGATTTTCTATGGACAATTATGCAATTGTGAGGTTGGAGAAAAGTAGTCTTCTTTCATACTGTACATATCCTATGATTTTACATGATTCAGTCCAGGGTGATCACATTTAATCACCATGTAAGGTTTTAAATGGCTTGTGGTTTCACTATGAAACAGGAAGTGCCTGTGACTCACTTTGAATGGAGGAAGTGACATGTTGTAAAAAAAGAAACATTGGTTCCTTGTCCTTCTAAGCTAGTGTTAAGATGATTTTCTGTTTTGAATTTTCAACTTATTCATTATTTTCTGGCATATTTCAAGATCATTGCAGTTGCATCTTCATTGTTTTGATTGTGCATTGAGAAAATTGATTCATTGTTTTTAGGGAAGGATTGTCATGAATCTTTTAGGCTTCATGGAGTTGAGGTTGATGGGAAGCCTTTTCCATGCCAATGCAAATAAATATCCAAAGTATGTTCCAGCTCCATTCAGGACTGCCAATGTAAATCAAACGAATTACCAATGCAAAATAGAGGAACCAGTAGAAGTGGCCCTCAGCTTCCTGTCTGCTCATGCTGTCCACACTGATACAATCTCTGAGACAAAAAAAGAATTCAAATGAGTTTTTTTCTTCTTCTTCTTCTTCTTTTGTATTTGTTGAAAATGTCTTGTCTATATACTGACAGACAGGCTAAAACAGAAGACAAAATACAGGGAAAGCTTGTTAAAAATGCCAGGAATGAAACAAGCCAGTGCCTGTCGTTTTATACGTGGTTAGTTAGTTGACGTGAAATAGTTTTTTGGATATTGATGTGCCCTGAAATGTGATATTCTATACTTTATTTAAAAATGCATTGTATTCATTCCTTTATAATTGTTACACATGCAGACATTTTAGGACCTGATGTTTGTATTTTTTAAATGAGCTAGTTAACCCTCTGGAGCTGTTCAACGACAGATCTAAAATAAAATAACAGATTATTTCAATGAAAACTATTGTACTATATTTTAGCTTTATAATGTTCTTTATTTAATATTTTTAGGGAATTGTTGGGTACTACAGTATTTTTAATCCAGTATATTCACTTTTTGAGCATGGACCTTAAAATGAAATGACCAACTTAAACAGTCATAAATCAGAGCAAAGACTTAAGTTTGATCTCTTTTTGATTTAAAGATGACACTCTTAGTGACACTCTTAGCATTTAAAGCGTAAAAAAGTTAACTTGGAAAAAAAGTATAAAATGTTACATTTATTGTTATGAAAAATGCAAAAAAAAAAAATAATAATATTTTAAATGTTTTATTTGAAATATGTATCTTCCAAAACACGTTTTACTCTAAAACTGTGAGAAAATCAAAGCTATAAATGTAAACAAGCTCTATTCCAAATTTATGGTTGATCTCTCATAAAATTAGCTTTCAGAAATAATTTGTTTTGGTGCAGTACCAAACATTTCCACTAGATGAAATTCATCTTCCCGATAATTTCCACAAAACAATACAATACGACAATACAACCTTTTCTTGAATCATATCTGTGTTTTTTTGTTTACACAGCAGCATGTACTAAAACCTTTACCAAGTTTCGTACCATTCTGATGAAGTAAAAAAAAAACACAAAAAAAAAAACGTAACATTTTTCGGTCAAAAATTACACCAAAGGGTTCAGCCAAAAAGTGGGAAATAGTAACCAGCTGTAGGGCCTAAGATGTAAACTTTCACTTGTACATTCACACAAAATTGAATCAAAAATCATGATGTTCACTTTTAAAAAAAAGTATATTGCATTAACTTTGTTGCTCTTTTTTAAATCGACATTGACATGAGATTTTAATTTAGTTTGTATTTGTTTTGTTTCAGTTGCTGAAGCGCGTTTATGGAAATTTCCTCGTGGCACCAGAAGATGGTAAGCCAAACGGCTGCTGTTTTCACTTTTAGTTATTATTGTACGAATTTTGGTTTGACGGTTTGTTGCTGTTCCTCTCTGAAGGGTACAATATTTCACTGCTCTTTGACCTGGAGGCACTTCCGCCCAACAAAGAGGAGGTGATCCACCAGGCGGGCATTCTCAAGAGAAACTGCTTCGCTTCTGTCTTCGAGAAGTACTTTAATTTCCAGGAGGAGGGTCGTGAGGGAGAGAAGAGAGCTGTTGTCCATTACAGGGATGACGAGTCTATGTAAGATACTTGATCTTTCTTCATTAGGCCTGCAACTTACAAATTATTGATAATCAACAAATCGAGTCTTCATTTGTCTGATTAATTGGATAATAGAGCAAATGTAGTTCTTTTTCATTTAATTGACAAAAAATACTATAATTTTTGCAATTTTTCGGCTGTAAGGGAAATGTAGAATGCGTTTCATGCAGAACAATCAAAAAAAAAAATATATATAGACTATTTAAATGCATTGTTTTCACATTATAATTTTCTCCACAGCTTGAAAGCAGCATAAATAACCAAATGATGAATCATAACTAGATTTTTACATTTTCTGAAGAACTTGAGTGGCGCAAATCTTTTAACCATATTAATTATTTCATATACACAACATAAACATATAGGTATATATATATGACAGCCCTTGTACACAGTTTGTAATCCAGCTCAAATCTCTCTTGTTTGTGTTTTCCAGGTATATTGAGGCTAAGAAAGACAGAGTAACTGTTGTGTTCAGCACAGTGTTCAAGGATGACGACGATGTCATCATCGGGAAAGTGTTCATGCAGGTTCGCTCATTTTGTCCCATTTCTATGGAATAGGAATAGCTCTCAGGTTCAATCTCGACCGTTTCTGTATTTACTCACCATACAATCATTTCTGTATGCTTACAATGTTGAAACACATGCCCTCTGGGTGTTTTGCAATTCAGGCATTTTGTGTCATGTTTCCCATTTAAACCACTGTATGTCATCAGCCAACGCTGTCATTCCTGTATTATCTGCAGAATGAAATGCTGTCATTTATTCTGTCATCAAAGAGCTCATAGATAGAGCAGAATGCATGTTTCAACATTTGAAATAATTGCATAGCACTGTAAGAGTACAGTCACCCCTAAAAGCATTTGGACAAATAAGCCATAATCCAAAATATTTGCTTTTTATAAAAAATATCAAGGCAAGTGGCATTTAGAAAGCAATCAGCAAGCACTCATTTCAATCATATATATATATATATATATATATATATATATATATACAATTTTATTATATTTGCTGATGTTTATAAATGATGAGATTTAGATTCAGATGTGATTCATAGACTGTGTTTAATACAAATAATTTCTTAGTGAACCAGCTGATTTTTTTCATTTATTTATAAACAAGTCAAAAGCAAGTGAAGTCTTAATATTTTATGCATTATCTTTTATTATTATTATTTTTTTACAATTTAACTGGAAAAGCAAGACTAATACCAAGAATATGATTTTCTTATACACTGCTGTTTAAATGCTGAAGTTTTTAAAATTATCTTATGCTTACCAAGGCTTTTTATTTGATTTACTTTTAATTTTTATCAAAAATACAGTAAACTAATTCTTAAAATAATTATTTTCTGTTTTGTATATCGTATAATTTAATTTATTTTTGCTGGAAAGTACAATAGTGGCCAAAAGTGATTTACGGACTTAGGAAAACTGACATCTTCACCATTTATTTAAATATTTTAAAAAAAATATGTATTAAAGATTTTGTAAGCATATTGCATAGTCAGTTGTTCTACTTGTGATATCTCAATGAAATTGTGCAGACATAATTTCTGGCCAGGCTGTCATACAAAGAACTTATTAAAACATGCAAAAACAAGAGATAACCAACAACGTATTAATAGCTGATTGTTATGTATTATGTATGGTTTTTATCTGAGCTTTTAGTTTTTCCATTCATTTGTTTTGCATAGTATTAGTGAAATAAAACCTGTAGCTGTAGTGTGCCTTTTTTGCCAAATAGTTTTGTCAGATAAGTGCCTTAAACAAGTTTAGTGCTGTGTTCTTCCCTTATATTTCTAAAATATCAAATATTTTCCTCATAATTTGAATTTTTATTCGAACTTGCAGGGTCATAAAAACAAATATCCCCATTCAGGCATTGCTTTTGGCAACTACTGTAAATGGATAATAAATAATGTTTGGGATAATCCAGTGAATTAAATGCATTACAAATGAAAGGCACTTCTAATGTAGTTTGACTGTTTTCACAAAATCACCTGCACGTAATGATGTCATCAGTGCCAACCCCCACCAGGACAGCTTCTGTGTTTGTAGACCGATGACTGTTTCTCTCTGTTCAGGAGTTTAAGGAGGGCAGGAGGGCCAGTCACACGGCTCCGCAGGTGCTGTTCAGTCACAGAGAGCCTCCTCTGGAGCTGAAGGACACTGACGCCACTGTGGGAGACAACATCGGCTACATCACTTTTGGTTTGTACCACGAGGTCACATACACATAAACAGGAATTTAGTGTCGAGAATGGTTATTTTTACTCACAAATGGCACTAAGGAAATGTTCATTTTGGACCCTGGTTAAAACAGTATTATCAACCACATCTGCTAAAGTTAATTATAGATATAGATATAAAGTTAATTATAGACTCTTGTCTGGTTTACTTTATGACTTGTACGTTAATACGTGGCCAGAACAAAGCACTTCCGCTTACCTGTGGCAGGTGCACTGTGTATTTGCATTCGTTTCAAGAGGGCAAACGCCCAGCTTCTCTTCACGGCGGTTACACAAACCTCTTAATGAATAAAAAAAGCACCACACCCTTTTATCAAAGCCAACAACGTTTACCAGCGCTACTCTACTTCAGTTTTTCACGCCACCAAGTATTTGGAGACATGCAATGTTTACCAAGTCCTTATTTAGTTCGTTTTTTGTTTGTTCATTTTACGCTGGTTGCTGAGTATAAAAATACTGTACTTTTAGTGTTAACCCATGCAAACCTCATATTACAGATTATTGTATTCTGTTAAAATTGCTTTGTTACTCAGATTGACCTTATACCTTTAGGATTACACATCTGTTTTCAAGTGTCATTGATTTAAATGACTTCTTAAGTATTTAATTAGTTTTTCTCCTTTTTTTCAGTTGAAATGTCTAACAATTCTTTAAACGGGATCAATTTAAGAAGTGTCCAATAGTGTCCAATACGAGTATAATTTGTCTTACTGCACTGGCAGGTTTTTCTTTAATTTTAAGTATAAACAAGTTAAGGTCAGTGCAATAAGGCAAAATACTCTCGTAATAAAGACACAACATATGAAACCGAGCCTGAATATCTTATGCTGTGTTGCAGAAGTAAATTTATCTTGTAAAGATATTGATACTAAGACAAAAAAGCAGGTTTTTTTGCAGTAATACAAAAATAAAATACTTGTATATTTTTAGAAATATTAAATATGTATTCTTTTATATTGGTAACACTTTATTTTAAGGTGACGCAGTTACACGTAACTAACCCTAACCGTAACTCTATAGTAAGTACATGTAGTTCATTAATAGTACTCAGTACTTATTTGAGTAAGTACAATGTAACTACTAGAGCCCGACCGATAAAGGATTTTGAAGGGCAAAAGCGATACAAATATTTTTGGGTTTTAAAATCCGATATTCCGATATATCGGCCGATTTTTTTTATTTTATTTATTTTAATTTATTTATTTTAATTAATTAATTTATTTATTTTTTATAAATATTGTTGGATTTCACACACGTGTAAAAGAAAAGCTAACTTTTCTGCACAAGATATGTTTGATACTTTTTCTCTATGTCTAAATGTCCACTCTTCGCAAGTATAACTGTAACTAGAGATATGCTAGTTATAAATACAGTAATAATTACTTAATTTCGGCAAAAAAAGTTAATTGTGGTTTCCAAGCTCATTAATGTTAACGTTAGCGGTCTTCCACTGATGATAGTGGCATTAGCTAGCTTTGTGGTTAGCTAGTCTATGATGAGCCATAATTAAATTTAGCAATAGATAACATCATACTGCAAATTGTAAAACATACATTTTCAATATAACAGGCCAAGGAGAGATGATCGAAGCGTGTTTTGTCCGTTTTTATTTTATTTTTTAAATATTCATTTATCGGCCATTATAACTGCCGATACCGATATTTTGGAAAATGCCTAATATCGGCCAATAATATCGGTCTGGCTCTAGTAACTACCTCACCCTAAAATAAAGTCTAACCTTTTTTTTGCAGTATTTTTATTCATAGTATGCATATGTTACCCAAATATAACATTCACATTGAATGTCATATTCTAGTTTAAATATAAATTCTAAAATTACCATTTCCAACCAGTGCTGTTCCCCCGACACACCAACGCCAATACCAGAGACAACACCATCAACCTCATCCACACCTTTCGGGACTATCTGCACTACCACATAAAGTGCTCCAAGGTGAGACCCTCCTCAGAAACGCCGCAGTCGACCCAACAACGCCCTGTTTACTCCTGGTATTAAGATCAGATCACAAGCAGACGAGGGAGACACATTCCCATTTACACCTGGTGTCTTAGGCCCCGTCCACACTACTGCGTTTCCGTTTAAAAACGGAGACATTTTGCTACGTTTGCACCTCCCGTCCAGACTAAAACGGGAAAAACGAAGACCTAAAACGGATTAAAAAGTTTAGAAACGCTGCACTGCAGCTCCGTTTTGCGTTTTGAATCTCCGGAGGACGTTTTTAGTGTAGACGGGACAAAATGAATGACTTTAGACACGATGACGCAGAGGCTCACACTCAGCTCTATGATTGGGTGTCATCAGTAATGACGTGTCCTTCCCGGATTCATCAGCCACTGTTTACACCGCATTTCCAGTGTTGGTGAATGGTAACGTGATCCACGTTTTCAGTAGTTTTAATGTGGATGGAGATCAATTCTAATACGCAGATAAAACGCTGGAGTAGACGGAGATCGTATTCGTTTTAATTTTCCGTTTTTTAACCGAAAACGCAGTAGTGTGGACGGGGTCTCTTTTGTCCACTTTCAACCACTTCTGCCCTGATTTTTTTCGAGGGGAGGGTTGATGGGCGAGTAAATATATGGGTTTTTGGACAAAATGGACGAAATAATCTTGCCTAATTTACATATGAGCAATTTACATATTTACATTGTGCTTGGTACGTTTTTCATCTTCAAAGCAAAGTTGGGGCTTCAGTCGACACAGTTTAAATCCCGTCTCATAAAGGTCAGTAGACAGAACAACCACAAAAGACTGTCTACTCTCCGACTCATTCAACATGTGCGTTTACACATACAAAAGCAATCCAGTCGAATGCGTTTTCACTACCTCTCAGGTCGTTTCAAATGTTTTAGACCCCGTTTACACCTGTATTTAGTGTCGTCCACTTGTGATCCGATCGACCGCAATGTATCTTAATACCAGTTTTTGAGTTTATGAGTGTTTGAGAAATGCCCTTGAGTTTGTAAAAAGCTTTGTAATGGTTTTAGTTTGCGTACTTGCCATTCAACCATTCGGCCCTTTGTTTGGTCAGATGAAACGAATATGCTGGGGGCTTTTGTCTGAAAAATGCTATGAAGTTAATGAATAATCGGTGTGTTTTCTCCTGTGTTAGGCCTACATCCACACTCGTATGAGGGCCAAGACTTCTGAGTTTCTCAAGGTACTCAACCGAGCTCGCCCAGACGCTGAGAAGAAAGAGATGAAAACTATTTCGTAAGTGCTGTTTTCACAATTATTAGCACATCACATAAAACCACACAAAAAGCCTCTTTCTCAGGGGCTTTTTATTCCATTTGTGCTGATGTTGGTGCTTATCTCTGGGTTTTATTTAACACCAGAGGCACATACTTGCAAAAGATTAATTTGTGATAGTGATAGTGTGTGTGTTTAACTTTAGGTGTTGCTCCATTCGCTGGCTCTTAGAGGTGGATCTTATCAGAGCTGATTAGCGTGTACTTTTTAAACACACTGGTGGTTGTTTGAGCTTGTTTAAACTGAATCTTGGCCAAATGTTGCAAATTCTTTTTCTCTGAAATCAAAAGTCATTAGTTTGCTTCTATGACTTTGGTAGGACAGAACAAAAAAAAATTGATTTTTATCAATAACGTAAAAACCTTTCAAAACAGACTGACCATGAACTCTGATGATATTGGCTTTTCATCAGTGTGATTTTAACAAAAAAATAAAAATCAGAAAAATAATAAAAAAATAATAATAAAAAGATCCACCAATAGAGTGCAAAAGTTGGATCTGGAAGTAAAAACTCCCTTCATTTTCCGTAAGGAAATTGATTTTGTACAATAACTTATAATCCAGAGCCCTATTGTGAGCTACAAGGTTGTTGATCCATGTTATTATCACAAGCCCACATTATTTCAGCCTATTTTTATAACAATCATGATTAACAGTGGGATTCCTAGTGAAAAACTACATTACCCATGATGCTAACCTCAAATTATAGAAAAAAATAGAAAAGAGAATAGAAAATAGCTAAATGCTTGATCTGAGTCGATCTCCCTACGCACTCAAAATACTGAAATGTTTGTGTATATGCATATTTTGCAATTAACTTAAAATATATAGTTTTTATACATTTAATCAACACTTTAAAATGAGTTGTAGTATATTCCTCCGTCATTTTTAATCTGATTATGCTTCATGAGTTTGTAGTTTTTTCCCTCAGTAAAATCAATTTTTATTGCATATGCATTTGTAGGAATTTTCCTATCAGATGCAATATTTATGGGAGGAGAGTATTTAAATGAATCATGCAAGGTGATTTATTTAGTCAATTTATTCGTATTTGACGCTGATTTGCGCTGCTCTTGGTATGTTGCGTTGGTCATTATGGGAATGATCTGGTTGCGTCTGTGTTCTTTAATTTGTTGTTTATTTCGTCAGTAGATCACGGTCAGAACTTTCCACTCCCATCGGTGCTTTTATGGGATTGCACACTCACGCTAATTTGACTTGGACATTATGATTTGCCTCAGGCTAGAGGATATCCATATTTTATTACATTTATTCCACTGTTTTGACCTAACCCTCACAATGATCTGTCCAGGGGCAAGACCTTCTCTCGTTAAGGACACGACGTGCAATCACGAGACCAGCATCCGTGGACTCCACTAAACACCTCTGGCCAGTCATGTCGATCCTCCACGTGGAGTTTGCACCTCAACAGGGAGACAAATAAATTCCTCGCTTTGCATTTATAGGATAAATGTTATTTGTATGTTGTTGGATAAACAGATTTTTTGATACACTCTTATGTTTCACTGTGTAGCTCTGTTGACTGACAGTGTTTTATTGACATAGTCATGCAGTATTTTGCTTTTCCTCTTTCCTTCGTTTCGCCAAATGCATCAATATTGGACATCATGAAATGGTCAAGAATAAATCAGTCTTCTATACAAGAGATTATTTGCCTGTTCATTTAAATCTTTTCATTTTGCCTGAAATCATTTAAAAGTTTTTTTTTTCAAATGTTTTTGAGTCTTTAAGCTTAAAAATACAGTAAAAACATCAATATTGTTAAATATTATTACATTTAAAAACATTTTCTATATGAATGAATGTATTTCAAAATGTAATTTGGTGTGGCAGCGACATTACTCTAGTTTGTCTTCAGTGTCACATGATCCTTCAGAAATCATTCTAATATGCTGATTTGATGCTCAAGAAACATTTATTATTTGTATCGATGTTGAAAACAATTGTGCTGCTTCGTATTTTTGTGGAAAAAAGTGATTTTATTTTTCCAGGAGATCAAAATAACCCAAATAGAGATCTTGGTAAAACACTTTAAATATAGATAATT
Organism: Pimephales promelas; assembly: GCF_988280905.1. Lineage (NCBI taxonomy): Eukaryota > Metazoa > Chordata > Actinopteri > Cypriniformes > Leuciscidae > Pimephales > Pimephales promelas. The sequence goes on along the minus strand of NC_142775.1, from coordinate 36,868,199 downwards.
GTAACCAAAGTTAAAATGCATTTTAATATTTTCAGATCTGAAATTGGTTGTTATGTGTTTTAATGCATTTCCATGCAATAAATAGACAAGTATTATAACTGGTTAGAAGTATTAATGCATTACAAAGCATAATTAATGCATTCAAATATTTCATTATACAGGCCATACGTGTTACTGAAATCTTTTATAACATTATACATGTCTTCACTGTCACTTTTGATCAATTTAATCTGCCTATATATATATATATATATATATATATATATATATATATATACATACATACACACACACTTACATGACGCGATCCTACGGCGTCATCTAACTGACGCTAAAGGAAAGCGTCTGTTAGAGGACGCGGTTAGGTTTAGGTGTGGGGTGGGGGTAGGGTACACGCGATCCTAGGGCGTCATCTAACTGACGCTAAAGGGCGCCTAAAGCGTCAGATATTGAAGCATGTCCAAATGCTTCCCAAGGCGTCAGTTAGGTGACGCCTTGGGAGTGAGAATGGGCTGATATATATATATATATATATATATATATATATAGACATACAACCCTAACTTTCAAACCTAAATGTACACTATAAAATAACAACACTGACCAGAAAATGAGGCTCATACTTGTTTTAATGATAAGAGAGTCATGGTCTTCACAATAATAAACTGAGCAGGAAGAAGGAAAGAAAGAGAGATGAAGAACCCACCAGGTTGTAAGATTAGGAAGAGAAATGAAGGACACAGCAGAAAGTCACTCGTTCTCCTCCACCACATTTAGAGAATCTTCCTCATCAGGTTTCTTCTCTTCCTCCACCAACTGTTCTTGATTTACTGATTCCTGCTGTTCTTCCTCCACCACCTGTTCTTGATCTACTGACTTCTGCTGTTCTTCCTCCACTAACTCCTGTAGTTCCTCTAGCACTTCTTCCTCCCCAAAAACGTCCTGGCTGTTGTGGTTAGTGTGATTTTGCTCAAGTTCGCTCTGAGAGACCACCTCTCCGTCCACTATTTCTTGGGTGATGATGATGGCTTTCTTAAGACCTACGGAAGACGGAAGAGGAGGAGCTGGAGACAGAACATAGGCTGGATGTTAGAGTCAATCTTTCGTAACTCATTACAACATTTATGTAGCTTAGTCATTTTTCTCTAAAAACATTAGAAGCAAACAAATCATTAATGTTTAACACTGCTGCACAGGGCTTGACATGAACACCCACTAACCCATCGAATTGTGCAATGTAGTGTCAAAATTATAGGTCGATACTGAAATATCTTAAACCCTTCCAATACTCATTTTCTGCAGAACAGATACGGGATACCAGCTGCATTAACAGGACTAATTTACTAATGAATGTAAACAGTTGAGAAAGAAAGCCATGTGCAACAATGGATCTGTGCGTAAGGTCTTAAAGTGACAGCAGCCTAATATTCCTGGCATTATTATATGGCAGTTTTTCCTCCATGTTATCAATGTCAAAATTGTGGCTAGTGAAAATGTTGAGTGGCAAGTAACTTTGAAAAACCACTAGCCACAGTGGCTGGTGAGCAAAAAAGTTCATGTCAAGCCCTGGTGCTTGCATATTTTAGTTGAGAAAGCAACTTTTGTAATCGGCTAGTCAATATTATTTGGGTCATTCTACAATCAAATGCCTATTGCAGTTTGAAAGGGTAATTTTGCAAGTGAGTTTTTGTCAATTCTATCAGAAAAATTATGTTAAATAGATAATACAATGGATTGCGCAATCACAATATTATAAGTTCATAAAGCTAAAATGTGCTTTGAGAATTTAATGTTGATATTTTTACAAACATCTACTTTTTACCGAATTATATTACAAGAATTTGAATTATTTAATGTATTATTAAAACAATATATATATATATATATATATATATTAGGGCTGTCAAGCGATTAATCGCATCCAAAAGAAAAGTTATATGTGGGTGCACTGTGTATAATTATTTTATATATATAAATACACACACATGCTTGTATATATTTAAGAAATATTTTCATGTATATACTGTATATATTTATATACAAGTTGTCTTATATTTAAATATAAATATTTTACATATAAATAATATTTTTTTCTTAAATATACATGCATGTGTGTGTATTTATATATATAATTATTTAAAAATAATTATACATAGTGCATCCATGAACACAAACTTTTATTTTGGATGTGATTAATCGTTTGACAGCCCTAATATATATATATATATATATATATATATATATCGCTATTAATCGCATCTAACATAAAAGTGTTTATAGGTGTATATATTATATTTACTTTTCACAACAACTTTTAACTTATGTAAGATCCGATTAATCGCGATTAATCGATTTGACAGGACTAGATCTCAGAACAGACTGAGGTGGCTAAAAATGCACATATGAAGGACACAAATGGTACTTGTTTTGTAGAATGACCCTTTTGATTCTTTAACAAATTGCAAAGATGATTATCTTCAAACATATTTGCATGAGGTTAGCAGTGAGAAACATAAACAGTGTGACTGGTGCATGTATGTCCAGCGAGGGTCGACTGTTTACTCGTCTGTGTTAGACCGCAGAGCAGTGAGTGAGGATTAGTGTGACAAGACAAGCTTGATGTGGGTTAGGCAAGCGTTTGTTAACTCAAACTGAACGATGCCTAAAATCTACACGTCACGTACTCACCTGCATACAACGCCTGCTCTAAAGAAAATTCCTCTCTGTGGGAGGGAAGAGAAAACATGAGAGAGTGGCACAAATGTAGGTACTTGCTGGGAAAGGATGCAACTAATTATTCAAGACTGGGGACGATCGAAGTTGAGATCTTAAAGGGATACTCCACCCAAAAATGTTTCATTTACTCACTCTCAAGTTGTTGCAAACCTGTATAAGTTTATTTATAGAACGATTAGAAGAAGAATCGTTCTTCAAAATATCTTCCTTTGTGTTCAGCAGAAGAAACTCATACATTTTTGCAACAACTTGAGGGTGAGTAAATGATATCAAAATTTTCATTTTTGGGTGGAGTATCCCTTTAAGGATCATCCACTGAAAAACCCACATTGAGCGACCACTTTTCTGCAAACCCGGGGGAGGGTGACCCCGTCATTCTCTATGGTGTTTAAAAGACAAATGCTTGCTGGGACACGTTTCTCACAAGCCTGTAGGGACAGAGTTTGTGCCTTGTGTTTGTTACTATAGCGTGACTTCCCTGTGGAAAGATGTGCTAGATTTGCATGGGCAGCTCACCAGGGAAAATGCTGTGTGGAAACAGCAATATTGTGTGATGTGCACATTGCAATCTGTGACCAAATGCTTTTCATAATTAAACATGCTTTTGTATTCGTTCTGAACTACACCAAAGCATTTGAACAAACACCAATATTTACCTTTTAAAGAATAGTTCATCCAAAAATGTGTGGAGAACTTTTTAATTCCACTATAAAAGAACCTTTTGTGCAATGTAAAGATTCTATGAATGTTAAAGTTTCCATAAATGCCAAAATGAGTGTAGTACTGATTCTTTATAAGGGCTTTACACTCCAAAAAATAGTACAAACGGGACAGTACCCTTTCAAAAGGTACTAGTATGTACCATTCAGGTGCAAAAATGCACACTTTAGGTACTAATAAGCACCCTTTAGGGATAAATAAGGTACGAAGGTGAAAGGGTATCATCCCAGTGACAGCTTTTGTAGTTTAAAAAGAAAAGAAAAAACAAGACTTGAGGCAATTTAGTATAATGAATGAGTCAAATGAGCTGGAATATCCATTTTTTTAAACATCATTGTTCACAAACTTTCCATCTTACCTGTTATTGTCCCCCTTGTCGTCAACAACACCCTCCAGAAGGCGATGATAGCTGGCGATCTCTGCCTCGAGTTTGGACTTAATGTTGAGCAGCGCCTCGTACTCGGCCGTGTGGCGCTCCACCTGGGCACGCACCTGTCCCAGCTCACCCTCCAGCTGCATGATCTGAGAGTTGTGTCCACTGACCTCCTGACCGTAACGTGCTTCAGTTTCATGCAGCGAATCTTCGAGAGAACGAATCTGAGAGGCACCAAGCAGAATAAGGAATTTATGTTTCTCATGATTTTAATAACCTTTTCAAATAAAGACCCCTGCTTAAATGCTTGCAATTATTTTAATGGACAAAATAATACTTTTTTAAAAATAAATAGATTATTTTATTAACTGTATTGTTCTTTTTTTTTTTTTTACTTTTTTTCATAGATTATTATTATTCTAAAATGTGGAAAATTAAACAATATTTATTTATTTACATGATATGGAATATCATATTGACAATGCATTGAGTTAAAAATGAATGTGGGAAATAATAATAAAGCAATTATGAAGAATAAGATAATTGAATAATTTTTTTACTTAAGGAGTAGTTCAATTTTCAAAAAACTTTTGCTGATAATTTACTCACCCCCATGTCATCCAAGATGTCCATGTCTTTCTTTCTCAGTCAAAAACAAATTAAGGTTTTTGATGAAAACATTCCAGGATTTTTCTCCATATAATGCACTTCAAATTTAACGAATCTTTTTCCGAGTCAATTTGTTAGTTTCGTTCGTTGAATTAACCAAATGACTCGGAAAAAGATTTGTTCATTTTGATGAACGAGTTCGAATAGGAGAGTCACAAACATGCGTCACAGAACAGAGCAAGGCGAGTATTCGAGCTTATAAAACGTAAACTTTGTTATTTATTTATTAAATAAGCGATTGTTTCACTTGATAAGACCCTTATTCATCATCTGGAATCTTTTAAAGCCCTTTGAACAGTTTGCAGTTTGCACTGAAGTCCATTATATGGAGAAAAATGCTGGAATGTTTTCATCAAAAACCTTAAATTCTTTTTGACTGAAGAAAGAATGACATTGACATCTTTGATGACATGGGGGTGAGTAAATTATCAGCAAAAGTTTTTTTCAAAAGTGAACTACTCCTTTAAGTTACTTAATTTAATCATTTTTTCTTAAGTTACTTAAGTACTTAAGTCAAGTTATGCAATCATTTTTGGGGAGGAAGTTCAACAAACCACGGTATAAAAACAGCTTCTTGTTCCCATGGTTTAAAAAACAATTTGGTGCACAGGAATAACATGATGACATGCATGCACAGAGAAAGGCCTCATAACATTTTTTTGCAATCACATTTCAAGCGATCAAATATGCAAATCACCAAGCAGAATAAGTTTAGACACTTGACAGAAATTATTTTTCTCATAATCTTAATAACCTTTTAAATGGCTTTAAATTCATTCTTTATGTTTCCATTTGTGTTATTTATAGACATCTTCGCTATTATTCCAAAATGTGGGAAATAATATTAATAAAAATTATGTGCATCAGAGATCTGTGATTGTTTCTGTGCATGACTGCTTTAGGTGCAAAAACTCTTGACAAACCACTTTGTTTTTCAGCTTCTGTTTTCTCATGGTTTAGAAAACACATGGGCGCACAGGGATAATGTGTAAATTCAGATGACATGCATGCATGAAGACAAGCATGGAACATTTCATAATCGTTTGAATGATGCACATGTCAATTTGCCAGGTGAGAGCGCTGACTGTGTAGAATGCAAAATGATTTGTCAAGCAGATAATTAGTGTCATTTGTGTACTGTACCATGTTGTGCAGAGCCTGCAGGTCAATTTCTAGAGATTGTCTCTGCCTGCGCAGCTCATTCAGCTCAGTCTTTGATGTCTGCAGGGCTTCTGTGTTCTGAGTCACCTCAGCTGTGATGTTGTCAAACTGGATTGAGAGGAACAAGATATTCAGGACACATGATAGTATAGGTCCGCCTTGTAATTATGCACAAAGCTCTCCTAAATAGAAGGCACATTCCCATAGGGTACAAATTAGGGTCCCAACTCGCTAAAATTAAATGAAAGGATGTGCTTAAGCTTACTTACTTTGGAGGTACAAATGTTTTAAATAGATTTTACATAAGATTTTGCTGAATTTCTAAATATAAATTAGTACCCTTATTCATAGTATACTACCCTTAGTTTATTTTGCAGCGTAAATAAATAATTAAATAAACAATTAAAATCATATATCATTAGAAAATAAATACATTAAGTCAGAAAGGGTTATATGATTCCAAGTACTAGTTTGACTGAGAGCAAAATGTTTGTTTAGGGATGAATGAGATTGCAAACAGGTCAAAATCTACAAATGAATGGGAGATACAGACAACTTATGTGTTGAAAATGATCTGATATTCATGCTAGGATCATTTTAATGTAAAAATAACAGTTTAGGTAATAGATCTAATAGGACTTACGTCACTAATGGTCCACCAAAGCATAGTGTATTGATAGAAAGTGCCAACATTTTGGAAAAAACAGGGTGAGACAACAAAATCACAATACAACTTACTTTATTTTGATACCAGGCTTCAGTTTCCTCACGACTCTTCTGTACACCTCGTTCATACTGCTTGCGGATGTTACTAATGATTTCATTGAGGTCTGGACTGTTTTTATTCTCCATTTGCACATTGACTTGACAGTCGCTGATCTGGCCCTTCAGGTTAGCAACATCCTGTAAAATAAAATGATAAATGACTTTAGTTATACAGTTTTAATAACAGGATCTGGAAACAGTGTGGCAACTAGATAATTAAGTTTGTTTAACGCTTGCCTAAAGCATTGAAAACCAGGTGGGAACATCTGTTGACAGTAGGCTTAAATAGGTGTGTTCGGCTAGAAACAGCGCGATCAATGTACGGCATCAAAAATACTGAAAGAGCAGACAGCTCTATATGCCTTCCAATCTCTCTAGTGGTACTTTAATGTCGTATGAGTTGTTTACTGATTGGTCTGTGTAGCGCTGCTTCAAGACGAACACACCTATTGATTTTATGGTGACTGCCAACTTTAGCACGTTTTAGTTTGAGAAGCATTTTGCCCATATAGATATACACATACATACATTTCTAAATACATAAATAGGCCTACATTTAAATTAAACATTAAGTTAAAGGGGCTATATGAGAAATTTCCATGCATTAATCACCTTTTTTACTGCCAAAGTGTGAACAGATTGTTCAACAACGTAAAAAACGAGACCTTCCCCGATTTCCGAAGTTGCCCATGAAAGCCTGTACAGATTTTTTGTTGGTGAAGGACATTTTTGCCGTGAAAATCAAAAGGACGTGACGTTTACGTTAGCTCTTTAACACATTAAAACAAATGCATGTTAAGGAAAATGGTGAAAGAGCTATTCTGTCATGTAAAGTCAATGACAATGTGTCATCCAAAGAAAAGGGATTCATTCGAACTAATTCAAATAGTCTCCCATAGCCAGATCTAGTCTAAAGTATTAAAAAAAAAACTTCATAATCAAACTATCAGCAGTCAATGTAGGCTCATTTGTCTTACCTCATCTGTTAGCATGATGTTGGTGAATTGCAGTTTGTACAAAGATATCCACATCGCTACGATCATATGCTTTTTTAATACTGCTTTCTCAACACTGTCATTTTTGTTCTGGGTTTTATTTTGTTATTGAGGAAAGCGCGCAACACTACATTAACATATTCATCTAATCGTCGCTCTCAGCAGCTTGGACGGCATTGGGATGTTAGTTAACAGTATATTGCTGCAGAGGTATTAAAAAAAATTAGAGAACTTCACATAGAGTATATCAGTGCATTTAATCTCACGTGCACGCACGAGCAATACGTTCCTGGGTGCAGTTCACTTAATGGCCACCGGTTTCGCTAACAAACATTGTTTCTGAATTCTACATACAACCCCTTTAAATTAAATAAATAACTATAAACTTCAATATAGAGTTCTTGAATCAAATTAGATGAATCAACCTTTGATTTAAAACATAAAAGTCAGAAATCAGTCAAAAGTAGGCCTACATGACTCACTTAATGAATCATTGCGAATGGCACATCCTAAAAAATGATGAAAGAATAGTCACACATAAAACAATGTATTTTAAGTTTATTAAACATTCATTTTAAATATCTGTTAACTACTTATTGCGGACTAGAAGACTGTTGGAGTCTCATTAAACAAAGATCAAACAAACCAGATATGAGTAGTACATCTGTATGTGTTTAATCAGTGTGTTTAAGGCGTATACCTCCTCATGGTTCTTCTTTAGGTACGCCAGCTCTTCTCTCATAGACTCGATCTGGCCCTCCAGCTGCATGCGGCCCATGTAAGTGTCGTCCAGCATCTTGCGGAGACGAGCAAGATCCTGCTCCACCCCCTGCCGCATGCCCTGCTCCGACTCGAACCTGCCCGCACGGGACGGTGCATTTACATGAGAGACTACAGGGCGTATGTCACACTTATAGGATATTGATGTGATGTGGAATTATATCTGTGTATTTGCATTGAGTTAAAACTTAATGCATTTCTTCAATTGTTTTGTTATAAGAGAATAAATAAATATCTCACTTGACTTTGAAATCGTCAGCAGCCAGTCTTGCATTGTCTATCTGTAGAAACAGTCTGGCATTGTCCAAATTCATTTCCTGGATCTACAAACATACTGATATCATTGTCTCGCATTGACAATGTCAATACAGCAAAAATTCCCCTTAAAAAATCTACAATTGCCATTATACTTTATGCTGATAACTAATAGAGGAAAATAAACCATAATAAAATAAACAAATTAAATACACTTTAATATATTGTAGCTCAGTATTTTCTTATTTTAAACCGTCACATCTCATACAAATATAAAAAAGCTCTTGTAGTAATGCATATGCATTTTATTTGTGTAAAATGTTTATCTCTTCTGTGAATGCAGTTCATGTAGTATTTGTTTTTGTGGTCCTTTTTAATGCATCCAGTTTGGTTTTATTATTTTTTTTTACATTTTCTTATTAATATTTTTTCCATTTGACAACAGTTTTGCAGCTTTTGGCGAGGTCACTAATGAAAAATGTGACTCTTTACTTGGTTCAATTAAGATTACTAACTAAAAATGCATTATAAAAATATTACATTTTATTAAACCAATTGAATATTCAATTAATTTAATACATTATCATTAAAAGTTTAAAGGTAGTTGCAGAATTAGCAAGTTGTTCTTACAAGCTTAAATGTTTAGACACACTTGCAATGACATTTTAATTTCAAATGTGATTTTTAATGGATGAGTTGGAGCAGATATGTGAAGGAAAAGCTTCAACAAGTGTCCAGCATTAGCTTGCATCTCATAAAGTTGAGAAAGTGAGCAGAGCTGGAATCTAAAGTGTGGAGAGATTTAGCAGAAGCTCAAATATATGACATTTTTTGGTCACTGTGCCATAAAATGAGGAAAATAATCGGGTGTGTCCAAACATTGTCGGTGTACATTATGATAAAAAAAGCATTCATGGATAGCTAACAAAACCTTTTATTTGCTCACCTGGTTTCTCAGATCAGCAATGATCCTCTCATAGGAGCTCCAGTCTCTGCCGCTCTCAGCTTCTTTTCTCATCAGAGCCTTTTTGATTTGCTCCTCCAGTTTACCGTTGGACTCCTCCAGCAGTCGCACTTTCGACAGGTAATCCCCCAGACGGTCATTCAGACCCTTCATGGTCTCTTTATCATCTATAGGGGGTAAAGTGTTGCTGTTGATCTGCACATGCGGACGCAGTGTGTTTGCCAGATTCCCTATAGCGGATGGGGAGAAAACCCCAAACAAACTGCCCCTGGAGCCCATGCCGCCGGACAGGCTTGAGCTGGAGAAACTCCTGGAAGGGCCCTTGAACGACATGGTGCGGATTAGAGGTGCCTTTGAACAGCTTGCGAGACACGGTCTATTGTTTTACCTGCAGCAGGTACTGTAGGAGTGTGAGGGGGGTTTGGGAACTGCTACATATAGACTCAGCTCTCTACAGTGATTGGTCTGTGGGATGTGAGTCTGCTGCTGCTGCACCTCTCTCATTTGTTTGCAAAATCCTAAAGACCATAAACAAACAAACTAGGAGAGAATTTTTTTTGCACAATGCTGGTAGTTACTGATTGTGTATTACTTAAACAGACTGAGTACTTGTAATTTTATTACATGTTATACTGCTCAGACTACATTTACATTTTTTTTGATAGATTACATGTTATTAACACAATGGCAGTAAATTGTTCTTATTGATTTTTTGTAATTTAATTTGTTTTATTTAGAGTTTGACAAGGCAGGATATTGAAGAACAAAACCCTGAAATGCATCAAACCATACACATACCCTAATTTAGAACACAAAAACAAACAAACAAGGTGAAGTAGCCTAAAACAGGTAGCCTACACAGAAAAACTTGAAATGCATCAGGCTTCATACAATAACACCTGTAAGTTATTAATGAAACAATTTAAGAACACGTGAAATAAACGTAGAATAGATGTTCATGTCTTTTTGTTTCACTTCTGGGCACAATTGATCTTTTCTATCTTCTAAAAAGCCTACTGACTTCATAATCATATATTATACTACATATAAATTTGGAAGGGGAAATTGATTACATCTTTTTGTATTTATTTGGAATTGTTTTTATTTTAAAATGATTTATTTTAAACTTTTTTAGGATTACTTACTAGATTTATCTTATGAATCGCCTGTCCTTCACGAACCACAGTTTGACCTTAGTCTAAAAGTGATAAAAAAAATTTGTCAAATAATAAAGTGTGTAATGTAATTCCAATTACAAATTCGTCCTGTAATTTGAAATCAGTTGCTAAAATTTGTAAACAATCCCATGCATGAGTAACCTGCAAGCAAGCTGCAACTTCAAGACATCAGAATAGTTCAGTTATGAGTTCGCTTTATCATAGAATCATATGGCAAAAATATAGAAAGGCTTGGCATGCTGTACATGAAATGAAATGGAAATACATAGAAAGATGACTGTAGAAGGTTTGGAGGAGGGATGTCTGCGTGCCAGTACCCGCCTCGAACTTCAAAAGCTCCGCGAGATTCCTGTCGCACTATGACGTATGCACATGAGCTCATTGTGAATCTGTAAATTTACAGATAAGACAATCTTCCCGATTAAACTTGATTTTTTTTAAATAGTTGCGGCATCCAGGTGCAAATCCATCCATCCACATGGAAGTTCCCTTTTTGATGAACGTAATGTTGGTCACAAGGTGTGTATGCTGACGCGCACAGTTCAGTGCGACAGGAAGCTCGCTCACGTTTCATAGTGGCAGTGGCAGCAGTGCCGTGAAGGCGTGAACGCGCTAACGGCCGTTTGCTCAGTTGATTAACGTTACACGTCTGTGGATTACAGTTAATGTTGTAAATAATGGTCAGAGTCTTGCACAGACCGATCGTTTCGCTTAATAAGAAGTCAATGTATCGTCAGGAATCACGGGTATTCATTTTGTTTTGCCTGTGTAGCCTTTGTTAGTTTTTTTTACTCAAAGTGACGGGAGCATTTGACATGCAATGAATCACCATACGACCCTGGTTTCAGCTAAAAATTCTTTACTGTTCTAGTAAAGAAAGAAAGAAAAAAAAGACGCCTACATATTGGATGGCCTGAAGGTGAGTAATTTTTGGGGTGAACTAAGTTAACGTTAATCACTTTGAGGTGGAAATTCAAAATCAAATCATAAAAGTAAACATTTTAAAATGATATTTGAAAAGTAAATATAAGCATGCTGCTTGGAAACGCCAAGGTAATATTTCATTCTAAGATTTAAAGAAAATAATTAGATTTTGCTTTACCTTTTGTGACAACGGGTTTTCATGATGCGTCATCAATCCGGAAGTCGGCCATTTTGGAGGCAAAGAACATAAACAGTAAACAACATGGCGCGAAATGCAAATGAATGGCAGTAAGCGATTTACCGTCTTTAGAAAGCACTATAGCAAACTGCCTATGTTTTGCGTCGTTTATCGTTATTTAAATCGATCAAAACACGATGAGTTTTTATCGTGTACCAAAAGTTGTTGTTCATAAGGGGGGAAATGCTAGAAATTGTCCGAAAAACTCCGGAAAAACGGCTTGCAAACCTACGGCTGCGGTCCGGAGGAGCCGAATGGGAAAATGCGCGTGTGTGCAGTGAGCACTTCATCAAAGGTGAGAATACAACTTAAGTTGCTATGTTTGTTTAATGTGTAGCAGTAATGTTTCCGATTTTTTTAAAGTATGTCTGCAAGACGAGGGAGTTTCTGATATCTACCGCCACGATGGCAGGAAAATATTTCAATTCAGTTCTCTCCTGCTTGATAAGTCCTTCTCTATATGATTTCGCACCTACCATGGTTTTTTTTTACTGTGTTTTTAGTGTAACAATGCGTTTAGTAGTACAGATAAACAGTGCAGTCCATGCTCTTGTTTACATCCGAGTGCCTCCATAATGGCCGCTCATCCGGGTTACCGACCAGAATGTGACGTCGGTGAAAACACCAAACAGCCCCAAAGGCTTTTCATCAAAATGTAAACAGCAAAACAATTATGAAACAGAAAAAGTTTTTTACATAACAAAAATATAAAATGTAACTATAAACACATTGTTTTTGTATTTGACAGTTTGTTGCATATTACATGATTCTCTTACGTTACAAAAACCTGAAATATTTTGGCCTTTACCGTTATAGCCATGGTTATAGCCCAGGAAAAAATAAAGAGTTAATTTAACACACACCGACCTTTTGTGAAATCAAGCCCCAATAGCTTATGGGGTAAATTGTCACATCAGGAACTTAAAAAAGTAACCATGTTGCATTAAAATTCAGTTCATTGAAACTTAAAGTTTTAATTAAGTTAATTCAAAGAATGAGATTGGTTTAATCAACAGAAGCTCAAAATGTGATGTTATCTGAACCACATTAATTATATAAGTTGATTTGACAAAACAAAAAAAGTTACAATAGGAACAGAAAAATATGTTTTTGTTAAGTTATGAAACACAAAACAATAATAACTATCATTCCTGCCAGCTAATATGTGTATGTATATATATTTTAAATCCATGACAACTTGCCCCAAGTTGCCATTTATGAAAAATCCGCTCGTCCTTCAACCAGTCAGTTCAAATATACCTTAATTATATGGCTGGCTCGTGTTTGAATGTATATTTATGTAGCCCACATTCTTTTGTGCATTCAAATAATTAAAGTGCATTTTATATTTCTAATAATCTTTTTAATTATGTGATCAGTCTAAGAACTTCCCAATTCTTTATTTCTTCTCTTGGAGTGTGACGTTTCTACATATGGGCACACGAGGGCAGCAGAGAACGCTTGATTTCTGTTACACACAAGAAACGTTCTTCATGAATCATGGGTGCTTGTGCTTCTCAATATCTCGCTCCTCTGTCCTCCATCCAAACCGCGAGGAGTGAGGAGGCTTCCAGAGGAGTTATGAGCGAGGATACACAGGTGTATCCTTTGTGGAAGAGCTTTATCGACCAAACATGACGCACGGCACGTATAAATTCTCCCCCTTTACATCGGTCACAATCATTTTAATTTATACTTTACCCGTGCAGTTTATATAAACCACACTTCTCACATATTTCAACAGGGTATCTTGCTTTATTATTATTTATTATGAAGTTCTTAAATAACCAAACTAATACAACATAAAGGCAGATCCTTTGAGCACTGCTGATGATGCTCTGAAGTGACGCTCTGCATCAAAAAGCTTTTATTCGATTCCTTCGTCCTCATTTTCTTTCCTTGCAGCCTTCCCTCACATCCTGGTGGAGCTGAGACGTGAGGAAAGAAAACGAGGGTGCACAAATATGAATTGAGAAGCACCCCAGGAAGGATGGACTACTTGCACAGCTACTTCCGTGTTCTAGTTAGTACATATTGGAAGTTTCTGGTTTGAGCATTTAGCGCTCACATAGCCTACATGAGAATGCAAATTATCACTGTGTTTTATGGCTGCCAATTGATTAAAACAATGAATAAGGATCTCTTTATTAATTATCTTGAGCCTGATGAAATGTCCCTGTAAATGTATTTTCTTTCCAACTGTGCATTCTGAATATTAAATAGGCTAAATATGAAGAGTTCAGATGCAAAAGCCTCTAAGTGCCATTTGAAATTTTCTTCTAGAATGATCATTTTTATCAAAGTTGTATATTTAAGTTCAGTGATTTCACTTAAATGGCAATGATAATTACCTATTAATTGTTATTTAAGTGAAATTACTGAACTTAAATATACAAGTTTGATAAAAATCATCATTCAAGAAGAACATTTCAAATGGCATTTAGAGGCTTTTGCATCTGAACTCTTCATATATTTATCCACTAAACTTCAGCAGTCCTATATACTACATTTTGAAATTAAATTGACTATTAAAAGGATTGCTTGTGTGAGCTGGTGTTAATTCCAGTCTTTTAAAGTAGTAGAGTGAATGAATGCTCGTGAGGTGCCTGTAACGATATTATCTGTAATGATCATAGAGGAGAATGACAGTCAACGACTTTGAATATTATAGCATTTTGGGCATAAACATGTAAATAAAGAAAAGATTGACATTGGAAAATGACACGGAATGATTAAAATATTTCATCCATTTCAAATAAATAAATAAATGTTCGTGGTTCTTACTGATGTTATTCATCTGTTCTAATCACCTTCACAAGTTTTGATAAACACTGACACCCTGTGGTGAAATAATGATATATTTTTAGTCCGCTGCTTCCTCAGATTGGCTTGGATTAAAACTTAATGTTCTGATAAGTTTGGAGAAGTTTGCAGTCAGTAAAGATAATAATATAGGCTACCCTCTCTTGTCTATAAAAATTGCCAAATTATTGTCCTTATTGCGGACTTTCATTTTAGGTGGTATTTGTTTAATAAGTGAGACGTACTATTTCCAAACGGAAGTGCCTAGTAAAGCCCAGTGCAAGTGGTCCATTGTAGTTCTCTGTGCAGGAGTAAGGTTTCCTGGTTGACCCCAGATCCTTCTCAGTTGTAACTTGCAGAGCAAATCTCAAATTTGCCGGAAGTTCGTCAGGGTTTTCCCAGGCTGGGAATAGGGCCCATTCAATAAATAGTTCAAACTGGTTCAAAAAGCTTTCCCAACGATGTGTGAATCGTTTAAAATTTGCTGAATCAGTAAAAGTTGTTCTCGAGTCAAACGGTCTACTTATCGAACAGAAAACAGTTGAAAAGTAAGTTTTGATAGTACTTTTTAATAGTTTTTAAATGTTTCAAATAAAATGTCAACACGCATACGGATAGGTATTAAAATATGGGGAAATCAGCCTTTTCAGCCGAGTGATGTAAATGAATGTTAGTACTGTTTGTTACTGTTTATTGTAAATGAGAATAAATAAAAAATATATATATCTATATAAATTACTTTGTTTTATGAGTTAAATTATGGCTGCAACAATTTCGATTTCGACGTGATGTAAAAGAATCACTGAATCGTTTTTTGATCTGATTCCCTGAAATGAATCAGACTACCGATTTTTCAGTTTTCAGTGCAGTAGGCTTACTTATTTTTGAATGGACGGTTGATAATGTAAGGCCAGGCAATTTCTTTTAGCAACGCTCATTTATTAAAAGTCTGGAATATTGATCGAAGTTTTCTCTCAAAAATCATATATTTGCTTCTGGAATGGCAAATTTCTCTTCTCTTTTTAATGATATTTATATAGGTAACAACATTGATAATTTCATGTGATTAAACAGTTTTCTTTTTTTCTTTCCAGTAACAGAAAAACATATTTTGTGCAATGCTTTTGTGTTATCTGACATCAGAGATCCCTATGCAAACATCTTTCTGACACAGTTCTGTAGCCTCAATGATCATAATATAACTTGTAAGTATTACTAAATATGTTTTATGGAAAGTGAAGTAGTCATGGTATTTAATATGACTATTGCATGTGTGATAAACCATTGTTTGCATTCCATAAATGCCATAGGTCACAAATCGTTTGTCACAGGTACGGAAAAATCTGGAGTAAACAAAGCACTGGAGACTAAACACTGTGAGCTTTAGTCTCACAAAGAGCGACAAAGATTAGTCTGTTATGAACTGATAAACAACATGGAATGGCCTATGAACATCAGAATCACAATTTACAAGATTATGGATGTCTGAACACATAAATGACTTAAACATGGATCAGACTTCTAAACTCCCATAAGCTATTGTTTGAATCAAACAGCAAAACACAGAATGTATGTGTACACAGAGAGATACCAGTGCATGATCTCCTCAAAATACAGGCTCCTTTTCTAGGAAAATGTATGATTATCATTTAGGAAAAGAGTGTTTTAGTTCAGATCGCTGCACAGCTCTGTCTGGTTGTGCTCAGCTTATCTCAGAGGTGTAGATCTAACAGCTGTAGGCATTTGGTTGTATAAATCTGTATTAGTCTCGTGTAAATCATTCCGACTCAAAGGATCCCAGATGCGTGACAGGCCTGTTGAGATAGGCCGTTTCTCAGGGAGATAAATCACATTTACACCTGATGATTGCTCGTGTACTGTGTTTAATTGACTGGCTGAGCAAAAAATCACCATGCACTTTCAATGTATGCTAAACAGCGGCTTGGATGTTCTTTAAAAGATCTGACAAGTGTGAGCAAATGAGTGAACTATTTCTTTCTTTAAGCAGACGACCTGCTGAGCTTCAATCCCAAGCCGGAATGTTCTGAGCATGGAGACCCGGAGAAGCACAGAGACAGATGACGTCCTGAAACTGACGGCCCAGAATGAGGTTGCTGCCGCTTGCAATAAAGATGATGGAGAGCAGAACAAACAGGAATAAAAAAAGATGAGTATTGCTTTTGGTTAAGTGTATCTGATTTTGATCTAGTTACGTTTTCAGTAACAATACACTCATCCTTCTCTGATAAGTAAAATAATCTATCCTTCTGCTGTCATTGATGAAAGCACCTTTACAATATTGGATCTTATTGGATGTGGTTGTCGGATGAAAGGTCATAGCACAATAAATGGCCTGAATTAAGCTGGCTAGATAGGATGTACCTGTTCTTTTGGGGCATCCATTTCTCTGCTAATGGATTTTATGATACAAGTGAATATAATATACAGTTCTCAACAGATGAGAGGAAACAGTTATATGGGGGACTCTTATTAAACCCTTTAAGTTTTCTGGTCATCACCGCCATAAGAAAATCTCACCAATTTTTATTACCATGATGCATTACATATTTTAAATAGTAAAATTCATCACTATTATGTTTTTTGTTTAGTTGAATTTGTTGCACTGCCTTTTTTTTTTTTTGCTTATTACAATATTTAAAACATTTCTTATGCTTATGTAATTTTAAATATAATTACAAATACAAATTATAAATGTTATAATACAAATATAATTGATTTTAGGGATAAATGACATGTTTTTGTGATTCACTCATCACTCTTTGTTGCGTTCCTCCAGATGGTAAGTCCAGGGAGAGGAGAAGCAACAATATTTAAAATAAAACCAGGGCAAAAAGAGAACAGGAAGTCAGGTTTATGTGCAAATTGAAAAGTGTATTTATTACCATATTGACAAAAGAGAACCAATACAAACTACTCTCTCTGAATGAGACAGCGAGCAAACAAGGTGAGACAAGCAATAAACACAGGCTAAGTAACAACACGGTAACAAGGTTCAACATTAAATAAACAACTAAACAGTCCTCCCTCCACTGAGGAGGTTAACAAATACAAAACAAAAACAACAAAACCGGAAACTGTTCTGAAGTCACCAAAGATGCAAGTCTGTGTTCAACCCACTGGTTGAATGAGGTTGGTCTGCAGTGCGATCTGATGATTTGATGTTTCCCTCATAAAAAGTTATACAAGTTATAAAAAAAAGTGGCATGAGATTTGTGACTTTTGTTACATTATCTATCTAAAAACACAAAAACTGGGCTTGATTGGATTGTTCTGAAGGTAAAAAACAAACAAACAAACACTTAAACAGCTAAAACTTGAAAAACTAAAAACAGATTTTTTATTTTTATTGAATCCATAAATCCAGCATAATTCTGAAAACGTTCAAACAGAAACTAAATGCCTGATATTAGAGCACAAATGTAATGTGAAACAAATATGTTTACTCACACACACATGAGGTGTGACTTCCACAGACAGAATTTGTAGAGTTTAGCAAAAGTAAGCCACAAATGTAGATATGAAGGGGTGAGACCACACACACACACACACACACACACACACACACACACACACACACACACACACACACACACACACACACACACACACACACACACACACACACACACACACACACACACACACACACACACACACACACACACACACACACACACACACACACACACACACACACACACACACACACACACTTTCTATTGGTTTTATTTTCATATTTTATTTTTTTAAGATATACATTTGTGAATACATTTTGACCCTTATGTTCATGTGGCATTATTGTTAAAACCTCAAAAAATCACATCACATATGTATATACACAAAATATCGAAAAATGAAAAGAAAATAGGTTGTGATAGGAGCAGTTGGCCACGTCCAGAAAAATGAATGAATCTCTAAGGTCCTATGCTGGACAAATATATGGTCAAACTTTATTTCTAAAACTTTTAAGTCCTACAGTTTTTCTTATAACCAGCAGGTGCCAGAATTCTGCTTATAACACCTAGATTAATATCCAGAAACAACTTTTTAGATCATCATTAAAATATATAGCCTATATTTTTTTTACAGAAATAATTAATCAAGCAAATTTCAAATGCAATTTTGTGGTAAATAGGTTAAAAAATAGGATCACATATACCCCAAAGCATAGCATAAATGTAATATAGTTGAGAAGTGAAATTTTTCATGAGTGATAAATTCTTTATACCATTGCAAAAAAATCCAGGTCTGTCACATTATCTTTTAAAATTTTTTGAAGTAAGCACTGGCAAGTTTCAGTACTGTTAATTATAGCTCTTTAAAATGCTTTTAAATGAAAAATGAAAAACCGATATAACAAATTAGTTTCAAGCTCATGCTTTCTGAAGTTTGCACCATAAGGCATTTAATAAATCAGAGTGTCCATCAGACTCAGGATTAAAAACACTGGGGTAGGTGTTTATAAAATGCTCTTCTACAATAACATCACTCATGTGCCGTTCATATTCATTAACAAACCATAGCTTGCTTAAACATCAGTGCACAATAGCAGGAGTGAATGTCGTCCCTTATTCTTAGCCAAGAAGAGCCGCTCTCATCAAAACCTCAGAGATTGAAGGGTCAAAGGCTAAATAGACTGTATACTCAATTTTTATGCATTTATCTGAATGGTTTGTATTATTATTTTGATTTATTTTAAATTTGAGTATAGTATGGACACTGTGATATTTCTTTCTTCCTTAAAATGTGATCATTGTGTTTCATATTGTACTTAGTTTATAAACCATTATGTTAATCATATAACTACATATTTATGGAACGATATAGATATTTAACATACAAATATTTAAGTTTATCCCCCGTTTTCACGGCCTAATCCTAGACTAAAATGCATGTTTGAGCTTTTTTAACTGAAAATGTCTTAAAATATGCCACTGCCATTGTTTTGTCTCAAGATGCATGTTAGTAATGTTTTTTTTAAGGCACGTATTTAAAAGCTACTTAGATGGCCTAATCCAATATCACTGAAATGTAATAGTTATCAGGGGTTTCAGTCCCTAAATTAATGCTTTGTCTTCTGAAAGCTGAACGAGTGAGTGGTAATTAGGAAGAAAGTGTTGGGTAGCGAAAGTGCAAGAGAAAAATTTGTGCATGTGTGTGTGGGTGGAGGGGTGAGGGTGTGTTTGTGGTTTTTTACTCTACACTATTGACCTTCCTTAGCTTCTATTTCAAAACTCTGGGGAACAGTTGCAGACTTAAAAGCGTTAATCAAATACTTTCTTCTTTATATAAATGCACATGTGAGTAATGATCAACGTTAGAGAGTCTTGGCCAGTGTTTGTTGTGAAGTTACTGAAATATTCTCTAGGGACTGGACATCACATATTTCACAAGTTACCCTGCAACACAAACCATCAGGACAGTTCAATTTGTCTTTTATATCTCTTGTTTACAGTTACTTTGTGATTTTTAGCCTTTTGTCTTGTGGGTCATACAGACAGTATGCAAACACACAATATTCAAAAGACTTTCTCTTGACTCAGTGTATCATTTAACATTTCCCTAACCGTGATGAATTCAATGTTAGTGCATTTGGCAGCGGAAGGACAGTTTCTGGGAACGAGTGTATAGGGTCTCTGAAAAACACTCTTATCTCAGTCACAAAAATAGCTGACCACATCTATGATCACATCTTAAACCATTGGTCCATTGAAAGTTCTCATTTTGTTCATTTATTTACTTTATGACATCAAATGTATATCTAATTGTAAATGCTTTATCTCAGTGGGAAATGTTTAGATTGTGAATGTATGCTTACTGTCTTTAATGTCCTCAATTTTTAATGATAGAGCTAGATAGATGGATAGGTAGATTTTATAAACACAAATAATAATTGCGCATTTACACAACGTCTGCTCTCACGTCAACACAAAACTCATGCATTGTGGTGCTCTCATGAACGTGTTGGATAATAATATTCTGTAAATAAAGTGGTAAATTATTTTTTTTTGCGCA
This sequence comes from Pimephales promelas, assembly GCF_988280905.1. Taxonomy (NCBI): domain Eukaryota; kingdom Metazoa; phylum Chordata; class Actinopteri; order Cypriniformes; family Leuciscidae; genus Pimephales; species Pimephales promelas. The sequence continues at coordinate 36,847,603 of NC_142775.1, read as the reverse complement.
AACAAAGCACTGGCTTCGCTTCTTAAAATTGAAGTTAAACCACTGGAGTCACATGGATTAATTTCATGATGTCTTTATTACCTATCTGGAGCTTAAAAGTGGTAGTTGCGTAGCTGATATAACTCTAAACTAACTCTTTAATGTTATTTTTTTTTTTAAAATCCCCCCAGGTTTTCTTTTCTTTACAAAATAATTTTTTTTTTGTACTGATACATCTTCTGATATTAAATATTTAAGCAACTTCTGATGCTTAAATATACAGCTATCATTCTGTAAATTCATAAACACATTTTTACAGCATAAACCATTATTAACTGCTTTGTAGTTTTCAACATATTTTTATCAGTATGACAAGTAATGTTTGTTATCTTGGTGACAAATCAGCACAATTTGCAACAACCATGTAGTAGAACACATCACAGAGAACTGAACATTTAAGTTTGCAAGACATAAAAATAAATGTACAAGATGATCAGTGGCAACACACAACTCTCCATCGTACATCCTGGGTCAACTTGACACGCTTATTGTTGAGCCTGGGATAAATAGATGTGATTACCAAGTAATAGAGTGTTTTGTTCTTTTACAATACAGTTCAAAAGTTTGGGGTCTGTAAGAAAAAAAATAAAAATGTATTCAGGACATATTAAAATGAACAAAAGTGACAGTAAAGACATTTATAATGTTACAAAAAAATGTTTGTATTTCAAATAAATGCTGTTCTTCTGGACTTTCTACTCATCAACGAATCCTGACATTATTTTTTATTATCATGGTTTCAAAATATTAAGCTGCACAACTGTTTTCAACATCAATAGAGTGCCGAAGTTTAGACGTCACTCTGTAGGCTAAAACGCGGAAGTCAGTTAGCATTTTAGCATTACGGTTCCCTCGCTCTAAAGCCTATGGGATTTTTGAATGGGTTTTTGCTAAATCGCCTGAAATAAGGTCTGTGGTGAACAAAGCCTCTAAATATTTTCACGTTTTGATCTTTGACATAGAACACACATTTATAACCTGCTTGTGGTGTTTTGTAAAATCTTTATATAGGCTTCAAAATGTATACATTTTGGATTACCTTGTACAGATTATCTTGCTAGACAAAACGTGTAAGGCTCATAACCCTTTGTTAAACACAGATCTTATTTTTTGCGATTTTTCCAAAAGTCTATGGGGAAAATGCATTGCTTTTCGACCGAGGGAACCCATGCGCCGCTAGCTTCCGGGTTGTCCTACAAAGTGACGTCATCACTTCGGCACTCTATAATAACAATGTTTCTTGAGCAGCAAATCAGCATATTAAAATGATTTTGAAGGATCATGTCACACTGAAGTCTGGAATAATGATGATAAATTCAGCTTTGCATCATTTTAAAATTTATTCACATTTAAAACCCTTTTAAATGATAATAATATTTCACATTATTACTGTTTAACTGTATTTTTGTTCAAATAAACGTAGCCTTTTTTTAGCATAAATGATCTTACCGACCCCAAACTTTTAAACAGTAGTTTATATAAAGCATTTAATGCATGACAGAACCTTCAATTGAAACATCCTATGACTCATTGTCCACTTGTCAAAGCGCAATATCCCTGTTGTCCTGTCCTCCTCTCCAGCGGTTTCTCAGTTTCCGCATCACCATGCGGATGGGCTCAGTGTACTGCTTGTTGGCCAGTCCCAGTATCAGCGGAATGATGGCCATGCTCCCGATTCCCGTACAGGACATGATGATGTACAGAGAGGAGCTTGGCAAGCTCACCCCGCTCTGCAGAGCCGTCACGGACATGAGTTGGTAGATGATATACGGCACCCAGCAGACCAAGAACGTGAGGGACACGGCGGCCACGCATTTGGCGTAGCGCAGGTTAAGCTGCTGCTCGTGGTCCGTCGGCTGCTGCTGCTGAAGTCGGTCCACGGCCCGGTGGAGCTTGCAGATTTTCTGCAGCTGCTTGTGTGCGATCCACAACACCCGTCCCATCATGCCCACGATGGACAGCATGGCCGGCAGAACCAGTCCGCACACTTCCAGATAAATGAAAGCCTTGGGAAAAACCTGTTTGTAGGAGCAAACCTCATCCTCTTTGGAAGTGTTACCAACTGCGGTTGATCTCAATAACGTCTCGTTTGGGTTGGAGCTCTTGTTGGCATTGGGTTCCACCCAATTATTCCATCCAAAAGCAGGGAGGGACGCGTATAGCAACGGCGGGAGCCAAACGGTTAATAAGGCCAAGGGAAAGCAGCGGTGAACCCAGAACTGGCTGTGGTGGAGCGGGCTGACGATACACAGGTAGCGCTCGTAATGCACCATCACCAGATTGAAGAGGAACGACAAGAACAGAAAGTTGGGGAAGATGTACATCACCATGCAATGCTTGAAGTCCAGATGCCGGTCGAGTGTCATGCGGGGAATGAAAGGCAAGGTGATGCCGGTGCACAAGTCGGCCACTAGCAGACTCAAGAAGAAGTAGTTTGGGGTGTTGTGCAGCTGCCGGTTGCAGGCGATGCCTATGATAATGAAGAGGTTGGAGAAGATGATGATTGAAGAGAGTGGAACCGTCAGGTAGAAGATCAGTTTCTCTCTGCTCAGCTTGTCGAATGGATCCATGATGGAGAGCTGTTCCCCACTGGACTAAACCAGACTAAACCTTCTCCATCCACTGAGAGAGTCCTGAAAACAAGTGAAATATAGGCTAGTAAACAAGTCTTGCCTATTATATCCGTTCAGTTGCTTGGGCATGTTTTACTTCCCTTTTATATGGGAGTAAACATCTGACCCTCCTGAAATGATTATAAGGAACCACAAAAAAAAAAAAAAAAAAAAAAATCTCATGATTAACTCGCCTCCATTTCATTGAAATTTTAAAGTTTTAGTAATTGTGTTGGTCTTTTTATTGTTCAATTTAGTTTTTAGTAATTCTTGTTTTAGCTTTAGTAATTTTAGTAGAGTTTAGGTTTTTAAAATTCTCTATTGCTTATGTTAACGTTTAATTTATTCCAATTAACGTAAATGTTTTACAGTAGTTAACAATGACAACACCTCTCCACCAGTAAGTTGGTGTGCGGTGGGCGTTCTGGCGCAATATGGCTGCCGTCGCATCATCCAGGTGATGCTGCACATTGGTGGTGGTTGAGGAGATTCCCCCTTCCATGTGTAAAAGCACTTTGAGTTTCCCCCGAAAACCGCTATATAAATGTAACAGATTATTAATTATTATTGTTGTAGAACACAAAAATAAATCTTCCCGCAACTCTTTTCCAGTGAATGAGTTTGTGTATATTATAGTGTATAGTCACTGATAGATCTTTCTCGTCGCCAGCGAATCTGTGAAATTGCTGAAAGATTCTGCATAAAAAACAGCATATGGGTTTGGAACTATATGAGAGTCATTAAAAATGTTCATGCCTTTAACATCTGATCAGTTTGAATTCAATATCTTTTTTAGTATTTGACCTTTTCACTGGTTAAAACATCTAGTAAATCGGATGTTTCATTATCATGATGCATAGTTATCACTTAAAAAGGACTCTTACTTCTAATGCTGGAGTTGATGCAGTAAAGACCGACTGCTGATAGAAACCACAACCAAATTTGCATGACCACAAAGTATTAGAGAGAGAACATGTTCACCTTTTTGTAGGTTATAAAAGCCAGTGCTGCACAATTGCATATCCGGCTAATGTTTAAATATTCATATAGGTTCATGTTTCCAGTTGTATTAAACAATGGTGGCATAACCGCTATCAAATATCCATCACTTGCACCAAGCAAACTTTCCATCTCATTCAAGGTGTAAATGCACTAAAGTTCAGTGATACTTTCTGTTGAATTTGGTCTTTAATTGTACCTTTCCCTCCTGTACAGTGCAAACAATATAAGCATATTACATTAATAACAATTACAGATATAAAATGGAAATAATACAAAATAGTAAGTCATTCTGATTTTTTTTGTACTCAAATTATTATGTTAATAATGTAGTTTTTTATAAAAAAAATTAGCCAATACCGTAAATTTATATTTAAAAAGCCAAAGATAGATAATCATTTTTGAGAGCCTGGTTACAAAAAACTAAAGTTTCACCATTAAAAGCCATGTCTCAAGCACTTAATTACAATGTTCTCATTATATTTTTTATAGCCCATGACAGATTGTGCTGTACATGTTGCACTTCACAGTATTTTCTTAATTTTCAAAGTGATGCCAATCATATTTCAAGCAATTCAAAACCATCATGACGAACAGTGGGCATCTGAAGTGTCTTAGCTGAGGGAAATAATTTATTATTTATCAGCTCGGCCACATTTTCTTATCCCCCCCTGAAAACGATAACATTATAAAAGAACATATATCAGCCGATACCGATATGGTGCCCGATGTATACCTTGTGCATCCCTTGTAATTTGTAATGCAAAATTTTCTTTTGAATAAAAAAAGCAATTGAAGTAGTGAAATCAGACTTTTGTTTCCCAGTGCACTTGAAATGAGGCAGTGTAACTAAAAGAAACATCTGTCAAATACTTACCTCACAAATAATGTTAATCTTCATACAGTAGACTTGCATGAGATGTTCCAGCCATGTGTGAATCAGTGATCCTGTGAGGTTCTCTCACATGTGAACTCTTCTGTGTCCCTCTCCTCTCACCAGCATTTGCGGACGGAGATCCGAGTTGTTCACAGTTGTCAGCAGGATGCTTCTTAAAGAGACAGTGACCTCATTCTGACTTGAAGCACCACAAGAGAGGTATTTCAACTCAGGAAGCCACAGTTTACACTCGATTTATGAGATAGATGTGGGAGGCATGGAAACATGCGATGCTGATATCTAATTGTATATTTCTGTCATAAAAATAGTTTAATTACATTGAAGGGGTAGTTTGTACAACTAGTAAACTAAAAAGAGTGTGTTGCACAACATTTGTACTATTATTAAGCAGACGAATATACTCTAAGAGTTTTTTAAAATAATTATTTTGTTAGTTCACACAAAAAGGAAAATTTTGTAATTTACTCATCCTTATGTCATTCCAACCCCTGTAATTTCTTTTTATCATCTGCTAAACACAAAACAAGTTGTTAGGAAAAATGTATTCGCTGTTCTTTTAACTAGGTTATTGTTTACGTCTTCTGTGATATGCAAAAAGCATGTAATGGCGTTCAGTGACTTACATTTAACAAAACAACATTAGGCTGAGAAAATGATGGCAACATTTTTAACGCTTGAAATGCTTCAGACCTTAGATACATCCAAACATTCTTTACTTACTTTACATAGTCTGCAAGGTCTCTACTGTAGCAGTGATGCTTGTGAACAACATTCAGTTTGCTGAGAAAAAGCAGGCGGGCGGCAGTAAGGCTTGCTTTGCCTGGTGCCACAGCAAACACATCTATCAGCCTCTGTGTCATTTTCCGAAGGTTCCCCTCGGATGGCCTCATCCCTGAGATACGCAGCGTCACAAGTACACAAACACATACAGACCTAGGAAAAACACATAAAAAGAAATGCTTGTGTTACGCAATTAAATGCGCATTGTGGGATGAGGGACAGGAAATGGACACTTGGGCGTTCTGTGGCTGTTTTCCTGAGTGGTCAGAAGTGAAACCGTTATGGATGGAAGACATCGCTCATCTGATGTCAGAGTTGTCCAGACACCTGGACACAAAGAGTTATGACCACATAACAAACGGTTTCCAAACGTGCATGATTGTTGGAAGTATATTTTTGGCCATGTGAGAACCATGTGTATAGCTCTTAAAGGGATAGCTCACCCAAAAATTTTAATATTTTCATTTGTGTCTTTTGTGAAACACAAAAGACTGTTTGAATACAGTAGGGCTGGGTAATAAATATAGATTTCTCGATATTAATCGATTCTCATTTTTACGAACCAATATCGATTCTTAAATCTCAAGAATCGATTAGTCATCCTGTTTCATTTGAATGAATGGGACATTGTATCGCGGCTGCGCGCATCCAAAAAATCGCAATAATCTTTGTCCTTTGTAACTATTGATATGAAACAAAGTCTCAATTTTCAAATCACATTCATTTTCTTTAGAAATTCAAAAACATAAATAGCGTTTTGGCGCTTTGGCGTGAGATTGCTCTGGCTCAGCTCAAGAGAAGCAGCAGCGCTGATCTCTCTTCCGGGTTAATAATACCAGTCACACCACGAAATAAACATGAATGAGCATCTGAAAGTGTGTTAAAGATAGAGTACAACTTATCTAAATCCGCATTCGCTCAATCAGCGTTTCAACCGTGGAAAGACGTCAGTTAAACAGCTTGTAATCAATGTCATATATCGTCATATTTACCTCAGAAAACCCACATAAACTCGTTAGTCAGCTAGAAAAAAATAACTCCAGAGAGGAGCATTTTGCTAAATATATACACCATATTACATATGCATTATAATCTTAATGTTCTTCAATATTTAATGCGTATTTGAATAAATATTTGTAATAAATATTTTCATAAATAAATTTTATGACAGCCACCATTTAAATGTTTATATTTCATATAGTCTTCTTATTATAAAAATAAATAAAAGTGTAATTTAAGTGTTTGTAGACTAGACTCCCGTAGTGTACAGCATTTAAGAGATTTGATTACCTTGAGAAAAATGGCCATTTATTGTAACTGATATCCAAAATAATCGATATTGAATCGAATCGTAATCGAAATCGAATCGAATTGCAAGCTTGTGAATCGAAATCGAATCGAATTGTGAAATTTGTCTCAATACCCAGCCCTAGAATACAGGTTTGGAATGACATGATGGTGAATAAATGAAACTATCCTTTTGAAAGGTTATTTGCTAATAGATATTTTGTTTAATTAAATTGAAAACTTTCACTCACAATTTAGAATACTATGTTTAAAAAATTAAATTATGCCTTCTACAGAGCCCCTGAAGGGACTTGGTGATTGAAAAATTTTTATTTACACAAATTTAGCCCTCATTCGGGTCATGGGGTCTATAGAGCTGGTAAGTCCCGCCCATCCGTAAAACTTCAAGTGAACCTCTAGGTTGAAAAAGCGTCAATGCAAGTGAATGAGAGAAAATAATTATTTTCTGATCCCGTTTGAATTGTGCCATGAATGTGACGTATGTTGTCTGTGAATTTTTTATATAATTAATTTCTCATGTAACGAGTTTGACAGTATATTGTATGATTCTTTGGCTAGCAGTTGTGGAATAGACATAACAAGAAAGACTACACGGCGCTTATGTGACGTCGCCGCATAACACATTTTCCCTTCACAAATCCCGATTTTCACCACGCTCAATTAGTTTGTCCTCTCCCTGAAAGAAGTTGGTGAAGTGCACCAAAGACACAGGCATGTTTAGCGGGATGCGTGTGATATACATCAAACACGTCGAAACGAGTTGTAGTCCACAAAGTGCTCTCACACAAAGTCAAACCGTATGAAAATTCTACCCGCTAAATTGCAGCATTCTTTACACAAAACATTATATAAAAAATTCACAGACAACATATGTTACATCCATTGCAAAATTCAAACGGGATTAGAAAATAATTATTTTCTCTCCTTCACTTGCATTGACGGTTTTTCAACCTAGAGGTCCAGTGGGGTTAGCGGAAGGAGCGGGACTTACCAGCTCTATACGACCCCAATTGATTTTTACTTAATAAAAAAAAAAGGTTCCTTCATCTCGGTGGAATAAGATTTTGTGACTTTTCATACATTATCTATCTATACACACACAAAAAACTGGGCTTGATTCGGTTGTTCTGAAGGTATGTTAAATTTTTTTTTTTATACTTCTGGTCTTCGGGGTCAATATGACCCCACCTTGAAATTAAGGGGAAATGTGAAAAAACTAAATATATTTTTCTTCATGTGTCAAAAAATAAATAAATAAATCTGGCACAAATTGACAATTTTTACACAGAAATGAAGGCCTAGTACAAGAGCATAAATGCAATGTAGCATAAAAAATAATATTTAATATGCAAGCTAATGGTGTAGTTGAGGAATTGTCTGGTATATGGATACAAAAGTACTTTATATCTACAAAAACACAGCATTAATGAATAGATGAGAAGTAAACAAAAAAAATGATATATTATTTGTATGATTAAAAATGTATATTTTTTGTACAATTACTCAATCATTTGTTGGGGTCGTATAGACCCTGAAGCCCAGAAGTGTAAACAGGAAACAAAGACCATTTGAACATACTCTTGCAGTTATACAGTTGGGTTATTATATTGTATATCATTTGAGGGTATCATGGAGCCCCTATAAATACGTTTTTGATTGCACGGTCGCTTTTCGCTTCTCTTTCCAATTCACGTTCATGCATACTCTGTTTAGGGAGCGGCGGTACTGACCTCACACTTTACAAGATAAGATATTTGTCAATGATGTTGTAGTTGATGTCGAAGTGAGGAGATGAGGTGGTGGAGGGATACTGTTAAACTGCCAACGAAAGGAGGTGTCTTCTTAACCTCTTAACTCCTCTCATGTTTAATTAGGTTTAATTATCTGAACCTGAACGTGATTCTTTCGAACTTCAATAAAATATAATTTAGGGTAGAATCCGTTATTCGTTTTCCATACCTTTCCGAATTCAGATGATTTGTTTACTGGCGTGAGGGTGGGACAACCTGTCACACACATGATATCAACCAATTGCAAACCACAACATTTCCAATTCCAAACCACAACAGATTGGAAACCAATCAATTCCTGATGGACAAAATCAAGTCCTGTCCTATATTTTTTTTTCTTGTTCGTAACTTTCGTTTCATGTCTTCTTTCATATTTTTGTGGCAACCGTAACACTTTTTTTCATGATTCTTGGATAAATAGAAAGTTCTAAATACAGCATTTATTTGAAAGTAGTTAGAAATAGTTAACATTTATATATATAAATATATATATATTTTTTTCAGACAAGTTGGACAACACAGAGTTACCGTGTGTGTTTGGCCTCTGAAATGCCAGGAGCACAAAGGTTGTTGATCTCATCTCGTAAAGCCTATTTTTCTTCCCAGTAGCTTCTTCAGTGGGCCTCTGTAGTAAATATACGCCCAGGAGCTATAAAATGAGAAAAATGTTTAACTACAAATTTTATACATGCCAAATGCCTCAGTGACAAGCATTAAGAGCAGGAAATAGGGTAAAGGCCAAGCACTTCACGGCAGCCAAATGACTTTACCATGGCTTTTTGCAGTAGGATATACCCGTTTGACAAACACAAAACTAAGTAATTACTATAAAAAACCCATCATACAAAATATTCACGAGTGCAGAAACAATATATCCTACCGTTGTCTTTAAATCACATGTTGGCAATGCGTACGCCGTATGCTTCAATTATTTGTTTACAAGATACTACACTGTCATGCTGTTTGTAGTGCTTTGCACTGTATTGCATGTGAATGTGTATTGTGTGTGTAGATTGTTGTTTGCTGGAAGTCACACAAGCTACAGAATTAACCCCCATTTTCTGAAAATGAGATCACATCTGTAATAATTATCATCAAACGTTTTTATGCTAGAGATTTTTACATTAAAGTACATTGACCTCATTAGTTAAAAGGTAATATACTCTGTACCCAAAGCATCTGAAACATCTTTAAGTGATTGAAAGAACTGATTTTGATGAGTGTACAGCATCATCTGGTGGACAGATTGAGTACAGCCTCATCTAGAGTTTCTAAAGCAGGTAAATGGCCATCCCAAATGTGTAAATTTGTACAGGCCAGTCTAAGGCAAGTTTATTTATATAGCACATTTCATACACAGCACAATGATAATTCAAAGTGCTTTACATAGAAGAAATTAAAATAATCAAAAGGAATCAGAATAATTAAAACAGTTTAGAATAAAAAAACTTAAAATATACAATAAATAATTAAAAAAACAAATAAAAATAGGTCCCACTTTATATTAAGTGGCTTTAAGTACTATGTACTTACATCGAAAAATAAGTACAATGTACTTATTTTGTTCAGATTGTATTGTAAAACACTTTTGTTGCTATTGAGGTGTGATACGGGTAAGGTTAGGGTTAGGTGTGGTTGTATAGGTCGGTTTAAGGGTGGGTTAAGGTGTAAGGGAAGGGTCAACTGTGTAATTACAAATGTAATTACATTTATTAATTACAGCTGTAATTACATGCAGGTATTTTCAAAATATAAGTACAATGTAAAAACATGTATGTACACAATAAGTCCATTGTATCAAAGTATTAATTTCAATGTAAGTACATAGTACTTAAAGCCACTTAATATAATGTGGGACCTAAAAATAAAATACAGTAACAGTGGGACAAACAGTGGCACAGTGCTTCAGTAAATGCATAGCTTAACAGAAGTGTTTTGAGTCTGGATTTGAATGTGTCTGCTGTCGGAGCACATCTGATCTCTTGAAGCTGGTTCCAGCTGCGACCGGCATAATGGCTAAAAGCAGACTCGCCATCCTTAGTGTGAACCCTTGGTATTTCTAACTGATGTGATCCTAATGATCTAAGTGATCTGTTAGGGTTATATTCAGTTAGCATATCTGCAATATATTGAGGTCCTAGCCCATTGAATGATTTATATGCCAGTAATTAATCCTAAATGTAACTGGGAGCCAGTGTAAAGACCTGAGGACTGGTGTGATGTGTTCATATTTTCTGGTCCTGCTCAGAATCCTGGCAGCAGCGTTTTGTATGAGCTGCAACTGTCTTATGGTCTTTTTAGGAAGGCCAGTGAGGAGGCCATTACAGTAATCCACCCTGCTGGTGATGAAAGCATGCACAAGTTTCTCTAAGTCATGATTGGAAAAAAAAGCATCTAATTCTTGCTAATCTAAGGATGCTGAACCTAAATCCTAAACGGAGAACTTGTTCGTATTTGCATTAATTAACACTCATTTTTCTTTTAAATTCATTTTCCAGAGTGCGTGGTGTGCAGTTCACTTCTGTTGTTATTTATTTATTTTTTAAACAATTATTCCACAATTTAATGAGGGGGAGGGCGAGCTGGGCCCGAAGGCTTTGGTGGTTGCGGGGCCTGTCGTTTTTTGGTTGGTATCTGGGGGCTTGCAGCAAAAGAGTGGGATAGTTTGGTTCCAGCATACAAACATTTTCTTTGAGAAGCACAGATGCTGGAGATAAATCACTTATATCAAAAAATTACTTCTATCTACATGCGATTGCGTTGACATTGTGTGATTTTCGTCCATCTGTTTGTAGTGAGTGAAACTTATTAAATATGCAGATTAGAAGGTGAAGTTTGTACACTGCCTAGAATTTAAAAAGCTGTCAAATCCATGCACATACGTAAAATAACACACACCATCTCTGGATTTTTAACCTTATTCTCAGTTTTATTTTATTTTGTTGTACAATATTTCACAATATTACTTTTTTTAGGTTGTATTTTTGATCAAACAATACAGCCTTGGTGAACATAAGAATTAATAACAGGAAAAAGAAGAAAAAAAAATCAACCCCAAACCAGGAACCTTTTTTGCAATACATTTAATTTTAATCATAATGCTCTAAGTCCGAAACAAGAAACTAGTATAAAAGGTCTTCAGAATCACTCATTGTGATCATTTGCATGAGCCTCAGCTGTTTTCTTGAACAAGGTTTGGACAGCTTGTTGGGTGTTCATCCCTCCAGAAATTCACTGAGGTGACAATTAGTGATTTCCTAAGAGAGAGAGAGAGAGAGAGAGAGAGAGAGAAAAAGTACAATATTCATCTTGTGAATTTATATATACACCCTTATATGTACATGTTCATATCCAGCTATATTCAAATAATTAAAATAATAACATAAGTTTCTTATTGTATAAAGTTCTTGAATTTTTTTAATACCTTGTCCCCAAACAGGCAGGGGCAGGGTTCATCATATTTTTTTGCAAGATATTTACGTTGTTTTTTCAGTACCAGGTCATGGAATGTTTCTGTTTTAAAGTCAGCCTGTGAATATAAAGACATACACACATTTGATCAGAATGTAATGAGATCAGAATGTTAACCTTCAAATTCAATTAGCACTCTAAAGTTCACTGACAGAAAACACATACCGTGTTAAGGTACTTCAACCAAGTACTTGAGAATAAATCAGAGAGGTAGACTTTCCTTTCGTTATCATAATCAGTGGGAGTGTTTTCGATGTATTTGTGACATGAAGTCAACGCAAAGACTGGATGAAAGAAAATGGATTATTGTTATACACACAACTTTAAAATAATAAATAAGGCAGGAGCATTGTGGTTTTCATATAGCATCTTACTGTCTATATCCTCGGGAAGTCCTTCGAACATCGATCCAGAGTAATCGCTGTCCATGTATATCACCATCTGCAGCACATACACATGATGAGGAAATAGTAAGATATTTAAAAATACAGTTAACTCATTCCCTTTACACAAGCGGTTTTATATCACTAAAGGATGTTGTTGCCCCTTTCAAAAGCGTTGCAGTAGCAGTTGTGAAAGTAGAAGCCTTGTGTGACTGTAGTGTAAGATGGACCTGCTTGAAATAGAAGAGTAGGAAGAAGAATCGCAAGGTCTGAATTTAAGATTGGGATTTTGAAGGGATTTTTCTAAAATTTTATGGCAATTTAAAATAACTTTTTTCTATTTTAATATGTTTTAAGATGAACATTGATAACAATGAGTAATGTTTTTTGAGCATCAAATCAGTATATTAGATTGATTTCTGAAGGGTCATGTGACACTGAAGACTGCAGTAATGATGCTGAAAATTCATTGATTACAATAAAATTACAGTTAATTCACATAGAAAACAGCTGTTTAAAATTGTAATAATATTTCACAATATTACTGTTTTTTTTAGCAGAAGAGATTAAAAAAAACCCTAAAAAACATTAAAATCTTACCGATCAAAACATATATATCAACAATCATGTTTATAAAATGTGTTTTGTATTCAGCTAAATTAATAAAAAATAAAACGTAAAAATCATGTGAACATAACTGAATACGTACCTTTGAAAACTTTTTGCCATCATGCATGCTCTTGAGCGCGTCAGTGAAAGCTTTGGCATTAAGCTGTGATAAAACACACTGAATTAATGGTCATGAAGTCTGCAGGTTGTCAGATTAAACACAACAGTTCCTATTTCCTTATTCTTGTATTTACATGCAAAATCTTGAATTAATCATTTTATTCCCTGAAATGACCATTTCATACTGCGTAAATAAAGTCATTTTTGAGATGATCACTTATAAAAAAACATTAAAAGCAAATGAATAATTAATAATAAATTGTAAATGTTTTGTCAATTGTGAATCCATACATGAAAAATGTGACGCTAGTTCTTTTGCTTTTTACTATATTAGTATTATTATATTTGTTCAGATAAAAGATTCATTAACATTTATTGTTTTTCTGAGAATTTTTGTGGGCAGAATTTCTTTCCCACAGGAATCCGTGCGATTGGGAGTTTTGCATGAGGGTGAAAATGTTCCCCATCGTTTTTGCTCATATTCAAGTCAAGACAGAAAACTGCTTGGTTTAAAAGTGAATTATTTGACATCAGTGAGCTTCATACATTGCTACACTCTTGAGATAGAGAATTGGCATTTTTATATCAGAATATTTTTCAGCACATCATTATTAATATACTGTATATCTTGTCCATTCTGGTAATCTCTTTTATACTTACTGCCTTTTCAGCAAACTGAAACCCGCCTTCTTGTCCCACACCGGTCATGTAGACGTATATGTTGTCATCGGGTCCACTGCATTAAATGAAAATAATAATCATTTTAGCAGCAATTATAGGGCCAACCACTGAAGCGGCAGATCCGGTGCAGTTATTTCATTGTACAGCATCCCTGGTGATAATTGTAGGCAAAGTGGTTTCCAAAATCCGAGGTCAAAAGTGCGGTCACCTAATTAAAAGACAGTTGTGTATTTCGACAAATCCCATACTCTCCTGAGTAGATACTCTTGAATAAATTATTACTTTTTAACGGCTAAAAAAGTATGTTCTTTATAGTATGAGTGTGTGTTGTACAAATGTAAAAATCTGCCATGTTGTCCTCATCACATGACCTATAGCGTCCGTCAGTTGTGTCACGTCACTGCCATTCATAAATCTCTCCTGTGAAGCGACTGATGCTGCAGGTCACATGATAATGACAACATGGCGAATGTAGTGCGTACAGATTACATTAATACTACACACACTAATACTATATAGAACATACTTTTTAGCGGTCATGGAGTAATTACTTATTGAAGAAAAAAAAATACATAATAAGAAGTCAAGGGAGTCTGCGATTTCGGACGCAGCCAGAATCTCGCCGCAAGAAGAAGGTCATCTAATGATTTTTTCCTAACTCTTTTATGAGTTGAGTGAATTCAGACAAGCTTCTTTTGTCAAATACTGTTTTTTTGCCTAATATTTACTACTGGCCATCTGTCCAGGCTGCTTTCCCCTGACTCTGGCCTTTGAAACTGGGATAGGATCAAGTCCCCATGACTTAGAAAGTCATATATGGAATATAGAAAGAGAGATATTATGGGATTTCATATTCAAAGTTATATCTTTGCACCTGTGCTGCTTCCTCCCATTCAGTGGTTGGCCCTTAATTAACTGCATAAAAGTGAAGGTATTAATAATATTAATAATTAATAACATGACTTTGATATCATTGAAAGATTTCTTCTTTACAGACAAACAAACCTGGCTATGACTTTTTTTTGGTCCGTTCTCTTCTCCCCTTGAAGAGCAGACAGGAAGTTCTCTGGGGTCACATCCTATAAGATCGTGATTGTCATATTAAATCATCATTGTTGAAAGTTATAATTATTAAACATGTAACTATGTCAAAACAAAAGAAATATTACCGCTCCAGTGTAGTCCTTTGGAACTCCTGAGTACACGTTTTTTGAATCAACTACACTGATAATTGCTCCATCTGCTGGGTTACTGGAGGCAGTAAAAGCCAGAAAAGTTAAAATGTTTAAACGCAGTCAGTTCCTACAATCTTATCGACACTTTTCTATGATGACGTGTTTCTATAATTATTAAATGTAGCAAAGATTGCTATGCTGTCTTTGTAATGCACGTGTGAGGAAATGACGGTCAATTTTACATCTTTCTCTCTTCTGTCTTCTGTAATCAATCTCTCTATTTTCTTCCTCTTTTGCAAAGTCTTGCAAATGCTGTTATCATGCATTATCTTTTCTATTTTGCTATTAACAAACCCTAGAAATGTGTCTCTGTTACACTGTTGTTCCCGCACTACTAACTAGTTTAGCACAGAAGATTGAGAACATTTGTAAAACGCATATACTCAAAAGCTTCGGGAAATTACTCACATTGAATTGTGAGCGATGTCATCATACATCATCACCACAATCTGCTCATCAGGAATTCCATGTTCCTTAATTATCTGATAATGAAGGCACACATTGGCCTGAAACGCAAATGATAAAGATGATTTCAGTCACTGTCATCATTTATAAACTAAGACACATGACACCTTTGTGAGTTTATGAGCAATATTTCTTAAAAATAATGAAAAAACCCCCCACAAACCTGGTTTTTGTAATGTTCCCAGCCCTTTGAGCCGGAGACAAGGAGAATCCATTTTTTCCCAGACATTTCTTGAGTGTTTTCAAAGTTAAGTCTGTTGGAATCAATAATAATAATAACAATTTAAAACTAAATTAACATTGTTCTAATCTAATCTTCTATTGCTTTTAATTGACTAACATGCATTTTAATGGCTTTTACAATTATGATGCATTTCAAGAAACACAGAAAAGAACACAAGTATTTGATATGTTATAAAGTTTAGGATGATATAACAATGAGTTCAGGTTTTAAACTTAAGTGTTGCTTTCTATTCATGAAGTGCTTAAATGTCAATCACTCGTCATGTTGTTAAAAATACTGGTCAAAAATGTTTCTTTTTTACCCAGTTATCTACATAATTTAGTACAGTTTCTATAGTGATTCAGATAATGTAGATGCCATCATACCTGTGTTGAGTATCAGGTGTTCCTGTGTGCCTGTCCTGGGGATTCCTGGTGGTTTTAGTCAGACAGCCTCTGTCTTTATATAGGCAGTTTATCCCTTTCATTTGAGACTCATGGGCGGAGAGTTTGTGCTGGTGGGAGTGTGTATTTCATATTTTGCAATAATTTTCATATTCTCTTTAATTGATGTCAGTTGGTGACTTTGTAACCATCTTAAACTGATATTTGAATTAGAATTAAGTTGATTCGGTTTTAAACTTTTGAGACGGGACACTTGTTACGTTAAAATTTACACACAAGTAATCAAATTGGAAATATAAAGCTCATCCACAGGTTTATTTTAGAGTTATTATTATTATTTACTGAATGTAATTTGAGTTGCTACAGTTGTCAGAAAGGGAAAATACATACAGTCGCAATTTGTTTCCACAGAATCACTAGTTTTAAAAAAAAAAATTATAAATAAAAAAAAAAATATGACTTAAGGACTTTAAAAATGCCTTCATGATTTTTACTTGCAAAATTGATAAAATCAGATAAAATGATAACCATGCATTAGGGGTGTGATGAGATCTCGTGCCACAGCCATCTCGTGCTAAATGCCCAGTCATCGGATTACAGTGAGAAATGCCTTGAAAAGCATTTCCCGGCGGCTCTTTGAAACTAATAACTGAGTTGTATCTTGCTTTGTCTGGGTGTCCTGGGTCACCCGATACATCTTATCTTTTGTGATGGCAAAATAAGGATATGAGAGTGGTTGGTCTGGATGGATGTGCTGTCTGTCGATCGTGCGGACCTGATCAAATGCGCTGTTGAGCGTTTCATCTCGGGACTGTTCCAGAGGAAAATCATCGCGTTCAGAAATAATTTTTCTTTCAATTGTGCTTCGTTCCTCTGAGACAGGCACCGAGGGTCCCGGCACAGCCTCTCCAGCCTGAACTAGCGCTCTCTTCTCCTGCCTCTTTTTTTTTTATCTCAGAAGCACCCGTACATAGATGTGCCAATAGTGTTTTAAACCCCGGCCAATTGGTTCTCAAACTCAGCGGGTGCTGGTTATTGGCCACCTCTAGACTATGTTTTTGGCCCCGAAATTAGATAGTGATTGGCATTAAAGGTAACCCACCACCTCGTTTCTCTCTACCCGGCCTTTTCTGAACTCACCGCATTAACCCTATAACTGCTGGTGCAAAATAAAACAGCAATTTCAAAACAGTTATAAAGAGTCTGTGTGCTAACTTTGATTATGGTTGCACTTATTGTTTCCACTTAAGACTTCAAGGAGTTCATTTTGGAGGTTACACACAGCCTCAATCAGACGTTTTGAAAGCTCGTACATGTACAGTAAAGTCTGAAGAGACTCATGTGAAATTAAACAGGAGAAAAGGCAGTCAATAAAAACCTTTTACAGTGCTTGTATATTGTTTTATTTCAGTGCATTTGATAATTCATACTCATTAAGTAGACCTGAAATGACATGCATTAGAAGATTATTAGTTTAAAGATTGCAAAATGCATCTGCATACTATTTTGCCAGTCATGAATTTTGTCATTGAGAAATTCTGAAAAATTGTGCAAAAATCTCATCTCTTTCTCGGGGACCCATCTCATTTCTCATCTCGTTTTTCGAGAAAAGCATCCCGTCACACCCCTACCATGCAACCGTCTACTATAGTATTGCTTCAGACATTGCGCAATAGACGAAGAACATTTTATTCTTCATTCTTTTGAAGGAGTGGAAGAATTGTCAAAGTTTGTTAAATCATTAAAAATACACAACATGTGTGTTAGACCCTATACCAACTAAGCTACTGATTGAGATGCTTCTAATCTAGAAGTCATAAATTCACTCCTTATATATGATTAATTCATCATTGTCATTATGTTCCAAAAAACTTTCAAGCTACTTATAAGCCTCTCATTAAAAACAACACAACTTTACCCGAGAAGATTTGTTCATTACAATCCGATCTCAAATCTCCCTTTTCAGTGAAAAATACTAGATAATAAATTGTGTTTGAGATTTCCAGTCAGAATTTAAATTTCAGTGACATCAAAGGTACGTTTCAACATACTTTCTCATGAATCAGAAATTCATGATCCCACACAAATTCTTAATGTATGAATTTCAATTATTTTTTCCCCCCATCAAAATCTTACCTTGTTTCTTTGGTGATTTATAATGGACTAGACTAGATTATGTCAAAATAGAATGCATTCAACGATTGTAAATGTGTGTTCATGTGTGTACCTGGTAATCCCTACATTGTGAGGTCCAAATGTCCCTAGTAATATAATATAATATAATATAATATAATATAATATAATATAATATAATATAATGGCATTTTTGAACTTGATGGGACTTTTTTTTAATCCCTACATTGTGAGGTCCAAATGTCTGTAGTAATGTAATATAATATAATATAATAAAATATAATATAATGGCATTTTTGAACTCGATGGGACTTTTTTTTTGTTCCCATGAGGAGCTTATAAATACAAAGGATTTTTTTTGACAATGCAAAAATGTGTAAATACACACACACAAATATAAATACTGTAGTCTCTATATGTTAATAGACTTCAGTTCTTCAATCAACTGTATTAAGAAAATACTCTAATTATTGTTTGATAAGCTTATGTACTCTTAAGCTCAAAATACCTTAGCATTTCCCCCGAAAGGGAACTTTAAATACGTTAGTTCTTTTTTTTTATTATGTGCTTTGAACCTAACTTTTATTGGACAATGTTTGCATAAGTATTAACAGTTCATTAAGATGATTACAAATACATTAAGCCTATCCCCACAGTTAAACATAACTACTTAAAAAAAAACGTATACAGTCTATACACATCATAATTCTGTCAATATGAATTACAAATAAATACTTGGTAGATTGCATTGATAAAACACATCAGTTAGGATTAGGAGAATATACAGTTTGTACAGTACAAAAAACATAATTTTTATATGTGTGCCAAAAAGTATTTAGTCAGCCACTGATTATGCTAGTTCTCCTACTTATAATAATGAGAGATGTCTGTAATTTTCATCATTCAACTTTGAGAGACAAAAAGCGATAAAAAAAAATCCAGGAAATCACATTGTAGGATTTTTAAAGAATTTATTTGCAAATGATTTGGTCACCCACAAACCAGCAAGATTTCTGGCTCTTACAGACCTGTAACTTCTTCTTTAAGAAGCTCTTCTGTCCTCCACTCGTTACCTGTATTATTGGCACCGGTTTGAACCCGTTATCTGTATAAAAAGACACCTGTCCACAGCCTCAAACAGTCAAACTCCAAATTCAACCATGGCCAAGACCAAAGAGCTGTCGAAGGTTTGCCAGGGGGCAATGTACTGGCTGGAAATGTAAGCACATATACTGGTTTAAGCAGGGGGACACGCCTGGCAGGTGAAGTTTGCCAGAGAGCATATGGATGATCCAGAAGAGGATTGGAAGAATATAATGTGGTCAGATGAAAATCCAAAATATAACTTTTTGGTTAAAACTCAACTTGTCGTGTTTGGAGGAAGAAGAATGCAGAGTTGCATCCCAACTGTGAATCATGGGGGTGGAAACATCATACTTTGGGGCTGCTTTTCTGCAAAGGGGACAGGAAAACTGATCCGTGTTGAGGGAAGAATGAACGGGGCCATGGATCGTGAGATTTTAAGTCAAAACCTCCTTCCATCAGTGAAAGCCTTGAAGATGAAACGTGGCTGGATCTTCCAGCATGACAATGATCCCAAACACAGCGCCCGGGCAACAAAGGAGTGGCTCCGTAAAAAGCATTTCAAAGTCCTGGAGTGGCCTAGCCAGTCTCCAGACCTCAACCCCAAAATTTGTGGAGGGAGTTGCCCAGCGACAGCCCCGAAACATCACTGCTCTAGAGGAGATCTGCATGGAGGAATGGGCCAAAATACCAGCTTACAGGAATTACAGGAAACGTTTGACCTTTGTCATTGCCAACAAAGGTTATGTTACAAAGTATTGAGTTGGACTTTTCTTATTGACCAAATACTTATTTTCCACCTTAATTTACAAATAAATTCTTTTAAAATCCTACAATGTGATTTTCCTGGATTTTTCTTTTCATTTTGTCTCTCATAATTACCTATGATGAAAATTACAGACCTCTCTCATCATTCTAAGTAGGAGAACTTGCACAATCAGTGGCTGACTAAATACTTTATCGCCCCACTGTAATATACATTTACGTGTGTGTTGCTCAAGTGATCTTTGTCTTGCCTACTTGTTGCCACACCTGTGACTCAACTTACATTGCATTTCCACAAAATCTGTTGAGAAATTACTATGGTACATCTTTGATCAGTTTTGGAGTGATGTCCTAAGAGTTAAGTTAATCACTGTGTAAATTATAGTAAAGCAAATAAGCAAAGCTAGAATTTTTGATGAATTCTCAATTGACTAAGAATTATTTTTTCAGTTTCAGAAATCGCAAAGCCGTTATATCGAATCTATATCTGTGGAAATGTTCCAAACAATTTATTAGTTAACCATTAAGATTAGCTGGGTTAAAAAATTGACAAATGTATTAAAATGAACCACAAGAGATGCAAATGAAAAGTGTTATAGTGATTAGCATTATTGTACAGTTAATCATTTATATCGATGAAACACTCATTTTGTTAAGTAAAAAAGATACTTTGCAATTGTGTTTTAATATAACTGAAAATATGCCAGAATGTCTGTAAACCGTGGATTTTTGATGACCTGAAGCTTGAAAAGCTTGAATATTAAAGCAGTTATGTACAGATGAAATGTCAGAGCTCGCACGCCTCTGGAGCAACTAGGGGTTAAGTGTCTTGCTCAGGGACACATAGTTGATTCGAAACTTGGTCTCTCACACCAAAGGCATGTGTCTTATCCACTGCGCCATCACCACCCCCCAATATGTAATATACAAATTAATTATTATTATTAATAATAGTCATTTGTATAAAATATTTATTTTTATATATAGAAAGAAATTCCAGAAGATTTTATTACTTTTGTGAATTCCTAACACACTCCAATGCACCTTCTTATACACTTTTCCCATTAATGGTACTATAATGGCCCGTTGCACTTTGAAATGTGGACTGCAGCCTTCAGGCTGTCAAAATAGCATATTAAGAATTATTAAACACATTTAAACAATTATCCTGAAAAAAAATTACACAAAGTTAAAGGTGCTATATGTAGTTTTTAGCGGCCTCTATCAATTGTTACAAGAGCTCTCGTGCTCATGCTCGAACACAAGAGCGAACACTCACGGTACACGGACACACTCAGATTTTCAACACACCAGAGAAAGAGTCACACAACATGCTGGAAACTCATGTAAACTCCCACTGCAACATTACAATAATAGGCTACTGTCATCAGCTTGACGTTGAGCTAATGCTCCATGCTCGTACCATGATAACGTTATATTTGTGGTGTTTTCTAGCATAAAATATTTCACTAACTATTTGTGTCTCTTTCACAATCAGCAATGTCAACATAGGTGAATGTATAATAAGATAACAAAAACGGTTAGTGAACTAGACTGAACAATCTCAGTGTAACAGTAAGATCGTAGGACATTACTGTACTGAACGTGTCTGTAAATGTGTATTATAAACAATATGATAGTAGTGGGATGAGTAGGGATGGGTACCGAAACCCGGTATTAAACGGGCCCCGGTACTGAATTTTGAAAGACCGTTGTATCGATAAGCTCGGACGTTATCGGTTCTGCTGTCGGTACTGGAGAAATTATTTATCATTCCTATAAAGACGTTGTCTTGAACATGTGTAAATGCGCCATCCTTTTCTATATATAAACTATATTTTAATTAAACCATTTGTCTGTGATGCAAATTTGAAATTCGCAGTTCAGAAGAGAGAGAGAAGAGAGAGAGCGATCTCTCACGCAAAGCCACAGCACGCGCAACACGACAGCTCTTGCTTAATGAGTGACAATGAGGACAAAACTACACATTCAACGTGGTTACACTTTAGATGTGGGATATTATTCTAATATATTTTGTATTTCGGCTTCCAAAGATTATAAAAAGAAGATATTTGAGATAAAACCGTTAAAAAACAAGACGCATGATCTGTCCAGCTTAACTTCCTTTAGCCTACTTCACAGCACTGCGGAGCGCTGTCAGTTCTTCCTAAAACCCAAACGTACCGTCATAATCAGCACGATCGGCGATTGTTGCAAAATGCTGTCTTCTACTGTTGCAAGATCAAAAAATGGCTATTAAAAACACAAAAGCCTGCGCAAGAGACGCTGTTCACAAGGCGGTGTGCGCTCCGAAACGAACTGCAACGAGTCAAGAAAAGTAGCCATAGCCTACTTTGGGCTTTGTAACCTTTGTGTGTCCTTAACTATCAAATATACATAAAAATGTCAAAATGACCAGCTCTAAGATTCACTTAAACACAGTTTATTCACTTAAACACAATTATGTCTTAAATGGACGTAAATAATAGGGAGAAAATGATGGTGCTTCAGTTACCGATTAGATTTGCTCTCGGTCTTAAAGGGGCAGCAGTCTAATAGCCTAAACCTGCTGACGATTAAGCCATTAATGCAAATCAAACAACAAAAGGCAAAGAAAATCACTCACAGCTTTTGAATAAGTAACTTTAGATTTAATAAGCATTAATCTATCTATGATAAGCTATACAGTGCTATTTTATATTTGATTACTAAATTAGGTTTCTTTTCAGACAGAAACCTATAATTTGTATCTTTGATTAATTGTATTCTTGTGTTTGTACATGTTTTTTTTCTTATGTGTCCTTTTTGTATATAAAACAAAAAAAGCCTGCACATTGCTGCATAACAAAAATATATTTTTCTTCGTTTTGCTTTTTCTATTTTACATTTCAAAATATAGAGTTTAATTATGTTCTTAATTCTTATAAAAAATTTAAAAAAAAAACACCAAAAAGAACCGATAAGAATACAGTTAAAGTACCGGATCGATAAGCGGTATCGGTAAGAGTAGTAATACCGATAAAACCTTAACGATACCCATCCCTAGGAATGAGTGACGTTAGACAGTAGATCTAGTACAAAAAAATAAAAGTTACATCCTAAAGCTCCTACTTTTTGTTATCCTGGAACAGTCTTTTGTATTCATGTCATGTCTCTTGTTGTAGTTTAGCTTGGTATTTCAGGTTTGGTTTTACTCTATATTTGCATTTATGTATGTGATATTTAGTGAAAAATGTTTAGACTTCAGTTGTCTCGCAAATCAGAAAACGAAATGAATCCAGCCCTTTGAAAGACTCGGCTCAAAGGCCGTTTAGCGCCCTCTGGAGGAAGACACCATATCATATATTTCCAATACCAAAAATCCAAGTACAGGCTATTCCAAATACAGGCTAATTCCACTGTGTATAAAACACAAAATTGGCCTACTTCAAATGATTATTCATACAGTATGTAAATAATATGCACTACTTTAACAACAAGACACAGAAAACTAATACAGAATTGCAGTCACAACAGTGATCAGTTAAAGTTTTACTGATCGCTGGTTGAAGTTTATGACCCATCCATTTCGGGAATCAAAACGATCTCTGTTTCCCAGTGGTCAATACGACTTGAGCGGGCGTTCATGTCCAACTCTTAACTAGGATACTTGTGTTTATGATCATTCTGATAGCATGTGAAGACAGCATATATTCCCAAAAGCATCTTTGATAACCATCCTAACTATATAGGTTACAGAACATGGTGCGGCATATTTACTGTATGTAGCAACAGACACTGGTTGGCATACGGCACAAGTGTAAGACAAGAACCAATGTGAATATAGTACAGAGATGAAAAGAGTCCCTGAAAACCATACTTGATTAAATAGTACAGATACCTACAGCAAAAACAACTACATTACAAGTCACCAATTCCAATACCACTTGAGTAAAAGTCTGATTTGAACAGTATATAACCGTGGAGGACAGCAATCAATCACATGTTTATTTCCTGTTTCCGTTGTGGTTCTTTCTGGAGATTTTGGCTACGTTCACACTGCAGGGCTTAATGCTCAATTCCGATTTTTTGAAAAAATTCGATTTTTTTGCAAGGCCGTTCACATTTCCAATTAAATGCGACCTTTTGTGATCTCCTGTGTGAACGTGAAATGACCCAGAAGTGACCCGCATGCGCAGAAGAGTAATCAACGGTCCAAGACGTCACTTGTTGTTTGCAGAATAATTCTTTTTTTTCATATGTTGCGAGCTTTTGTTTTATTATTATTATTATTGCCACAGCCCATATACAAACACAGACAATAATTATTTTATCGACGGGCAGTTTGCACATAAATGTAAGATTTTTCCGATCCTCACCGACCTCGTCATAAAACCCGTTTAATTGATAGTGCGTGTCCACGGCGCTCCGTGCTTTGTCACCGGCGGCCGCGGTGTTGCCAGATTGGGTGGTTATTCGCTATATTTTAAGGCATGTTCACATGTGTTTTAGCCAGGTTTTCGCTTGGAAGGCTCTATATTTGGCACCCTACTGTACAAAGTTATACTGACAGAGAGCGCACGTTCATGCACTATCGTTCATTGAACGCGTTCAGGCACAACACTGGGGAAGAGACACGTCTGCAGTGGCCCATAACAGTGCAGAAACGCGTTGGAGTTAGCGTGTATTGGCTGGCTACAGGTGCGTGCAATGACGTGCGGGTCGGATATATGTGACCTGGCCGTTCAGATTGAAGTCGCATTTCAAAAGATCGGATACATATCGGATTTAGACCACATACCCAAGTGGCCTGGGTCGCATTTGAAAAGATCGGATCTGTGTCGTTCAGACTGTCATGAAAAAATCAGATACAGGTCGCATAGGGGCAAAAAAATCGGAATTAGGTCGTTTCAGCCTGCAGTGTGAACGTAGCCTTTGTGCCTGTGATCGTACTTTCTGTTGTTGTGATACTTTTCTACCGTGGCTGCTTATATTCTCCGGCAGTTCATTGAAAGATCAGATGTGTTCACTCCTCCCGAAATTACATTTATGAACTTCACTTATATCACAATAAACTGTAGTATATTGGTAGCATATTTCACTCTTTGACCAACAGAGGGCAGCTTTTGACCATATTTTAAAATTAAAGTTACTTTCAGAAAGAACCGCTGACTCTTACAAGTGACTCAACATTTTAACACAATATAATAACAATGATGTCAATATAAATAATGAGAGCTTCCCATATACGCTAGCAAGGTTCACGTCATTCAGAGATTTAGAGGCAGTTTTTATGGAGGTATTTTGTGATATTGATGGATGTACAGTCTTTAGAATTGGTTTTGCACTCTTAGTGATGACTCTCCATATAAATCTAACTTAAAGCTGACATTTGTTTTGTGAAGGGAAAGCGATCCACAATATCCTGAAAACTGGATTTGTCCATTATAATGCAAAATCTTGAATGACAATTTACACTAAAAACACCTTTGACTACTTAACCCAATTAATATCCAGTGTTTACTAATGCTGACGTTCCAATAATAAAAATGATAAGAGCACTTGGAGGTTTATAACAGCAAACAGCCTGAGCAGGGTCCGGCAGGTACCGATGGTCTGAAGGTTTGAGAAATATCAGGCAATATCACTCATTTTTAAGAAAAGTAAAATCAAAGCTTACTTGGCCTATAAACTTCTTCAAATTCACCTGTCTGGATATGATTGTATCTGCCTCTGCTCTTAAAATACATTCGTCTACCTAATTTCAAGGAGTTAAGCGTAAGTCTTTAGGTCAAAAGGTTAAGAAACAAATTCATTCAAACTTTTGACTAGTACTGTATCTCTTCTAAAGGATAATATTTGAGTAATATTAATGTATCTCATACAGTTTATATCTGTTATGATATATTTATGAAAAAATCAGTTTTGCTTTGTGGTTTATCACAGGTGTAACAAACACAAATGATGCCATCAAGTTGTTGTTAGAGCACGCATCTTCCAGAAATTCTGCTGTAATCAGGTTTTATAGTAATGTTGAACAGGTCATTCCAGCAATACAATCACTGTTTGCCATTACGTTTCAACATACATGCAGCATATTTAAAGTAACTGCACACTTGTGCAAAAGTGAACTTTTGAACACCACAAATGTTAAATCCATGCATTTAAATAACCATCCTAAATGTGTAAATTTGTACAGGCCAGTCCAATAAATCACTTCTATCTAAATGCGTGCTCTTTGTGTGATTTTCATGCATGATTTTCTGCATCTCTTTGTAGTGAGTGAAATTTATTAAATAAGCAGATTAGAAGTGAAGTTACCCTTCATCCTTCTTTTAAGACTGTTAAAAAAAAAAGCTGTCAAATCCATGCACATACATAAAATAACACAGTACACACTATCTTTTTAACCTTGTTCCTAAGTTTTATTTGATTTTTGGTACAATATTTCACAATATTAATTTTTTTAGGTTCTATTTTTGATCAAACAATGCAGCCTTGGTGAACATAAGAATTTAAGAAAAAATAACAGGAAGAAGAAGAAATAAATCAACCCCAAACCAGGAACCTTAATGATAGTGTATGCTATTTCAGCCCGTTCTCATCCCAAGGCGTCAACTGATGCTTTTGACCTTGTGTTAACATCCGACGCACATGGCACCCTTTAGCGTCAATATTAGACGCATGGTCAAAAGTGTCAGTTAGATGACGCCCTAGGCCTAGTATGAGAATGCGTTGGCTATTTTGCAATACATTTAATTTCAATCATAAAGCTAAAGTCTGAAACAAGAAACTATAAAAGGTCATCAGAATCACTCGGGTCATTTGCATGAGCCTCAGCTGGATGTTTTCTGGAACAAGGTTTGGACAGCTTGTTGGGTGTTCATTTTTGCAGAAATTCACCGAGGAGACAATCAGTGATTTTCTAAAAGAAAAGAAAAAAATGAAAGTGAACAGAAATCCAATTTAGAAAAAAGTACATTATTCATGTATTTTGTGAATTTATATACACACACACACGTGTTCATATGTGAAATTCAAATAAATCAAATAATAACATAAGTTTCTTATTGTGTAAAGTATATAAAGTATATTGTATAGAGTTTTTTATTTTTAATACCTTGTCCCCAAACTGGCAGGGGCAGGCTTCATCTTCAGTGAAAGTAGGTTGTTTATTCTTTACCAGTTCATGGAATGTGTCTTTAGTAAAGTCAACCTGTGAATATAAAGACAAATACACACATTTGTCATGTTTACTTTGTGCCTGTAATGAGATCAGAATGTTAATCTTCAAATACAATTTGCAGTTTAAAGTTCACTGACAGAAAACACGTACCGTGTTAAGGTGCCTCAACCAAGTACTTGAGAATAAATCAGAGGCGTAGACTTTCCTCTGGGCATCATAATCAGTGGGAGTGTTTTCGATGTATTTGTGACATGAAGTCAATGCAAAGACTGTGTGACAGAAAATGTGTTATTGTTATACACACAACTTTCAAATAAAAAAAAAACTAGTGTGACTCTGGTCAAATAAGACAGGACCATTAGTTGTGTTTTTCATAGCATCTTACCGTCTATATCCTTGGGAAGTCCTTCGAACATCGATCCAGAGTAATCGCTGTCCATGTATATCACCATCTACAGCACATACACATGATGAGGAAATAGTAAGATTTAAAAATACAGTTAACTCATTCCCTTTACAAAAGCAGTTTTATATCACTAAAGGATGTTGTTGCCCCTTTCAAAAGCGTTGCAGTAGCAGTTGTGAAAGTAGAAGCCTTGTGTGACTGTAGGGTAAGATTGTTAATATGTTCATTTTTAATATTCTGCTCACCAAGGCCACATTTATTTGATAAAAAAAAAGTAATATTGTAAAATTTAGCGACAATTTAAAATAACTGTTTTCTATTTTAATATGTTTTAAGATGAACATTGATAACAATGAGAAATATTTCTTGAGCATCAAATCAGCATGTTAGAATGATTTCTGAAGGATCATGTCACCCTGAAGACTGCAGTAATGATGCTGAAAATTCATTAATTACATAAATTACAGTTAATTCACATTGAAAACAGCTGTTAAATTGTAATATTATTTCACAATATTGCTGTTTTTTATCAAATAAATGCAGCCTTGGTGAGCAGAAGAGACTTAAAAAAAAAAAACAATCTTACTGATCAAATGCTTGAACTGCATTGTGTGTGTGTGTGTGTGTGTGTGTGTATATATATATATATATATATACTGTATGTATGTAATAGGGCTGTCAAACGATTAATCGCGATTAATCACATCAATAAAAATCAATAAAAGTTTGTTATTACAAAATATATGTGGGTGCACTGTGTATAATTATTTTATATATAAATACACACACATGCTTGTTTAAGAAATATTTTCATGTATATACTGTATATAGATTTATATATAATTTATATTATGTATAAAATATAAATATTTTATAGATAAATAATATTTTTTTCTTAAATATACATGCATGTGTGTCTATTTATTTATATATATACAAAATAATTATACACAGTGCACCCACATATATTATGTAAACACAAACTTTTATTTGGATGCGATTAATCACCATTAATCGTTTGACAACCCGTGTATATATATATATATATATATATATATATATATATATATATATATATATATGTAAATCATGTTTATAAAACGTGTTTTTTATTCAGCTAAATTAATAAAAAATAAAACGTAAAAGTCATGTGAACATTACTGAATACTTACCTTTGAAAATTTGTTCCCATGATGCATGCTCTTGAGCGTGTTAATGAAAGCTTTGGGTTTAAGCTGTCATAAAACACACTGAATTAATGGTCATGAAGTCTGCAGGTTGTCAGATTAAACACAACAGTTCCTATTTCCTTATTCTTGGATTTACATGCAAAATTAATTAATCGTTTTATTCCCTTAATTTACCTTTTCATACTGGGTAAATAAAGTCATTTTTGAGATGATCACTTAAAAACACTCAAAACCATTAAAAGCAAATAAATAAAGAATAATATATTGAAAAGGTTTTGTCAATTGTGTATCCACTGAAACACTTAAAAAATGTGACGCTAGTTCTTTTGCTTTTTACTATATTAGTATTGTTATATTTGTTCATATAAAAGATTCCTTAACATTTATTGTTTTTCTGAGAAATTTTGTGGGCAGAATTTCTTTCCCACAGGAATCCGTGCGATTGGGAGTTTTGCATGAGGGTGAAAATGTTCCCCATCGTTTTTGCTCATATTCAAGTTAAGACAGAAAACTGCTTGGTTTAAAAGTGAATTATTTGACATCAGTGAGCTTCATACATTGCTACACTCTTGAGATTGGCATTTTTACATCAGAATATTTTTAGCACATCATTATTAATATACTGTATATCGTGTCCATTCTGGTAGTCTCTTTTATACTTACTGCCTTTTCAGCAAATTGAAACCCGCCTTCTTGTCCCAGACCGGTCATGTAGATGTAGATGTTGTCATCGGGTCCACTGCATTAAATGAAAATAATAATCATTTTAGCAGCAATTACAGGGCCAACCACTGAAGCGGCAGATCCGGTGCAGTTATTTCATTGTACAGCATCCCTGGTGATAATTGTAGGCAAAGTGGTTTCCAAAATCCACATGTAGAATTATTTATAACGTGAAACAACTGCTTTTGACCAGTTAGTGGTGCCGTCACCTAATTAAAAGACAGTTGTGTATTTTAAAAAAATCCCATACTCTCCTGAGTAGATACTCTTGAATAAATTATTACTTTTTAATGGCTAAAAAAAGTATGTTCTTTATAGTATGAGTGTGTGTTTTATGAATGTAATAATCTGCCATGTTGTCCTCATCACATGACCTATAGCGTCAGTTGTGTCGCGTCACTGCCATTCATAAATCTCTCCTGTGAAGCGACTGATGCTGCAGGTCACATGAAAATGACAACATGGCGAATGTAGTGCGTACAGATTACATTAATACTACACACACTAATACTATATAGAACATACTTTTTAACGATCATGGAGTAATTACTTATTTAAAAAAAAAAAAAAAAAAAGACTCAAGGGAGTGTGTGTTTTTGGACGCAGCCAGCCGAAAGAAGGTCATCTGAGGATTTTTTGCCAACTCTTTTATGAGTTCTGTGAAGACATGCTTCTTTTGTCACATACTGTTTTTTTGCCTTCTATTTAGTACCGGCCATCTTTTTTTTTTTTAATAAATAATGGTTATTAATTAATAATAATTTATAACATGACTTTGATATCATTGAAAGATTTATTCTTTACAGACAAACAAACCTGGCTATGACTTTTTTTTGGTCCGTTCTCTTCTCCCCTCGAAGAGCAGACAGGAAGTTCTTTGGGGTCACATCCTATAAGATCATAATTGACATATTTAATCATTATTGTTAAGTTATAATTGTGCTCAGATATAGAATAAAAACATCAAATCAAAACTAAACATGTTACCATGTCAAAACAAAACAAACAACATTACCGCTCCAGTGTAGTCCTTTGGAACTCTTGAGTACACATCTTGACCATCAATTATACTGGGGATTTGTCCATCAAATTTCGAGTTACTGCAGGCAGTGAAGAAAAGTGTTAAACGCAGTCAGCTCCAACAATCTTATCGACACTTCTATAATGACGTGTTTCTATAATTATTAAATCTTGCAAAGATTTTTATGCAAAGAAACGCATCATACTCAAAAGCTTCGGGAAATTACTCACTTTGGATTGTGAGCGATGTCATCATACATCATCACCACAATCTGCTTATCAGGAATTCCATGTCTCTTGATAAGCTGATAATGAAGGGACACATTGGCCTGAAACGCAAATGATAAAGATGATTTCAGTTACTGTCATCATTTATAAACTAAGACACTTCACACCTTTGTGAGTTCATGAGCAATATTTCTTAAAAATAATGAAAAAACACAAACACAAACCTGGTGTTTGTAATGTTCCCAGCCCTTTGAGCCGGAGACAAGGAAAATCCATTTTTTCCCAGACATTTCTTGAGTGTTTTCAAAGTTAAGTCTATTGGAGTCAAAAATAAAATATAAATACTAACAATTTTAAACTGAATTAACATTGTTCTAATGCTTTTAATTGGCTAACATGCATTTTTAATGACTTATACATTTATGATGTTTTAAGAAACAGAAAAGAACACAAGTATTTGATATGTTATGAAGTTTAGGATGATATAACAATGAGTTCAGGTTTTAAACTTAAATGCATAGTTCACTTTGAAATTAATTTTTGATATGTTTTAGTTTACCTCAAGGGCATCCAAGATGTAGGTGTCTTTGTTTCCACAGTATTTTCAATTTTGACATTTTTCGGTCAAACCGTTGTTGTCTATCAGTCATATAATGCAGGTTTAGGGGGTCCACCCTCGGTCCACCTCAAAGAGCATGCACAGAGAAGTCCAAATTAAACATGATTTAATGACTCGTAAATGTAAGTACACATTGATGTCCTAAGACACGAAACGAGCGGTTTGTGTGAGAAAACGAACAGTATTTATATTGTTTTTACCTTGTAACCACAGCCACGTCCAACTGATCAGAAGGCACGGGCACTTCGGTCTGCACATGTGCTGGAAGTGATCGCTTGCGCGTGTACGTCACTCATTATTTACACAGAGATTTCGGAAGTTTTACCTTTCACTGTGAAGATCTAAACATATTTAGATATACAGGAAATTGCAATGGAAGACGATTTTGATATATCTAAATATGTTTAGTGAAAGGTAAAACTTCCGAAATCTCTGTGTAAAAAATGAGTGACGTACACGCGCAAGCGATCACTTCCAGCACATGCGCAGACCGAAGCGCCCGTGCCTTCAGATCAGTGGGACGTGACTGTGGTTACACGAGGTAAAAACAATATAAATACTGTTCGTTTTCTCACACAAACTGCTCGTTTCGTGTCTTAGACCATCAATGTGTACTTACATTTACGAGTCATTAAATCTTGTTTAATTTGGACTTCTCTGTGCATGCTCTTTGAGGTGGACCAAGGGTGGACCCCCTAAACCTGCATTATATGACTGATAGACAACAACGGTTTGACCGAAAAATATCAAAATTGAAAATACTGTGGAAACAAAGACACCTACATCTTGGATGCCCTTGAGGTAAGCTAAAACATATCAAAAAATAATTTCAAAGTGAACTATCCCTTTAAGTGTTGCTTTCTATTCATGAATTGCTGTAAGGTCAATCACTTGTCATGATGTTAAAAATACTGGTCAAAAATGTTTCTTTTTTACCCAGTTATCTACATAATTTAGTACAGTTTCTATAGTGATTCAGATAATGTAGATGCCGTCATACCTGTGTTGAGTATCAGGTGTTCCTGTGTGCCTGTCCTGGGGATTCCTGGTGGTTTTAGTCAGACAGCCTCTGTCTTTATATAGGCAGTTTATCCCTTTCATTTGAGACTCATGGGCGGAGAGTTTGTGCTGGTGGGAGTGTGTATTTCATATTTTGCAATAATTTTCATATTCTCTTTATTTGATGGCAGTTGGTGACTTTGTAACCATCTTAAACCGATATTTGAATTAGAATTAAGTTGATTCGGTTTTAAACTTTTGAGGTGGGACACTTGTTACGTTAACGGTTACATACAAATAATCAAATTGGAAATATGAAGCTCATCCACAGGTTCTCTCTTTTTTAAAATAATTTAATTATTATTATTATTATTTATTAAATTTCATTTGAGCAAGTTGCTTCAGTAAAGTTGTCAGAAAGGGGAAATACCTACAGCCACAATTTGATTCCACTGAATCACTAGTTTTTAAAAATTTGAACACTTTTTTTCATAAAGAAAAAACCTGTCCAGATTAAATATTTTAAAAATATGCAAAAAAAAAACATGTCTTTAGGATTTTTTTTTAATACTACGAGTCACGACTTTACAGCTTTATTAGACAGGTGAGCAAATGTACATAAAACAAATAAATGTTATAACGCTTGCTTGACATGTTGAAATGTTAGAATATGGTCAGTCTTATGTTGATCTAGCTGCTAGTTTCATATAGCAAACGAACTGAAACGTAGAATAACATTATAACTTTCAACACACATTTAAATGTCGTTTAGTGTGATAGTGTAACGTTATACCGGGTGGAACAGCACTGTGTTTCCCTCACAAGTTTAATTAATCTAATAAACTGACCTGTGTGAGTAATCCAGCACTTGCGTGTCGTTCAATAGGATGAAATTTCCTTATTCCTTTATATCCGCGGGACTCACGTGTGATATATGTCTCTTATTAGCAATCGCGAACTGCTTCTTACCACTGTAATGTTAAAAAACAAGAGGGTTTTCACTAATCCATAAACATTATTAGATCCATCAGCTTGACAGCAAGTCCCTTCATTTAGCTCGACACTGCGTCATAAACATACGCCATTGTTATTGTTGGAAACTGCGCCCTCTTGTGGCCAACAAAGCTACATATTGTAGCTTTAACGTTCATTTTCAAAACTGTGCAACTCACCGAGTGGTTGATGGTGTTCGTTGATGATTAAAAACAAATATATCGGCGCAATGTATGCTTTCAATCCGTGTTGTTTGCTATAGTGGAACTATTTTTTCAGATACCTCACAACCGCGTATAAACTTCCACTCGATATTTGAGTCTGAAGCGTTAGCACACTCCCGACCACTTGATGGCGACAACCAGGACGCTGTACGGAACACGGTGTCTAGCGCACCGTAAAAAAAGTCACAGACACAGTAGTATTTGGCAAGACGGAGAACCGAGCGAAAAGACTACAACCAAATGTAAACAGACCCCTTTCCGTTTCTGGTAGCTAGCGCAGTAATATCAACGAACACTGAGTCCTCCAGCAGACATCAATGCGATTTTTAAAAAAATGACAAATAAAACACGACAGAAACGGTATTTCGCTACGCTACTTCTTTCGGTACATCAACGAACACCACCAACCACTCGGTGAGTTGCACAGTTTTGAAAATGAACGTTAAGGGTTGTTTTATGGACATGTTTGTGCATGTCCATAGACACCCAGTCTAACGCTGTCACAGTTGATTCTAAAATAGTCAAAAAAGTCGAACCAGACCCATTGTCAAAATTTCTAAGTCCACCACTCTATTTCACTACAAAACAGACTCAAGGTGTTAAATACCGGAATTATCCTTTAATACTTATCATCGCTGTTGGGCGGAATCCTCGTATCTCCAAAACCGTTATTAGGAAATAAAATAATTTTTTTGAGTTATTAAACATTGTATTGTTAAAGTTGGTATGATACCTTATATTGTTATAGAGTGCAGAAGTTATGATGTCATTTTGTAGGCCAAAACGCAAAAGTGAGTTAGCATTTTAGCACTTCCGGTTCGCTCGCCCTAAAGTCTATGGGTTTTTTTGAATTGGTTTTTGCTAAATCGCCTGAAATAAGGTCTGTGGTTAACAAAGCCTCCAAATATTTTCACGTTTTGATCTACAACCCGAATCCCGAAAAAGTTGGGACATTTTTTAAATTTGAATAAAATGAAAACTAAAAGACTTTCAAATCATTTGAGCCAATATTTTATTCACAATTATGGATAACATAATAAATGTTTAAATTGAGAAATGTTACACTTTTATCCAATAAATGAGCTCATTTCAAATTTGATGCCTGCTACAGGTCTCAAAGTAAGTAGTAACCCTTTATTGTCACTTAGTCACAAGTACCAGTGAAATTGGTCATCAACCTGTCCATACAAACATATATACAACATGACAAGGGGGTAGACGGGACAGGAAGACGGGGAATTAAGGAAAATATTGCATGACATGAGGAAAGGTGAGTAGAAAAAGTGAACTACTTTAAACTTCAAACTACTTTAAAATTCAACTTACAGTTTTTACAATCACTTTCTTATTATTTTCAGAAGTCATTTTTTACAACTTTAGACACAAAACTCACAACCAATGATCAAAATACACATTTTTCAAAACTCTAACCCTTTTCTCAATTGCTTGGATACAATACACATAAAACTCACCTGTTCAATATGACACAACTTAATATCAAAGTACTACTATTTCAAAAGGCAATTCACACATTACATTTCAAATGAGTGTCTATTCATTTCCTTACAATGATCTAACTATCAATACAACTGTTCAAAATGAGAAGTAACTGTTGCAGTACTCTTAATGCATAGTTGTATGGAAACAGACACACAATCTTCCATGTTTACAGTAAATCATGAAAGTTTCAAGATAACGAGATTCATTGTCACCAAGTAGTGTGGAGCATGAACCAATTACACTACAATATCCACGGATGTAGCCTACTATTATATATTTTTGCTTTGATTCCAATAAACCTATGTTGTGATTGTACTGTAGTGTTTTGCATCAATATATCGCACACTTTGTTCAGTGATTCCACTAGCTATAGCTGTATTCTCACTTGAGAGATGTATATTTATTTACTGTACATGTAGTGGCATAATGAAACCTCTATCACCTATTTTGTTCTACAATATTTACAGTTTTTCTGAATTGCTAAAACACTAAACCCCATTCTCTGAACCAAATTCTCAATAGCCTCAACCAATTTGTCGAATAATCACTCTTTCTGTAAAACATTAAACAAGTTCAGGTGGTTAAAACACTGTATGCAAATCTCATGCACTCTTTTTTCAAAACTGTAAACATATTCTCACTCACTAAAACACATTTCACACTGTGATGCACTTGTTTCAAAATGCTAAACACAGGTAGGCGAAAGTTAAACACAACTACAACACAGTTGTAATCGTTTACACAACTACTCAACTCGACTTATTTCTAATTACACTTTTCACTGAATGTTGATACCAACAATGGATGGAAACAATATAAGAGGGAGAGAAGGAAGAGTATCTGTGTAAGAGGTGGTGAACAAGCAGGAAGAGGTTGAGGATGAGGAAGAGCAAGGTGTGAAGAATGTTACCAGTACTGACTCTGCTTTAGGCATTTTCCCTTTCCGTCAGAGATGACAGTGTGTATGATGTGGAGAAACTCCTCCGACCGGACCAACATGAACACATGATGCTGAAGCAGAATCAATCTCTCTCACTGACCGTGATTCTGCAGTCGCACAACTCTTCTGAGTGTACTTTACTGTAACATGCTTTTCATTGAGAGTTTTTTACCGTCACATTTTTGGCTGTTGTAGTTGGGTCGCTGTATTTTCACAGAATGCAAGTGGTGAATACTGTATACATTTGATAGGCCTACTATTCAGTATTCAGGACCATATACTTGCAGTGGATACACAATTTATTCACCTTATTACTGTATTGTCATTATAATTTTTTACGTAACTGCAAAATTTGTTTCTGTAACATGCTTTGAAGTCTGTGTTTTCCATTTTTTAATGTAGTGTCTAATGAATAATCTGTAGTGTTTATAATTTTGACTTGCAGTGTGTATGATCTGAGAGCATTGTGTGATTTTGAGCAGGGAAAATGGTTTTGAGGCAATTGTTTGATTTTGCCAGAAGAGTCAGAGGTTCTGTGAATGTGGTGTGAAAGTGTTTTTTTTTTTTTGTAGTTTTCAAGAAATGTGTTTAGCAATTCAGAAAAACTGTAATATTATACTGATGACAACTGAGGTTGTACTATCCTTTAATTTTAGTGAATTTAAAACATTCCAATGGAATTCCAAGTAAACTTGAAGTGCACTATGGCATCATTATTGTGTGCTTTAAAATAATAAAGTAATTACAGCTTAAGAATTTGCCGTTACTCACGCCGCCAGTATACAGTTATCACTTATCTAGACATCATCAGCGAAACAATGATATACATTGAATGTAGGAAACCCTACGGACTGGATTAGAACCTGGGCCTCTGCCCAACGCACTCGTTTTACCACGCAGATATGAATCACGCAAAAAAAAGTTTAGCATAAGTTCTGCTGGGAAGACTCAATTGTTACGTCCCTTATTACCCACACCGGACAGTAATGAACCCTCAAGTACATTTGAGAGGGAAATATTGTACTCTTTATTCCACTACATTTCTATCCATATCTGTGAGGACCCATTACTACTTCTAAAAAAAATAAATAAAGAAAGAAACATCTCGGAAACCCTCAATTTATTTTTTCCTTCTCAAACGAGATTGGATTGTGCAGGCGCCACTGATTGGGACAGCCAATCAGCAATCACCTTCAGCTTTCCACCTAAGTCAGATTTAGATAAGAGACGAAACCATGGACGAAACAGTGGATGAAGAGCAACAGGTCCAACCCGTGGCCCAACCTCACCAGACTATTTCAATTTTCAGAATTTTTTTTCAATGTTAAATAAAGCAACATGGTAAAAAGATGAAAATGCCTTTTACATTCTCCAAAGTATAAACATTAACATTTTTCATAACTCCATTTTAGGACGTTTCTGTCCATAAATGTAAGCACTGTGGCAGTAGTAATACAATATTATTTAAAGACTGAGAATCACAGAGAAATGTCTCAATATAAGCGGAGTAAGCAGTACGTGGAAATAAACGCAAAACTGTTTAGAACTAAAAGTGCGTTAAACAAGCAGATGAAGAAATAAAAGCCAGCAGACAACATTAACATGATCTTTCATTAACGCTGCAGGAAGGGATTGCATAATACGCCTCATTCGCGCGTCAATGGCGTCTGGTGCGTTAAGCGCGAATGATTTAGTAACGGTGCGTGTCCACTGGCATGGAGCGAGCGGAACGTAGCAAGCGCTTTCAATTCATTCCCATGGAAGTCGAGCTTCATGCTCGCGCATTGCATTATGGGATTGACAGCGGACCGGAGAAAGCGTTGAGAGCGAACGAAAACGTCAAAAAGGTTGGGCAGTTCGACTTTATGCAAATATCAAGCGAAAATTCGGTCGGCAGCCAATTGATGTGCGGTTCGGGATGTGACGTCTGTTTTGAGAAAACTGTTTTGTTCTCAAAACAGACGTCACATACCAAACCGCACATCAATTGGGTGCCGTCAGCGTTTTCCGCTTGATATTTGCATAGTCGAGAACTGCCCAACCTTTTGACGCTCTGAACACTTCCACCGGTCCGCTGTCAATCCCAAAATGCACTACGCGAGCGTGAAGCTCGACTTCCATTGCAATGAATTGAAAACGCTCGCTCCGCTCCGTAACTGGATTGACAAATTGACGGGATATCTTTGCTTGGGGCATTTATTTAAACAAAGCTTGTCTATTTCCGATTGTAATCATGTGCATCTCTGATGATTATAGCCTACTGTGTGTATATGTTGAAAAAACCAGATTAAACACACTCGCAACAGACACACCCCAAAGCGGAGACGTTATAGCGCTGCCAGTGCCACGGAGCGGAGTTTTGCCGCTGTAGTCGACACGCACCGTAAAGCTTTGTTTATAGGCCTACTTGACGCGTCCGCAAGACTGTAAAACATTAAACAAGTTCAGGTGGTTAAAACACTGTTTGCAAATCTCATGCACTTTTTTTTCAAAACTCTAAACACATTCTCACTCACTAAAACACATTTCGCACTGTGATGCGCTTGTTTCAAAATGCTAAACACAGGTACAGTAGGCGAAAGTTAAACACAACTACAACACAGTTGTAATCGTTTACACACAACGACTCAACTCGACTTATTTCTAATTACACTTTTCACTGAATGTTGATTCCAACAATGGATGGAAACGATATAAGAGGGAGAGAAGGAAGAGTATCTGTGTAAGAGGTTGTGAACAAGCAGGAAGAGGTTGAGGATGAGGAAGAGCAAGGTGTGAAGAATGTTACCAGTACTGACTCTGCTTTAGGCATTTTCCCTTTCCGTCAGAGATGACAGTGTGTGTGATGTGGAGAAACTCCTCCGACCGGACCAACATGAACACATGATGCTGAAGCAGAATCAATCTCTCTCACTGACCGTGATTCTGCAGTCGCACAACTCTTCCGAGTGTACTTTACTGTAACATGCTTTTCATTGAGAGTTTTTTACCGTCACATTTTTGGCTGTTGTAGTTGGGTCGCTGTATTTTCACAGTATGCAAGTGGTGAATACTGTATACAAACATTTGATAGGCCTACTATTCAGTATTCAGTACCATACATATAATTTTGACTTGCAGTGTGTATGATCTGAGAGCATTGTGTGATTTTGGGCAGGGAAAATGGTTTTGAGGCAATTGCAAAAGAAGAGTCAGAGGTTCTGTGAATGTGGTGTGAAAGTGTTTTTGTGTTTAAGGTTTTGAGAAAGCGAGTGATGGTTTCAAGAAATGTGTTTTCGCAATTCAGAAAAACTGAAATAATAAGTGAGTCATTCATTCAAACGATTCGTTCAAAAGTTCAAACAGAATGATTAATATTAGTAATCATTCAGTAACAAAACCCCTCACTGATTGTTGTTTTCCTCTGGAACTATTTTCGAAGGTGGTGAAATATAGCCTTACTAAAACAGTCCATAATTTGTCTACAGTGTAAGCAACTTAATATAGGCCTACAGGCTTCTTGTTTATGATAATAAACATTTATGATAGGCAAACTAAATATTCTGCATAACAGCTCCATTGGTTGTGTTATGTAAATACCTTAAATCATAGGCCTACGTTAAAAAGTATATATATTTTACTTATTTAGCTGTTGTCGCATTCCTTGACAGGCCATCTAATTTTCCCTCTTTCTTTAATTATGTTTAGCCTGCGACAGGTTTTTTGCAATTTTTTCCGATGACTAGCTTGTCGGCTCCCTGCTCGCTCATCGTTCACCGCCCGCTCACAATATTGATTTAATGATTCTATGTTGGAATCTTATGAGGGTGCCAACTCTAGCCCGTTAGTCCTCTAAAATGTTATATAACAATGAGGAAATGCAGAAATGATTTAGAAACGCACAGCAGCAGATACATAGAAAATAACAAACAAATTATTTAGGTATGCACCGATCCACATTTTTTAACTTCCGATCCGATCCCGATACCTGACTTTGGATATCGGCCGATACCGATACTTTTCCGATACCAGAGCTGTGTTTGCTTTAATATTATTTATCATTATTGTTGATTTTATATGATGCTGAAATAAACTCCTCTGTACAGGCAAGGATATGCACGTATGTATGTCAATATATATATATATATATATATTAAACATTAGATAGACAATTAAACAAAGATACACATTATACAGGCCTACACAGTGCTTTAATTTCAGGCCAACTAACATTATTGAGGTATGGTCCAAAAAGAATTATAATAAAGTAATCAAAAGTAAAATAGCACTGCAAAGTTTATCATAGATAGATTTATGCTTATTAAAGCTGAAGTAATTCATTCAAGAGCTGTGAGTGATTTTCTCTTTGCCTTTTGTTTGATTCTCAGTAATGTCGCAATCGTCACATTTATACTGCTGCCCCTTTAAGAACGAGTGCAGATTTCATATCTACTGATGCACCATATTTTCTCCCAACTATTTCCATAACTACGTTCATTTTAGACATAAACGATTTAAATGTTGATCTCCAAGCCGGTCGGTTTGACATTTTTGTGCAGGCTACATTTGATCGTTTAGACGTGCATAATTATTATTATTTTACCATCGCTTTTTGCGCCGCATATAGGGCATGTACCCACTTTTTACGCCACTAACTAGGATACTTGTATTTATGATCATTCTGATAGTACGGGGAGGCAGCATATATCCACAAAAGCATCTTTGATAACCATCCTAACTATAGGCTACAGAACATGGTGCGGCATATTTACTGTATGTAGCAACAAATGTTCTGTATATACACTGGTTGACAGACGACACAAGTGTAAAACAAGAACCAGTGTGAATATAATACAGAGATGGAAAGAGTCCCTGAAAACCATACTTGACTAAATAGTACAGATATCTTACAGCAAAAACAACTTCATTACAAGTTACAAGTCACCAATTCCAATACCACTTCACTTCACACAGTAAAAGTCTGATTTTAACAGTAGCTAGGGTATAGTAACAGGCGGACAGCAATAAATCACGTTTATTTCCTGTTTCCGTTGTGGTTCTTTCTGGAGATGTTGTGCCTGTGATCGTACTTTCTGTTGTTGTGATACTTTTCTACCATGGCTGCTTATATTCTCCGGCAGATCATTGAAAGATCAGATGGGTTCACTCCTCCTGAAATTACATTTATGAACTTCACTTATATCACAATAAACAATAGTATATTGGTAGCATATTTCACTCTTTGATCAACAGAGGGCAGCTTTTGACCATATTTTAAAATTAAAGTTACTTTCAGAAAGAACCGCTGACTCTTACGAGTGACTCAAGATTTTAACACAATATAATAACAATGATGTCAATATAAATAATGAGAGCTTCCCATATAAACTAGCAAGGTTCACGTCATTCAGAGATTTAGAGGCAGTTTTTATGGAGGTATTTTGTGATATTGATGGATGTACAGTCTTTAGAATTGGTTTTGCACTTTTAGTGATGACTCTCCATATAAATCTAACTTATAGCTGACATTTGTTTTGTGAAGGGAAAGCGATCCACAATATCCTGAAAACTATCTTTGTCCATTATAATGCAGAATCCTGAATGACAATTTACACTAAAAACACCTTTGACTACTTAACCCAATTAATATCCAGTGTTTATTAATGCTGACGTTCCAATAAAAAAAAAATGATAAGGGCACTCTTGGAGGTTTATAACAGCAAACAGCCTGAGCAGGGTCCGGCGGGTACCGATCTCTGAGTGTTCAAGAGATGGGAGAGATGAATGCGTTCAACAGCAGCTGGCGGGCTGGACAGAGTGTAGAACAAAAGTTAGTAAAGGACAAATACAGAAAGACCTGGGTAAGACAGGACTCGGACAGGACAGGACAGAGACAGCTGGTAGAAGTAGCCTCTTGCATGTATGAAATAATCTGGCAAAGAAACAGGGATAAGGGAGAGCTAGAAGTAGCACAAACAATTGGAGGAAAGAGAGAACAGGAAAGAGAGAACTAGAAACAGCTATAGGAGAGTGAAGGTGCATAAGGTGATGTGGGTGTGTAACCAGAAGAGGGAGACAGAGAAGGAAAACCAGACTCATCACAATATCTTACTGAACCAATTGTTTTAGTTATAGTAAACAAAAAATAAATAAAAAAACCTTACAACATTTTTTTTAGAGATTTGAAGTAGCAGCTTCTAACACATAGATGTCCATACAATACATGAATGGGGTTCAAAATTGGAAAGAGTTTTATGTTGTGATACGCCTCGCTTTTGCAAATGCTGTTGCACGTAATGTGCCAAGAAGATACAACATCTTCCAATAGCACTTCATCGAGTTTAACTATATATTAACTATAAATTATTTGATTACATTTTAGTAACAAGTTATAAACTTTATTGATAATCATTTCATTTAAAAATAGATATTAGTTAGTTTTATGGAACCGACTTAGTGTGTGTTTGTGGATGCAAAACAGCTTAGAATTTGATTTTTTTATTTTTTAGAAATTGAATATTTATTTTTATTGATTTATTTAGGAAATGTGAAAATGCAGTTTTCTGTGACGGTCGTGTTTTAGGTGTAGCTAAAGGATAGAGATGTCACAGTCCTTCGTCTGCACCAGTCTGTCTTCGACATCTGCACTTCACTTCCCAGGATCCTCTTGTCTTCACACCTGAACTCACTCCCTCATCAGCCTCCTGTTCATCGTCTTGTTCATCTGTATCACCTGTTTTCACCTCATTATGTTTGATTCCTGCTTGTATATCCACAAGTTTCCTACGCCCCATCAGGCCTTGCGTCAAAAGTGGGCGCGACTTCCGGTTGGAAGTAAACAAAGCGCAATTTGACACGCTTGACACTCGTTCATTCAACAGTTGACTGTCATTCAAGTAATAGCGATCCAAACTAGCTAACGATGTGGGAACACAACCTCAACGAAATTAAAAAGGGTGAAATAACAGTACCTTTACCCTCTGCAGTCGTTGATTGGGAGTATTATAATAACATTAATAATCAACACTCATCAAGACAAGGCATGGTGACAGACAGTTGTGCGAGCTGACAAACAATTAAAATATAAAATTTCACTGAGTCATTGTGCTTTGGAGTTTATTCAAAATTATAAATGAATGTGCTGCTTGAATACATTACTGGCACATTTGGTATTCTGTCAACACAGGCTTTGATCCTGAGTTTAGGTGTAACATCAGTAGCGAACAGTATCACATGCTGATAGAGTTTATAGAACATTAAGAATTTAAACAAATGTACACAGGAAGATTCGTCGTCTTTTGGGAGGTGATGGAAACTACAGTCGTTGGCTGGATCAGAGACGGGCTCTGGCAGGATCAATCAGATTTCGTTTTCAGCTTATGTTCAAAACAATCACGTTTAGTTTAGTCCGGTTATACATACAACCGCGAACAGCACATGTTGTCCCTGAGCTCCGTAACGACATCTCTCATAAAGATTTGCGTCTTTAAATAGTAAAATAATTCTCAGAAAAACAGCTAGCCTCTTCGCTAACTAACACACAAAATACCATTGGAATGCTACTTCCGCCGCGTCACCGGAAGTTTCACCCACTTTATTTTTTACAGGAGCGCCCCTCGGAAACTTGTGGATAGTTCTCCCTCATTCAGTCAGTCTTTGTCGGTCGTTATCAGTGTTACCCTGAGTTGTGTGAGTGTTCCTGCCCGTTTTTTGTACCTGTACCTATTTTGAGTGATTTAGTAAAGTAATTGTATTGGAGCATTTTCCTCTTCGGTCTTCTTCTGCCTGCACTCCTCAACACACCGTGACAAGAATATGCTGTTACAGTAAAAAAAGTAATTATGGCTATATTTATAAAAATGATACTTTAGGTCACGTAAAACAAAATCATAAGTTTATCTTCTAAAAGATAAACAGAAGATATGAATGTATTAAAACTTTTAATTTTAAAATATCATATTTAAACTTTTATGATTATGCTTTGAAATAAATTTAGTACGAACAAAACTTTGGCTCTAGAAAGGCGTTC
Source organism: Pimephales promelas (assembly GCF_988280905.1). Lineage (NCBI taxonomy): Eukaryota > Metazoa > Chordata > Actinopteri > Cypriniformes > Leuciscidae > Pimephales > Pimephales promelas. Next base: position 36,803,590 of record NC_142775.1, on the reverse strand, counting down.
GCAGACTAACACTACACGATGCACATCTGCTCTGTCACGCTATATCCTGAAGCTATCATTAATGATTGTTATTGATTTATTGTAAAACACGTGATATATATTCTCACTTTCAATTTGGGGATCTTTTGTATTACAACTTATTGTATTTTTGTAACACATTCATGTATTGTATGGATATCTATAGGAGCCACTCCATCTCATGTAAGATGAGTTTATTTTTTATCTAAATAACCGGTTCAGTAAGATATTTATTTTATTTATAACCATTACATTTTATATCACTTTAAAGAATGTTTTTTTCAACTGTTGTGTAAAGCATATGATATTCTCACTTTCTCCGTCCCCAGCAATCGCCTCTGCTCTGGAATGTGGTGGGACGAACCCGTTCTAACATAAAACCTTACATTATATCAATTATTCCCTTATACCCACGACAACAGAGACATATCACGCCTATTATACAATTATACATTAGGACAAAGGCCACAAGGTCGCCACAGGGCAAGGTCATCGAAAGGACAAGGTCAACCCAAGGACATGGGGAGGAGGGGCAAGGTCAACCTAAGGGCACGGGGAGGGGCTAGGTCAAAGGTCACCATCATCATTTTGACATAACTAGGGTTGGGTATCGTTTGAATTTGAACGATTCTGATTCCGATTCCTTGTTTCGATTCCGGTTCCTAACGATTCTCGATTCCGATTCTTTTAAGAGGCAGGGTCAAAAAAGTTTAGCTAACCTTGCTAACCAACTAGCCTGGCTGCGCCCGCCTACGCACTTCCGCTCAATTTCATTTTCCTTCAGTACTGCGTCTGGGACCGCTCCATATCCTTAGGTTTCCAGAAATCAATTTTTTGTAGGACCAATCAGCGAATAGAGGGAGTGGCTGAGAACGATGACGTTGATGTAGTGCGTCAGTTTGAGTGCAGTAATGGCAGCGGAGAAAGACGTGAGAAAAGCTATTCGGTCCGTTGTTGGAAAAGAAACTGCCGAATATACAGAATTTAAAGCCGGATTGTTGTCGTCTCACCTCTTGTTGCACAACGGAGGACCAAGTGAAGGAGGCAGAAAGGTTGGAAGTTTGTGCTGGGCAGCTCGTGCACAATGACCGTGACATTTTGGACTTTAGCCTGGTGTTCGCGGTGTTCGGAAGCCCCGAGTCCTGGCTGCTAAACTATTGTTGAAGATCCGCTCAGGAGTCATGTCAGTCGCTCATATTCCCAACAGTAAATTTACTGATTCTTGTGATGAACATTTGAGCCCCTTTGTGTACTCGTGCAGGAGGTTGGTGTGTCAGTTTTACATGTTGTAAATCATACAAATTGGTTGTGATTAAAAAAATAATAATAATTGTCATAAATAAAAATTTGAAAACCCATACTTTGGAGACTATATTTGATTTTCAGATTTAGATGTCAATGGTTAATTTGTTTGAATAAAAAACAACAACTAAATGCCATATAAAAATGTACAAACACATACTTTGAAGACCATAATTAAGGTAATTAAGAAACAAAAATACGTAATATGAAAAATTGTTGTTTATTACACATCTGCAGATAGAGACAGACTGATCATTCACTGTAGCTGCTACAGCATTTGCGGCAGATCAGAAACGACCACAGCGGCGTATTTGTAATGATTAGACACAGCTTCGACCATTGACTGAATAATCACTGTCCTTCTTGTCAAATATACATTTCGAATTAATAATTGTTCCTAGATTAACAAAACCTGCAGCTCTCGTTGACTGAAATCCTATTGTAAATTTAATCCTCTGATCATTCGGAGTTCGGACTTGTTGTTTCTTTTACTGTCTATGGATGTTTCGGCGCATGACATACGTCACTCACGACCACACATTAGCGATTGGCTATGGCAGATCGTGAGTGACTCTGGGCAGATCCAATAGATTTGAACTTTAATAGTGAACCCGCCTACAAGGAAGGAAACGTTTCTCAATTGAGGGAGGCCAGACTCTCTGTACAAATGAAATGTATGTACGAGAGTCTGGTAGAACCAGGCTACTAACCAACGGCCTTTCTGAAGGAAATAATCCTTTCTTTCTGAAGGAAATACTCATTCTGTAAAAATACTCCTTTTGTCACAAATTTTGCATTTTGCCGAGATTTCGTTATTTTTAGAAAAGTGAAGCCACACTTTGGATCGCTGACGTAAGGTACTCATGTTCGACTCGCGCGGTTATGCCAACACTTCCGGTAGACGCTTCTTCGTTGGTGTTGTTCAGCGGTTTCTTCTTCCGCTCGGCGGACTGTGAATATCGAAACTAGGAATCGAAATTTTAACTTTTGAACGATTCCGGGAAAAACTAAAAGTTAGTCCCGGTTCCAATCGATACTCGATTCTCGATACCCAACCCTAGACATAACCCCCATCAGTGATGCGCGGGTCAATGTATAAACAACCCGCAACCAACCAACGTTTTCAACTACCCGCCCGCAACTCGGACCGCAAAAAAAAAAATATTGTACCCGACCCGCTTCCTGACCGCATTTTTTAAAAGTAGTAAATCATCGGAGCGTTATTGGGCCATAGACGTGTAACAACACCGCATCGCAAGAAGACGTAGCCTACACATAACAAAGGCAAAGCCAGCACTTTGGTCATCATCTTTCATTATTTCAGCAAATATCTCCCACACTTTTACTCTTTCTATTTGTGTATTTGCGGAGCTTCCACTCCCCAGTCTTCACCTTTTCTCTTGCCGCCTCCATCTCTCTGCAGACTGTAGTGATCGTAGACATGGCCGGTTCGTGAACGAATCGTTCTTTTGAACCAGTTCTTTTTAGTGAACCGGTCGAACCAGTACACTAAATCGAACTGAATCGTTCGAAACAGTTCGCGTCTTGCGTCAGTGCTGCTGATCCACAAGTTACTAAAGTTACTCACTTTCCGAATCGAAATAAATCAATATCCTGAATTATATTTTACTCCAGTAAGTTACTCCAACAGTTCACTGAACCGAGACATGTGCCACTGTTGAGAGAAGTGATGAGCACGAGCAGCTGATTCTGCGCATAGATACTGCGTATACCGAACGCACAGGGACAGCGGTTCTCGAATCACTAGTATAGAACCGACTCCGAGAACTGTTTAGCCTGAGCTCGTGTGTTATCTTCGTGCCAGTTATTCAGCCAATAATGTGTAGGGCTGTATATTTCATCAAAAATTGTTTCTAGTAATATACTATTAAAACAAATGTTTAATTGGCATCTTTTTTCAAACGACCCGACCGACCGCGACCCGAATATCATTAAAAACATTTTTGCATGACCCGTAACTGCGGGTGACCGCAGGCCCCAGCTCATTTCGGATCAACCCGTGCATCACTGACCCCCATCATATTACTACTCGGGTCATTCCAGCAATGGGCTATATGCACGCATAAATTCCGCATTTGACGCAAGGATCCGGTTGTGGAGATTTAAGCGGAGGACAACCGAGGAAAACGGGATTATGGCAGAGTCTTCAAAATGTACGGTCCTCCCGTCTTTGAAACGAAACGTACATACGTTTAGATGTAATTTTATATATAGTTATGTTTATTTAATATAATTTTAAAAAGAAGCATAAACACAACGAGGGGTGTCTGTTTTATCTGTTTTTGTGACTAACGTTTCTTTAGTATAACCATGGAGTATAAAATTCAATATAAATTCTCGGTATTGCATTGGACTCTATGATCGGCGGAAGTTATCGAACATCCTTACACCTTCACCGGAAATACCGCCGTGCATAGCCCATACAATCACTGTTAGCAAGACATGTGTCAATAGACAATTGTACTAAGACGTGTCAATTGTACTGTAAAAAAAGCTATATAAATAAATGTGACTTGACTAGACAGCATATTAAAGTAACTGTACACTTTTGCAGAAGTGAGCTTTTAAACACCACAAATGTTCAATCCATGCATTTAAATAACCATCCCAAATGTGTACATTTGTACAGGCCAGTCCAATAAATCACTTCTATCTACATGCGTGCACTTTGTGGGATTTTCATGCATGATTTTCTGCATCTGTACTTTGTAGTGAGCTAGTGAAACTCATTAAATAAGCAGATTTTCTTTTAGATGTTTGCACAGTAGACTAGAATTACAAAAGCTGTCAAATCCATCCACATACATAAAATAACACACACAATCTCTGGAATTGTAACCTTATTCCCAGCTTTATTTGAATTTTGGTACCATATTTCACAATATGACTTTTTTAGGTTCTATTTTTGATCAAACAACGCAGCCTTGGTGAACAGAAGAATTTAAGAAAAAAGAACAGGAAGAAGAAGGAAAAAATCAACCCCAAACCATGAACCTTCTAATGATAGTGTATGCTATTTTGCAATACATTTGATTTCAATCATAAAGCTAAAGTCTGAAACAAGAAACTATAAAAGGTCATCAGAATCACTCGGGTCATTTGCATGAGCCTCAGCTGGATGTTTTCTGGAACAAGGTTTGGACAGCTTGTTGGGTGTTCATTTTTGCAGAAATTCACTGAGGAGACGATGGGTGATTTTCTAAAAGAAAAGAAAAAAAGAAATAAACATAAACTAATTTAGAAAAAAAAAACAATATTCATGTGTCTTGTGAATTTATATATTCACACATGTGTTCATATCCTGTTATATTCAAATAATTAAAATAATAACATAAGTTGCTTAATGTATAAAGTTTTTGAAATTTTAATACCTTGTCCCCAAACTGGCAGGGGCAGGCTTCAGTGAAAGTCGGTTGTTTATTCTTTACCAGTTCATGGAATGTGTCTTTAGTAAAGTCAACCTGTGAATATAAAGACAAATACACACATTTGTCATGTTTACTTTGTGCCTGTAATGAGATTAGCACTCTAAAGTTCACTGACAGAAAACACATACCGTGTTAAGGTGCCTCAACCAAGTACTTGAGAATAAATCAGAGGCGTAGACTTCCCTCTGGGCATCATAATCATTGGGCTTGTTTTCGATGTATTTGTGACATGAAGTCAATGCAAAGACTGTGTGATAGAAAATGTATTATTGTTATACACACAACTTTAAAATAAAAAAAAAACTAGTGTGACTCTGGTCAAATAAGGCAGGAGCATTAGTTGTGTTTTTCATAGCATCTTACCGTCTATATCCTCGGGAAGTCCTTCGAACATCGATCCAGAGTAATCGCTGTCCATGTATATCACCATCTGCAGCACATACACATGATGAGGAAATAGTAAGATATTTAAAAATACAGTTAACTCATTCCCTTTATGCAAGCGGTTTTATATCACTAAAGGATGTTGTTGCCCCTTTCAAAAGCGTTGCAGTAGCAGTTGTGAAAGTAGACGCCTAGTGTGACTGTAGTGTAAGATTGACCTGCTAGAAATAGAAGAGTAGGAAGAAGAATCGCAAGGTCTGAATTTAAGATTGGGATTTGAAGGAAGGAAGGTCAAATTTGTCTCTCTCTCTCTCTCTCTCTCTCTCTCTCTCTCTCTCTCTCTCCTCTCTCTCTCTCTCTCTCTCTCTCTCTCCTCTCTCTCTCAGTTAATTACAGTAAAAATTTACAATTTGTAATTTTTCACAATATTACTGTTTTTTTTTTCTTGGTGAGTAGATGAAACTTTAAAAACAAAACAAAAACAAAACATAAAAAATCTTACCGATCAAAACACTTGAACTGCATTGTGTATGTATGTATATAATAAAACGTAAAAGTCATGTGAACATAACTGAATACATACCTTAGAAAAATTTTTCCCATGCATGCTCTTGAGCGCGTCAGTGAAATCACTGGCATTAAGCTGGCATAAAACACACTGAATTAATGGTCATGAAGTCTGCAGGTTGTCAGATTAAACACAACAGTTCCTATTTCCTTATTCTTGTATTTACATGCAAAATCTTGAATTAATCGTTTTATTCCCTGAAATGACCATTTCATGGGTAAATAAAGTCATTTTTGAGAATCATCACTTACTGTATAATACATAACCATTAAAAGAAAATAAATAAATAATACTAAATTGAAAAGGTTTTGTCAATTGTAGATACACTTAACAAATGTGATGCTAGTTCTTTTGCTTTTAACTATATTAGTATTATTATATTTGTTCAGATAAAAGATTCCTTAACATTTATTGTTTTTCTGAGAAATTTTTGTGGGCAGAATTTCTTTCCCACAGGAATCCGTGCGATTGGGAGTTTTGCATGAGGGTGAAAATGTTCCCCATCGTTTTTGCTCATATTCAAGTCAAGACAGAAAACTGCTTGGTTTAAAAGTGAATTATTTGACATCAGTGAGCTTCATACATTGCTACACTCTTGAGATAGAGAATTGGCATTTTTATATCATAATATTTTCAGCACATCATTATTAATATACTGTATATCTTGTCCAATCTGGTAGTCTCTTTATACTTACTGCCTTTTCAGCAAACTGAAACCCGCCTTTTTGTCCCAGACCGGTCATGTAGACGTATATGCTGTCATTGGGTCCACTGCATTAAATGAAAATAATAATCATTTTAGCAGCAATTACTGGGCCAACCACTGAAGCGGCAGATCCGGTGCAGTTATTTCATTGTACAGCATCCCTGGTGATAATTGTAGGCAAAGTGGTTTCCAAAATCCACATGTAGAATTATTTATAACGTGAAACAACTGCTTTTGACCTGTTAGTGGTGCGGTCACCTAATTAAAAGACAGTTGTGTATTTTGACAAATCCCATACTCTCCTGAGTAGATACTCTTGAATAAATTATTACTTTTAGTTCTTTATAGTATGAGTGTGTGTAGTACGAATGTAATAATCTGCCATGTTGTCCTCATCACATGACCTATAGCGTCAGTTGTGTCGCGTCACTGCCATTCATAAATCTCTCCTGTGATGCGACTGATGCTGGTAGGTCACGTGATAATGACAACATGGAAAATGTAGTGCGTACAGATTACATTAATACTACACACACTAATACTATATAGAACATACTTTTTAGCGGTCGTGGATTAATTACTTATTTAAAAAAAAAAAAAAAAAAAGACTCAAGGGAGTGTGCGATTTCGGACGCAGCCAGCCAAAAGAAGAAGGTCATCTAATGATTTTTTCCTAACTCTTTTATGAGTTCTGTGAAGACATGCTTCTTTTGTCACATACTGTTTTTTGCCTGATATTTAGTACTAGCCTTTTTTTTTTTTTTATAAATAATGGTTATTAATTAATAATAATTTATAACATGACTTTGATATCATTGAAAGATTTCTTCTTTTACAGACAAACAAACCTGGCTATGACTTTTTTTTTGTCCATTCTCTCCTCCCCTTGAAGAGCAGACAGGAAGTTCTTTGGGGTCACATCCTATAAGATCATAATTGTCATATTTAATCATTATTGTTGAAAGTTATAATTGTGCTCAGATAGAATAAAAGCATCAAATCTAAACTTGTTACCATGTCAAAACAAAACAAAAGAAACATTACCGCTCCAGTGTAGTCCTTTGGAACTCCTGAGTACACATCTTGACCATCAATTATACTGGAGATTTCTCCATTAAATTTCGAGTTACTGCAGACAGTAAAGAAAAGTGTTTAACACGGTCAGCTCCAACAATCTTATCGACACTTTTCTATAATGACGTGTTTCTATTATTATTAAATCTTGCAAAGATTTCTATGCAAAGAAATCATACATCATGCATCAGCATCATACTCAAAAGCTTCGGGAAATTACTCACTTTGGATTGTTAGTGATGTCATCGTACATCATCACCACAATCTGCTTATCAGGAATTCCATGTTTCTTGATAAGCTGATAATGAAGGCACACATTGGCCTGAAACGCAAATGATAAAGATGATTTCAGTCACTGTCATCATTTATAAACTTAGACATTTCACACCTTGGAGAATTTCTGAGCAATATTTCTTAAAAATAATGAAAAAACACATACCTGATGTTTGTAATGTTCCCAGCCATTTGAGCCGGAGACAAGGAGAATCCATTTTTTCCCAGACATTTCTTGAGTGTTTTCAAAGTTAAGTCTATTGGAGTCAAAAATATATTTTTTTAATATAATTTAAAACTAAATTAACACTGTTCTAATGCTTTTAATTGGCTAACATGCATTTTTAATGGCTTTACATTTATGATGTGTTTTAAGAAACAGAAAAGAACACAAGTATTTGATATGTTATGAAGTTAAGATGTTTAAAGTTTGTGATATAACAATGAGTTCAGGTTTTAAACTTAAGTGTTGCTTTCTATTCATGAATTGCTGAAATGTCAATCATTCGTCATGTTGTTAAAAATACTGGTCAAAAATGTTTCTTTTTTACCCAGTTATCTACATAATTTAGTACAGTTTCTATAGTGATTCAGATAATGTAGATGCCATCATACCTGTGTTGAGTATCAGGTGTTCCTGTGTGCCTGTCCTGGGGATTCCTGGTGGTTTTAGTCAGACAGCCTCTGTCTTTATATAGGCAGTTTATCCCTTTCATTTGAGACTCATGGGCGGAGAGTTTGTGCTGGTGGGAGTGTGTATTTCATATTTTGCAATAATTTTCATATTCTCTTTAATTGATGTCAGTTGGTGACTTTGTAACCATCTTAAACCGATATTTGAATTAGAATTAAGTTGATTCGGTTTTAAACTTTTGAGGTGGGACACTTGTTACGTTAAAATTTACACACAAGTAATCAAATTGGAAATATGAAGCTCATCCACAGGTTTTCTATTTTTTTTATAATTGATTAAATTTTTTTATAATAATTTATATTTTTTATTATTATTATTTATTGAATTTCATTTGAGCGAGTTGCTTGAGTAAAGTTTTGTCAGAAATGGGAAATACCTACAGCCACAATTTGATTCCACAGAATCACTAGTTTTTAAAAATGTGAAAACTTTTTTTTATAAAGAAAAAAACCTGTCCAGATTAAATATTTTTAAAATATGCAAAAAACATGCCTTTTAGGATTTTAATCAAATAATATCAAATAATATCAAATAAAATGGTTGCATGATTATCAAATAAAATGATAACCATGCAACCATCTAATATAGTATTGCTTCAGACATTGCACAATAGATTAACATTTCATTCTTCATTCTTTTCTATACTGAAGGAGTGGAAGAATTGTTAAAGTTTGTTAAATCATTAAAAATACACAACATGTTTGTTAGACCCTATACCGACTAAGCTACTGAAAGATGCTTCTAGAAGTCATAAATTCACTCCTTAATATGATTAATTCATCATTGTCATTATGTTCCAAAAACTTTCAAGCTACTGTTAATCCTCTCATTAAAAACAACACAACTTTACCCTAGAAAATTAGTTCATTACAATCCGATCTCAAATCTATTATTATTATTAAATCTATTGAAAAATACATTTAATTTGCTTCTATTTTCATTAATTTGAATACATTTGACCTTTATTCAGGTGCTCTTTATAATAATACAATGAAACGATTAATTTAATGTCCAGATAGAATAATTTCAAACTAACCACATTAACACTTGACTTGTCAAATTTAAACATTTGAAACTAGTGTTTCATGTACTGATTTTCTATAGATTAAAAGACAAGACAATTACTGTTTTGTAATCTTTTAAAAAATCAGTAACGGCAACATATATATTTCAAAAGTAAATACCAGTGTCACTTGACATGCTGCAGTGACGAATGAATCACTCATTTGGGAACGTCTACTTTTTCTTCAGAAACGTAATTACATGTAGTTTTTTTGTTTTGTTCTTTTTCTTAAATTCTTTTGTTTCTTTGGTGATTTCTCAACAGTTTATGTGGAGATGGAATGCAAGTGGGAGTCAGAGGTGTGTGAACATGCAGGCAAGATAAAGATCACTTGAGCAACACGTAAATGTATATTATATGCATACCACACATATAGAAATAATGTTTTTTATACTGTACAAACTGTATATTCTCCTAATCCAAACTGATGTATTTGTAATGTTTTATCTACTAAGTTTTTATTTGTAATTCATATTGACAGCATTATGATGTATGTGTGTGTATATATGTATATATATATATATATATATATATATATATATATATATATACACACAAGTTTTTTATTTAAGTGGTTATGTTTAGGGATTGGCTTAATGTATTTGTAATCATGTTAATGAACTGTGAACTGTCGCTATCGGGTGGAGTCCTCTTATCTCCAAAACCAATCTTAGGAAAGGAAATTAAAAAAAACTGCATATTTTTTGATTTGCAAATTGCAAATTTGATGCCTGCTACAGGTCTCAAAATAAGTAGCAAGACCCTTCATTGTCACTTAGTCAAAAGTACCTGTGAAATTGGCCATCAACCTGTCCATATAAACATATATACGTCGATATGACAAGGGGGTAGACAAGACAGGAAGACGGGGAATTAAGGAAAATATAGTATGACATGAGGAAAGGTGAGTAGAAAAAGTTAACTACTTTAAACTTCAAACTACTTTAAAATTCAAATGACAGTTTTTTTACAATCAATTTGTTACTATTTTCAGAACCTACTCTAGACCCAAAACTCACAACCAATGATCAAAATGCACATTTTTCAAAACTCTAACCCATTTCTCAATTGCTTGGATACAATACACATAAAACTTAGATCATTTGTTCATTCAACACAAATCACCTGTTCAATATGACACAACTTCACATCAAAGTACTACTATTTCAAAAGGCAATTCACACATTACATTTCAAATGAGTGTCTATTCATTTCCTTACAATGATCTAACTATCTATTGATACAACTGCTCAAAATGATAAGTAACTGTTGCAGTACTCTTAATGCATAGTTGTATGGAAACAGACACAATCTTCCATGTTTACAGTAAATCATGAAGTTTCAAGATAACGAGATTCATTGTCACCAATTAGTGTGGAGCATGAACCAATTCCACTACAATATCCATGGATGTAGCCTAATATTATATATTTTTGCTTTGATTCCAATAAACCTGTTGTGCTGCAGTGTTTTGCATCAATATATCACACAATTTAAACTTTAGACTAATTTAAACTGCACAATAATTTAAAGTTCAAACTACTTTAAAATTTTAAACTTTCTGGTCCAAACTTTCACATGCCAACTTAAAAAGTTTGTCTCAACAAACCTTTTCTAGTTTGCTTTTGATTTCCCACGAAAGGGAGCTTTAATATATTAATTAATTTCTTTTTTTTCATTAAGTACTTTGAACTTTTATTGGACAATATTTGTATATATACATCATAATGCTGTCAATATAAATTACAAATAAATACTTACTCGATCGCATTGATAAAATACATCAGTTTGGATTAGGAGAATATACAGTTTGTACAGTATAAAAAACATTATTCCTATATGTGTGGCATGCATGTACATTTATGTGTGTGTAGTGCTCAAGTGATCTTTATCTTGCCTGCATGTTCACACACCTCTGAATCCCAACTGCATTGCATTTCCACATTAACTGTTGAGAAATCACCAAAGAAACAAAACAAAGTAAAGAAAAGAAAAAAATTGACATGTAATTACGTTTCTGAAGAAAAAGTAGACGTTCCCAAATGAGTGATTTCCGTACTGGCACAACTGGATCAGTTTGGGAGTGTTGTACCAAGAGTTAGGTTAAATTATAGTAAAGCAAATAAGTAAAGCTACAATTTTTGATGAATTCTCAGTTGACTAAGAATTATTTTTTCAGTTTCAGAAATCGCAAAGCAGTTTTATCGAATCTATATCTGTGGAAATGTTCCAAACAATTTATTAATTAACCATTAAGATTAGCTGGATTAAAAAAATTGACAAATGTATTAAAATGAACCACAAGAGATGCAAATGAAAAGTGTTATAGTAATTAGCATTATTGTACAGTTAAACATTTATATCGATGAAACACTCATTTTGTTTAGTAAAAAAGATACTTTGCAATTGTGTTTTTAATATTGAAAATATGCCAGAATGTCTGTAAACCGTGCATTTTTGATGACCTGAAACTAACATTTTAGAAAAGCTAGGATATTAAAACAAAGTTATGTGCTAATATTAATTAATATGTAATATACAAATTAATTATTATTATTATTAATAATTTGTATATAATATATATTTGTAATTATTTGAAGACCCCCACTTTTTTGTTTTGTTTCGTGTTTTTCCAGATTTATTCTTTGACATATAGTTTTCTCACTTCAAAATGAAAGGAATTTATGTGGGCTGCTTCAGTGAAGTTTCATTGGAAAAGATTAGAAATACGTCAAATTTCCCACAGTACAGTGTGTCAAGCAACACATGCCCTGTAAGCCTATAGATACTGAGATTCTGAAAACAGCCGTTTTGATTGCACAAACTCACTTGTTTCACTTACACAATATGGATCTTTTTGTTCTGGGATCGTTATGTCCCCATATACGGTATATACATTATATAAAACCATAGATTCATTAAAACATCACAACATAATAACAATCAAACTTAACCCAACACATATTAAAGGCAGAAAATTCATTAACAGAATCAAGTAAGAACACAAAATACATACATATATATACACATTTATTTATTACCATTTATTACAATAATACAATCTGAGTTATATCAAACATTTACCTGGCTCTTCCACGCTTTATAATGGGAGTGAATGGGTGAATGTTTTTGGAAGTTCATCAAAGCTCATCTATTCATGATTAAAGTGCTCGACACGGCTCTCCGGGGGTTTATAAAGGCCTTCTGAAGTGAAGCGATGTGTTTGTGTAAGAAAAATATCCATATTTAAAACTTTAAAACTAGCTTCCGACAAATGGCCGTACGTATCGATTTACACCAAAACAGTAACACTTGAACTTGATACAACGTAATGACGAACGCGGTTGACCAGCACTGAACCGTGGTTGGACCGTGAGAGGCATGTTCAACACAATGAGTTCTACTTTTATAAAAGTAGTATAGAGTATAAATTTTTTTTTTTTTTTTACATTTTAAAAGAGTATAAAAATTCTATACATAAGTTAACAGGAAATATGTTTTTAAATTATAAGTTTTATAATTATGACCTTTACCTTTTCAATAATTTAACCACACTTTGAATATCAGCTATTGTTTATTTCAATTCAAATGTACTTCTATAGCACTTTTCACAATATTGCATGGTTTGCAAAGCATCTACGTAGTTATAAAAGTAAAGATATGTAATTATGACTACAAAAGAAAAAAATCCTATATTCATTTAATGTTGTGTCTGCTGGCTTTATTTCTTCATCAGCTTGTTTAATGCACTTTCAGTTCTAAACAGTTTTGCGTTTATGTTCACTGCACTGCTTACTGCGCTTATATTGAGACATTTCTCTGCGATTCTCAGTCTTTAAATCCATATAATTTGTGTTGTCATTGATGGAATAATATGTTTGCTTATAGCAGTACTTGTAACAGTATAGAAAAAAAACACAAAGTAACCCCAGTTCAACCAGAAAGACTCGGGAGAATAATACTGTAACAATTAACCATTTATTAACAGCCCAGCAAGCAATATTATGATATAAAGTTCTTTGGCGTAGGCCCCGTCTGTAGCTCGCAATCCGAGGGTCCGGACTCTGCATTTCCTGCCTGAAGACGAAGGCAGAGGCGCAGCCATCCCCCTGCGAGGTATGGGAAAGGGACCATCCTGGTGTTGGATGGGAAGAACCATCATGGAGGTAGTGGGGAGGATGTGGGTGAATGGAAGTGTCAGTATCTGCGAACTCGACATGTTTAAGTACCTCTTTTACACCACAAGTATTAGAACATGATTGGATAGATGAGAAGGTAATAAGCAGAGATGGATAGAGTACACATTACTAGGGTAAAAGTACAGACACCCCTGGCTAAATTTTACTCAAGTATAAGTAAAAGTACTACAGTCAGATCAGATGTACATTTTCTAAATATTGCATTAATACTGCCACAGTGCTTACATTTATGGACAGAAACGTTCTAAAATGGAGTTATGAAAAATGTTAATGTTAATACTTTGGAGAATATAAAAGGAATTGAAAGTAAAATCAAGTCATTTTCATCTTTTAACCATGTTGCTTTATTTAACATTGAAGAAAATTTCTGAAAATTGAAATAGTCTGGCGAGGTTGGGCCACGAGTTGGACCTGCTGCTCTTCATCCACTGTTTCGTCTCTTATCTAAACCTGACTTTGGTGGAAAGCTGAAGGTGATTGCTGATTGGCTGTCCCAATTGGTGGCGCCTGCACAATCCAATCTCGTTTGAGAAGGAAACAATAAATTGAGGGTTTCCGAGATGTTTTTTTTTTTTTTTTTTTTAAAGTAGTAATGGGTACACAGTTATGGACAGAAATGTAGTGGAGTAAAGAGTACAATATTTCCCTCTCAAATGTACTTGAGGGTTCATTACTGTCCGATTTGAGTAATAAAGTGACGTAACAATTGAGTCTTCCCAGCAGAACTTATGCTAAAGCTTTCATTTTTTTGCGTGATTCATATCTGCGTGGTAAAACGAGTCCATTTGGCAGAGACCCAGGTTCTAATCCAGTCCGTAGGGTTTCCTACATTCAATGTATATCATTGTTTCGCTGATGTTGTCTAGATAAGTGATAACTGTATACTGGGGGTGTGAGTAACGGCAAATTCTTAAGCTGTGATTACTTAATTATTTTAAAGCACACAATAATGATGCCATAGTGCACTTCATGTTTACTTGGAATTCCATTGGAATGTGTTTTAAATTCACTAAAAGTAAAGGAGACAGTTGTTGTGAGTGTTCAAGTTTTTGCCTCAAGAGACAAGTGTGAGAAGCAGAACCCTTACGAAACAAAAATATATTGCAGTATATTGGAATATACCATGTATATTCCTTTAATTTATATTCTATACTTTGTATATTTTCTGTGTGTATATTAGCTTTGGAAATTCCTACTGCAATATTATCCAGTCTGTCTGACAATAATAACCAACAAGAAAGTAAATTCTTGTTTCTGTAACTTTCTTAAAACACCTTGTAGCCACGGCTGTGGCATGTTGTCACAAATGCTTATTTTATTTCTTACTGCATTCAAACTCTTCCCTCACCCTATAATAACAAATTTATAAAATAAGAAAATTGATGTACATTGCAATTTTTTTCAAATAATTATAAATAAAACAAATATTGTTGGAGTACATTTTACTAGAATAAGCTAATTAAGTCTTTCTACTTTTGAATGTGTAATTTAATGCGTTACTTGCTGTTTCTTCGTAATTAATTGTGAAATTTAATAGCAAATTCTGAGACAATTATTTACACTTTTTTATCCTGTGTATACTGAGCAATTTAGTACTTTTGGTTGCTGTAGCGCCACCTATGGGCCAATCGGGGTCATACTCTGATAGCTTCTCCACAATTCGAGGCCCTACTGACAAAGTTTCACAGCTCCAGCCCTTACGGTTTGGGCTGCACGATGCGTTTTAGGGGATTTTTTTTTTCTAGCAAATACAATAGGTTTTCAGCACATTCGTGCCTGAACACCTAATAATGAGAGACCTTTTTGACGATTGTAGCGCCACCTATGATCCGATCCTCACGAAACTTTGCATGCTTCCTAACCATGTTAGGACACATATGCTCACCGATTTTTGTGAAGTTGTGACTTTTGGGGGGGGATTTAGGGGCTTTTGACTGAATTTTGCCACAGACCACTATCTAAATGACCCTGTTACAGCCAACCAAATGCAAAATTTCAACTTTTTTTCGATAATTATTTTTGATGGAGAAAATGGTTTTTGATGGAGAAATATCTTAATGCAAGCCTGCAGTCGATTGTTAGTAAGAGTACGACATGCATCACGAGAGGGAAGTCTGTGGTTTTACCAGAGTATTAAGTTATGACATCTTAATGAAAGATTACGAGTCGAGCTCAGAAATTTTTTTTTAAAATGAAACATACATGGATGAATCGTTTACAAAACGATCAATAACATGCATGTATAAAATAGATAGGGGAATTTTAATTTGATGCCAACTTTATCATAAGGCCCATAAACTTTTCAAATCTTCAAAATACTTTAAAAAAATCAAAATTTAAATCAAGAATTTCTCATGCCAACATTCAAAGTTGGCTTTTGCTATTCTTGTCAATTTATTTGAATTTCAACCTATTGTACTTTCTGATGTCCAAATTCAAATTGCAATTCTGCCTGATGTTGGCTTCCTCAGTTAAAATTCAGGAATTTTAAATTGAATTCAATTCTGAATGACACATAACCCTTTTATCAGTTGCTGAAAGCCTGCCCGTCTGCTGCATGAATGTCGACCTCTTTCATCGCCCTCCCCGATCACTAATTGTTCATCTCGATCTAGAGAGTCCAGAGAATAGGCCTAGACTGGTTTGGTCCCGATTGGGCAAAAAACCAGGGACTAGTTCGCAAAAGTGGGTTTTGGACAAAAAACGAAATAACAAATTTTCTTTGCTCCAAATGGAAATCCGAGATATACATCTTGTCCGTCTTGAGCCAGGGATTACAGTGGTGTAAAAACATTGAAGCTAAGTCAAACGGTCTAGGAGTTATGAGCAATTTAGTACTTTTGGTTTCTGTAGCGCCACCTATGGGCCAATCGGGGTCATACTCTGATAGCTTCTCCACAATTCGAGGCCCTACCACCTGACAAAGTTTCACAGCTCCAGCCCTTACGGTTTGGGCTGCACGATGCGTTTTAGGGGATTTTTTTTTTCTAGCAAATACAATAGGTTTTCAGCACATTCGTGCCTGAACACCTAATAATGAGAGACCTTTTTGGCGATTGTAGCGCCACCTATGATCCGATCCTCACGAAACTTTGCGTGCTTCCTAACCATGTTAGGACACATATGCTCACCGATTTTTGTGAAGTTGTGACTTTTTGGGGGGGATTTGGGGGCTTTTGACTGAATTTTGCCACAGACCACTGTCTAAATGAGCCTGTTACAGCCAACCAAATGCAAAATTTCAACTTTTTTTCGATAATTATTGATCTAGAGAGTCCAGAGAATAGGCCTAGACTGGTTTGGTCCCGATTGGGCAAAAAACCAGGGACTAGTTCGCAAAAGTGGGTTTTGGACAAAAACCGAAATAACAATTTTGCAAAATTGCAAAATTTCAACTTTTTTTTCGATAATTATTGATCTAGAGAGTCCAGAGAATAGGCCTAGACTGGTTTGGTCCCGATTGGGCAAAAAAACAGGGACTAGTTCGCAAAAGTGGGTTTTGGACAAAAACCGAAATAACAATTTTTTTTTTCGCTCCAAATGGAAATCCAAGATATACATCTTGTCCGTCTTGAGCCAGGGATTACAGTGGTGTAAAAACATCGAAGCTAAGTCAAACGGTCTAGGAGTTATGAGCAATTTAGTACTTTTGGTTGCTGTAGCGCCACCTATGGGACAATCGGGGTCATACTCTGATAGCTTCTCCACAATTCGAGGCCCTACTACCTGACAAAGTTTCACAGCTCCAGCCCTTACGGTTTGGGCTGCACGGTGCGTTTTAGGGGATTTTTTTTTTCTTTCTAGCAAATACAATAGGTTTTCAGCACATTCGACAATAGTGTCATTACAAATAACTTGACTCAACAAATTTGATAGTGTAGATGAAGTGTCATTTGATGCAGAGGGGTTTCCATAACAACCAACCAACCAACCTAATATAGTGCTCTTTAGAGACTCAATGTTTAAGGCCAAAAACCAAAAATTGTTTACACACCGATTTTGCAGACTGATCTCATGAAGTAGCGTGTGTATGACGTGTATGACGGGTTACGAATTTTTATTTTTTTTTAAATTGCCTTTACAAGGACTTTAAACGCAGCTTGCTCCCAATACCTGTGAAACCAATAATTTAATATTTGGAAATTGATTTGGAATTTGAACTGAATGGGTCAGCTGATCTAGAGACATGATTTTAACACCTAAAATGATGCTGTTAACGCTGGGAAACAGTCACAGTTTGGTTAGATTTAGGCACCAAAACTACTTAGCTACGTTTTTAAATCTCCTGTTGTGTGCTTCATGTTAGAAAGCAAGACTGAACCGTACAATGTCCAGAGAATGTCATGTGGACATCATTCATAGTTGATATGTTACAACAGCTTAACATTCTCTGTTTCATTATACTGCTAAGATGTTGAATTTGATTCTGATTTCAATAAGTTGAAACAAACAGTTTAAAGAAATGCTTGCTGATATAATTGAAATGATATGTTTATTTGGTTAAAATGACAGAAACGAGAGACAGAAACATTAGTCACTTTATATTTGAAGGAAAAAAGATACCTGTCGACAATTATTACTTATTAATTGGATGCAGATGAAAATCAAAGCAATTCTATGAAGTGTCATAAAGACTTGTTTAATACAACAAAACCTGTGTGACTATCACAGAGCTGCTGTTTCTGTCTTACATGGGGTACAGCAGATGCCCACTGAAGGTGGTGTGGCGACTGTGATCATCGTACGCCAAATTGCCACAGTGAGACACCAGACGCACAAAAACAGCGTCTCCCACCTCCAGCAACAGCGCAACGGCTTTAGAAGCACTCATAAAACCAGACGACTGTATCTCCCATGCCATGAAAACATTCTCTGAGTTCTTGACCAACCAAGCCCCTGCACCGTTTTTGCCGTTTCCATATGCACCGATCGTCCACTCAAAGTTGTACACTCCTTTCACCGGGGCAGTGAAAATACCTGTTGGATGTTTGTTTTTGACATTTTAAAATGGAAAATGAAAAAATTTTTGAAGAGCAACATACAAGTGAAATATATTAGGGATGCACAATATATCACATCTCTGAAACAGGTCCAGTATTAAAGAGTAAGATCCTTTTAGATTAACATGAAACTAAAAGGATCTTAGTCTTTAACAAAAAGGTCTATCTCTGTAGGGATCTTTTCCATAATGTTGTCAGACACTTAGAATAATAATCTATGATTTAAGGGATTTTCCATATGTTTTGCAAAAAAGAAAGAGTGTTTTCACATGTTTAAGCCTGTGCAAAATATAATTATCATAGATAGAAACTTGTTTTATATCACTAAATATTGGTAATCTGACAAAATATTAATTTTGGTGCATCCCTAAAATGTATTCCTAGAATATCAGAGCTACCTGTATTCGAGTTGTAGGCCTTTCCAATGTTGGTGACAACGTGTTTGTAGACCAGAGTAGTATCCATAGGAAAGGGTCCAATAGTTGTTGGGCGTGGAACCCCCAGAGAGGCTGAGAATGCAACCTTTTGGACTGAGAGAGAGATTTTTTTTTTTTTTTAGCATTTTTACAAAAACACTTTATTTACATATTTATAATTTTACAATTTCACAGTGAAATAAACTGCTAATGCATTAAAATCTCAGTAAGTGATTAAAAATAATATCCAGTAATAGTGCAAAAACCAACTCTTCATCAACAGAACAAACAGTATCATTAAAACACCAACGCTGTTTAAAAGCATCAATGTCTCCAATATGTTTATAAAACCTGAACTCAGATTCTGGCCCTGATGTTGCAGAGCCAGAATGCTTTTTTTAACTTGACTGGAGGTATTTTTTGTTTGCCTTCCTTCTTTAGCAGTTATTTTAGATTGAACTGCTGCCACTTCCTCCTCCATCACTACCTCTTATACCTGTTGACACTGTTCACTGTTAGAATATTCTAACTCCTAGAAGCTGCCGGAAGCAAGAAAATCTAGACGGAAAATAATTATGATTACAATCTCTGCAGTTTTCAGTTATTTAGAATAAATGATAAGTTGAACTTCATGCCACACAGTTGAACAGAGAGAACAATACCTGTCTGTTGTTGCTTCAGCGTGTCCACTTGAGTCTTCAGCTGTGCTATTTGACCTGAAAAAATAGGGTTCTTTGTCAGCTTGTTTTTACTGCACCTTCAGTTTCTTTGGACATTGATTTAGAGGTGCATGAATCAGTTGTCAACTATTAAATAAATCTCCAAATATGTTGATAATCAATGAATTTGATCGGTTTGAGTAATTTTTTATTAAAAAACTGTATCACACGAAATACGTTCTGAGGAAACAATTTTGCAAATCGCAATTACGTTACATGCCAACATATAAGCAGTGCTATTACGTTGGTCCTTAAAGCCACAATATGTATTTTTTCTGCATTAAGAATAGCACAAATAATTGTATCTATGTTATATATTTCTGTTAAATGTGTACTTACATTATCCCGACAGTTTCCACCAAATTTCAAATACGGAGAAATTTATAGTTTAATTCGAAGACACGGGACGTTTCTTTATTTCCGTTTCGTCGCCCGTCTATGGCGTCATATAACCTTTGACTCCTCTATTTTCTCTAACTTCCTTGCGGAACCCGGCGAAACCGCCAAACACAAAGGGGAACACTGGACTACCGCCAATAAAGCAAAGAAAATGACGAAGAAAAAAAAATAGTACTTATTTTTATGTGTGTAAATCACGTGTCCGCTCACGAGCGCTCACTCTTAACAGACACACTGTCCCCGGTGCTGCTCGAGCATAAAGCGCTCCCCGTTCACAGTAACCGTGTCGTCTCATTCAAAACAGCCAACTGTTGCTGTTAGCGAGCCGCGCACATTGAATACTCTTATGAGTCAGGCTGCGAATGTACGTGCCCGCTTCAGCTCTCTCATGCTTACTAAAAAACGCCTCACCTCCGGCGCCGCGCACTCACTACATTCCCTTTAGCCTTTAGCACATAGTGGATGAATAACGCAAACCCAGTCAAACGTTAGACTGCAGTATCTTATGTGCTTTATAATCCGGTGCGCTCTATATATGAAAAATGTTATAAAATAGGTCATTCATTGAAGTAGCGTAATATTAATATTTATATTCGTCTGTATTATAGTTATGGACCACGATTACGCTTTGCCTGCACGTTCTGCTGCTACAGCCAGCTCATTAGCTAAAGCTCAAACGTACCTGAAAAATATGACCCGAGAAGGGTTTGGGACAGGAGAAGCATGACACAGGTAAACATTGGGGTTGCATTTAAAGCTTCTTCACAAGCTAAATCTACAGAGAGATGCCGTATATCCGTATATTTTGTGAAACGATGATGTCATGAGCTGAGCTGGTTGTCATTGACAGCGACAACAACTCCCGTGAGCCCACACTCTTTCCCGACGTCATCAAAGTACGTCTTTTGTTATTATTTTAAACGAGTGACCCCTGGTGGCCAAAAATCGCATACTGTACGTTTAACCTAATATAGCCAATCTATTGCAGTGCTATTACGTTTGTCCTGAACATAATCCATCTAAAGCAGGTTTCTTTTCACACACGTACAGCACGCAAATCTACCGGCGTAGAAATTGGGACGCTATTACTATTTATGCATAATCGTGGCATTAATGTTTTGAAAAGTATTTGTAGTATTTAGTGTATTTACACAAAAAGCATTTTCTCCAATAAAACACAACATACTGATACATTCACAAAAGACATACATTTTATTAGCTTGATGTAAACCAAATCCTAGAATCCATACGTTGTTTGCAAGAAACAGATCCAAATTCAGCCTTTTATCCAGTGATATTCATCTTAATTTCTCAGCAGCGACCGCAAACCATAAATCCGCCCTGGTGATGAATTCAAATTCAAAAAATGCGCCTTCAAGAAGCGTTACGACATGTTTTACGGCCATGATCAAACGCTCATTAGCTCTCGCCTGCTTCGTCACAGATTGCGATCGTCAGATCGTCACACTTGACTCTTATGTTTTTTTTTTCTTCATAATTGTGTTAGCCTACGTAGTTTTAAGGAATGGTTATGGGTAGGTTTAGGGGTAGGAGTAGGATTAGTGGCTCAAAATATATTTTTATGCTAAAACTCATTTATCTACAAATCTCTGTCCATTACATTTTATCCTTTTTATATTCTGTATAAAATGGATATGTTTAGGTTTTGGGAGTAGGATTAAGGGATCTTGTTACATTTATCTTTAAAAGTGAAAGTATACAGATATCGTTATGATATGAAATATACGTAAATAGTTAACGTTTTGCTGTAAAAACGTAATAATGTTACGTTTAAATGTTGCAAATACGTCCATATTATACGTTTTAGCATCTATCCAAACGTACAAAAAAATACGTTTTATATTTGAAAATAACATATTAATACCTACGTATTAACAATGAGACCAGGCTGCTATATTAGGTTAAGGACCAACGTAATAGCACTGCTTATATGTTAGCATGTAACGTAATTGCGATTTGCAAAATAGTTTCCTCAGAACGTATTTCATGTGATACAGGGTTGTAAAAAAAACAGTAAAACTTGTGTGATGTTAGCTTGTTAAATGTGAATATTGTCTAGTTTCTTCTCTGTGACAGGAAACTGAATATCTTTGAGTTGTGGACAAAAGACATTTGAGGACGTCATCTTGGGCTTTGGCAGTGGTGGAGGAAGTACTGAATCTCAGTACTTAAGTAAAAGTACAAATAACCAGATAAATATTTACTTTAGTAAAAGTAGAAGTAACACAATGGCAACCATACTTAAGTAAAAAGTACCTGATTTTAAATGTACTTTAAGTATTAAAAGTAAAAGTACTTACATAACAATTTATTCTCTTAATGTCTATTTTCTAATGATTAATAAAACATTTAATTCTAACTCATTCAACCTAATACTCCTATAATGATGCTCAATAATTATAGAAAAAAAAATTGTTGTCACCATTTCTGAAACAAGCTTGGAATTAGGCATGTACACAACATGCTTTTCCTTACTATATATTAATAACTATGTTTGGCACTAAATACGACTAATTTATGGTGAAATTCTGAACCTCTTGGCTTGCCATAATCCTAACCAAACGTATATTACACACGGTGCGTTTCCTATGCACGTAAAAACTAATTTCCGCGAATAAATTGCACGATAAACACACTGCTTACGAGACGCATTTAGTGTGACCGGGTTGATATATCTATGGCAACCAAACGTCACTGGTGAGACAAACGGGCAATGAACGGACGGTCAGATTATGTTTTGGCAGGGGAAAAACTGATCAGAAAATGTAACAGAAGTTGTAGAAATGTAGTGGAGTAGAAAGTATAATAATTGTTGCAAAATGTAACGAAGTAAAAGTAAAAAGTATGCACTATTTATTCTACTTAAGTAAAGTAAAGATACATGAAAAATGTACTTAAGTAAAGTAACAAAGTATTTGTACTTCGTTACATTCCACCACTGGGCTTTGGGAAACACTGATCCATATTTTAGAGACCAAACAACTAATCTATTCATCCAGAAGACATTCCAGATTAATCCACAATGAAAATAATTGGTATTGCAGCTCTACTTTGATCCACCACATAGAAAAATACTTCTTTCTATCTTTTTGGATATTTCTGAACTGCTATGATATGATGCAAACAGACCATTACAGCACCTGCAGTCTCTCTTTTCAAAAGCTCCATGTCCTCCTTCAGTTGACACAACGAGGTAGTCATCTCCATCAGCACAGATTAGATGCCTTGAGGAAAAGTCTGCTAGCCTTCAAAACTTTCACTTGCGGTTACTGTGTTCCTTCTGTTGCAGCAACAGCATAAAACTCACAAAGATCTTAATTCTCGCACTGGCAGCTTACTGTTGAACTGTGCCGTCTGTAGAACCCTTGTGAGCTTTATATAGAAGCCGACAGCAAAAAGCACGTCACAGATCTTGAAGGTGTGTGTGTGTGTGTCTGTGTGTCTGACAAGACATGTGGAAGTCACACCTTGATCACACCTTGAAGTCACACCTTTGATCTGTCTCAGCATGCACATGGTCCCACACACAATACTTTACTTATCCAGCTCTCAGTGATATCTGTCAGGTGCCCTCTATGAATACAATAACTTTATCAAATGTTTACAGAACAAGCGGGAACCCTTCTCTATTGGTGTTCAAGTACATGATAGAAAATCTAAGGCCTTCAACAGCTGTACAGCAAACTCTAATCTGACGCCTATTACACGCCAAACTAAGATTGCTGTAGGGACAAAAAGTAAGACTATTAAGTTAGCACTTTTAAACATCCGCTCACTTAAAAATAAATCACTTCTAGACAACAACTTAAAATGTTCCTAATATTGTTCTGAGAGTCCCCAACAACAATTTTACATGAATGCAATGACAAAAAAACACTTTATTTGTCTTATAATATGCATTTACTTTTAACTGATTTGCTCACCGACTCCCAAATGATTTGTACAACGACTCATTTTTCCAAACCACTCCTTCGCGTGACGCTAATCGGCGGTGATTGGTCAGATGACCCAGTCAGTTATTGTTTGTTAGCCCAACGCATAAACATATTGATAAAGCACTGCAGTACTACAAGACGCTCTATTCTTTATGACAACTCCAGTAACAGCGACAAACATTTCACATATTTAAAAAGAAATTGACATTGGAGACCTAGAAGCTGCACTGAGCGTAACTTACACACGTACTTTGCGCCTTCCCTCCTCGTGCCCCGATGCTACAAAACCCATGAAAGCAACAATTATTAATAATACTTACAGGTTGTGATTCGGAGAAGGAAACTGATCCATATACAGGGTACTGAGCCCTCCTTCAGGAACAACCGGCTTGCGAATTTGAATTCATTTCGGTTTTTGAATGATTAGTCATTAAAATTATGAGAACACAATCGGGCTATGGGAACACATTTTGGTTTTGGCTCAATTAATTAAAAAGTAATTACAAACCCAATTCCATAAAAGTTGGGACACTGTACAAATTGTGAATAAAAACTGAATGCAATGATGTGGAAGTTTCAAATTTTAATATTATATTTAGAATACAACATAGATGACATATCAAATGTTGAAAGTGAGACATTTTGAATTGCCATGCCAAATATTGGCTCCTTTTGGATTTCATGAGAGCTACAAATTCCAAAAAAGTTGGGACAGGTAGCAATAAGAGGCCAGAAAAGTTAAATGTACATATAAGGAACAGCTGGAGGACCAATTTGCAACTTATTAGGTCAATTGGCAACATGATTGGGTATAAAAAGAGCCTCTCAGAGTGGCAGTGTCTCTCAGAAGTCAAGATGGGCAGAGGATCACCAATTCCCCCAATGCTGAGGCAAAAAATAGTGGAGCAATATCAGAAAGGAGTTTCTCAGAGAAAAATTGCAAAGAGTTTGAAGTTATCATCATCAACAGTGCATAATATCATCCAAAGATTCAGAGAATCTGGAACAATCTCTGTGCAAAAGGGTCAAGGCCGGAAACCCATACTGAATGCCCGTGATCTTCGGGCCCTTAGACGGCACTGCATCACTTACAGGAATGCTACTGTAATGGAAATCAAAACATGGGCTCAAGAATACTTCCAGAAAACATTGTCAGTGAACACAATCCACCGTGCCATTCACCGTTGCCGGCTAAAACTCTATAGGTCAAAAAAGAAGCCATATCTAAACGGGAACCAGAAGCGCAGGCGTTTTCTCTGGGCCAAGGCTCATTTAAAGTGGACTCTAGCAAAGTGGAAAACTGTTCTGTGGTCAGACGAATCAAAATTTGAAGTTCTTTTTGGAAAACTGGGACGCCATGTCATCCGGACTAAAGAGGACAAGGACAACCCAAGTTGTTATCAGCGCTCAGTTCAGAAGCCTGCATCTCTGATGGTATGGGGTTGCATGAGTGCGTGTGGCATGGGCAGCTTACACATCTGGAAAGGCACCATCAATGCTGAAAGGTATATCCAAGTTCTAGAACAACATATGCTCCCATCCAGACATCGTCTCTTTCAGGGAAGACCTTAGCTGTGTCTGAAATCGCTCCCTATCCACTAAATAGTGCACTATATCGGGTGTCGGCCATTTTGTAGTGGTGTCCGAATTCTGAGTGAACGACATCATTCCCTACATTCATTCACTACTTTTACCCACAATCCTCTCTGAATTCGAGTGTACATTCGATGTACACTCGCTGAAGCCCTATTTCCCACAATCCAATGCGGAGAGAACTGAGCGCGCATGAAAGTTCGGCGCGAGCAAGTTTAAACCAGAGATTACATTACATCCAGTGGAGGATTTGAAAAATATCCGTTAATCGTCGTTTTGAACATAATAACGGTCGCCGGAGGGCGCTCGACGACACGTCATCTGTGAACGTGAGAGTTAATGTACAATTTCAGTCGATGAAACTACAAAGCTGGCACGGAGGTATAATTACAAAATAAAGTCATTATGATTGTTATTGTTGTTAATATTATTTTATAAACTAGGTAATGTAAGATAAAAGGAGTTTTATCAGTACGCGTGACGAAGCCTTTTCTGCGACAGCTCCAACTCTCCGACGCACAGTGTAAACGTCAGCGTCCGAATTCACTCACTTCATCTCCTTCACTCCTTGCAGATATAGTGCACTCAAATGCCATACACTATATAGGGATTAGTGAATGAGTGAACGAGTGAGCGGTTTCAGACACAGCTCTTGTATTTTCCAACAAGACAATGCCAAACCACATACTGCATCAATTACAACATCATGGCTGTGTAGAAGAAGGATCCGGGTACTGAAATGGCCAGCCTGCAGTCCAGATCTTTCACCCATAGAAAACATTTGGCGCATCATAAAGAGGAAGATGCAACAAAGAAGACCTAAGACAGTTGAGCAGCTAGAAGCCTTTATTAGACAAGAATGGGACAACATTCCTATTCCTAACTTGAGCAACTTGTCTCCTCAGTCCCCAGACGTTTGCAGACTGTTATTAAAAGAAGAGGGGATGCCACACAGTGGTAAAAATGGCCTTGTCCCAACTTTTTTGAGATGTGTTGATGCCATGAAATTTAAAATCAACTTATTTCTTCCTTAAAATTATGCATTTTCTCAATTTAAACATTTGATATGTCATCTATGTTGTATTCTAAATATAATATTGAAATTTGAAACTTCCACATCATTGCATTCTGTTTTTATTCACAATTTGTACAGTGTCCCAACTTTTATGGAATTGGGTTTGTAGGTTATATTAATATTTTTTTTACTCAAGCACCATACGCATCTCTGCTACAAATGAACACTTAAAGTTTTTTTCTAGGACCTACCATTTTCATACAGTTGCACTGAAAGTGACAGAAGTGCAAATGTTACAACTTACCCCATATGCGGGGTTAATTGTAACAGAGAGAGGGGTTAGTTGTAACACTTGTGTGTAACACACATAATTCAGTACTATTTTATTTGTATAGTTTGATATTGTTTGTGCATCTGTAGACAGATATCCATACATCCATCCCTCATCCAATCATCCTTCTATTATGGATCAATATCATGGATAGAGACATAGAAAAGGGCTGCACAGTTTTGCAATAAATAATAATAAATACAATTATAAAATATTGTAATTGCAATTAAATTAGATTTGTGTGTGGCAGCTGCATGTACAATTATTATAATTAATAAATAATAATAACAGTAATAATAATACAAATGAGCTTAAAATAAAATTTTTAAAGGGTTTATTGCATTAAAAACAGGCCATATTTTTAATAAATAAACAAGTTATCATTCATAGTACACTTAATTAACAAATTTAGTGTACTATGAATGATAACTTGTTTATTTATTAAAAATATGGCCTGTTTTTAATGCAATAAACCCTTTAAAAATTTCATTTTAAGCTCATTTGTATTATTATTACTGTTATTATTATTAATTATAATAATTGTACATGCAGCTGCCACACACAAATCTAATTTAATTGCAATTACAATATTTTATAATTTTATTAGTTGGAACACTCTGTTACAACTAACCCTGCTGTGTATTTCATATTTTAAACCTAGCTAACAGTCGCTAGGAATTGCTGACATGTTTCAAAACGGTGCTTTGTTTGAGCAAACAAGACTGTGATTAAGGCAATATAAAGTTAGATTTGGAAGCGTATACACCCAACTCAGAAACCGAAAAAAATCTATGATGAAAAAAATTACTTTGGTGTCAAAACTCTCTTTGTCCAGTATCTTCATGAAATATAATCAAAACTTTCCGCAAATTCGCGGGAGACCGTCTTCTGGCAGCAAGAGAAAAAGAGCGGAAAGACGGCCGGCTTGATCCTGACGAACTATGTAAAATGTCCGTGTTACATTTAACCCTGCGTTAGGTTGTGCCCCGCGCTGCCCTACTGTTGTGGTATCGTTGCAAAAATGAACTCTAACCACCGATTCTTCACATGCTCGTCCCCGGTAAATGAAAACAAAGTGGCTGAACTATCTTTGCATTGTAGAACTGTCACGTGTGGGTTTTGTTGTGTTTTGTTTATCACGTGATTCCTTGTTTGTCATGTGATCCTGCCATGTGTCTTGTCTTTTGTTATGTTGTTGCTCAGTGTCCACAGGTGTTTCTTATCTACCACACCCCCTTGTTATCTTGATTAGCTTGTTTGTCTGTGTATTTATACCCCTGTGTTTCAGTTGTTGGCTGTCGGTTGTTGTTTAAATGTTACTCGGTTCCTGCCTGTTTCTCTGTCCTGTTCTGAGGTCCCTGGATTATCGGTTAGTGGTGTTAATAAATGCTTGCGATTGGATTCGCTCTCTGTTTCGTTCCTGACCAGATGTGACAGAACAACCGACCTCCAAATGAATCCAGCAGCACAGATTATGCGTCTCCGTCAAGGAGATCAGTCCTTAGGGGAGTATATTATGGACTTTATTAAGCTGGCACCTGTCTCATCTTTTGATGAGGTGTGCCTGATGGTATTCTTCAGAGGAGGGCTATCCGAACCACTCTACTCCTTTATACCACTCCATCACCCTAGCTGTAGTCTGAAGGACTATATCATCCAGGCTGTTTTGCTGAACGATTCTCTGTCCGCCAAGACCGACCTGCTGGAGCTCAGCCCTGCCGAGCCTGCGCTCACCGTCGGCCCTGCCGAGTGTCGTGAATATCCATATGCAGCTTTATTGGAACAGAATGCAAGTCAAACAGGCAAAGTTCAATCACAGGCTTCAATAACAATGTAGAAGGCAGAATCAAAGTCAGAGTTCAGGCTGAATATCAGGGCAGGCGGCAAACACACAGAGTAATCAAATGACAAGGCAGATGCAATCAAAATGGGCAGGTGGCAAAGAATCAAAGTCCAGTAAATCACACACGGAATAACCGCTTAGAAATATTTGCATGCCAAGACAAGACTTTGCAAGGATGAAGCTGAGAGAACAGTTTAAATAGAGAGAGTCAATGGGAAACACCTGTGAGTCAAATCAGCCACAGGTACGGGGACTATGGGAATTGACCTTATGCACTGCTGCACTACTTCCTGAACTTAAGCCAGCTCCTTGTTTCCTGTCTGCTATTATTGGCTGAACTTGATTAATTCAGGTGTGCCTGATTATTGTTTCCGTGACTACTGAGGTCGGGCACACCTGAATTAATCAGTTTGTTCAATAATGACAGACAGGAAACAAATGCTGCGTCCCAATTCGCATACTATCCGTCCTAAATAGTATTCGAAAATAGAATTAGTACGTCCCAAATCGTAGAATGTTGAAATGAGTGTTTCAAAGATACCCGGATGGTCTACTTTTTCCGGTCAGAATCCGAAGTGTAGATCGATGCACACTCTAACGGCTGATATTGCTCACAAACCATTGCGCGTTGGACGAGGATTCGGTTAGAACTACAAACACGAGTAAAAAGTGTTAAAAAAACTACAGACACGTAGTCGATACGGAGGACCCGCGAGTCCCCGCAGTTGTGCAGAGAGGTTTAGATAAAGAGCTTTGACTGATTAATTATCAGTATCTAACCTGACGAAAATTAATTTATTCAATATTGTCCACATTATATTGCATTTTTTGCAGCAACAATGTGAACTTTTGTAAAGACACGTTTAGCCAATACGTTTTAAATGCATCATCATATTCAAATTGCAAACACGAGGAGAGCATGAAAGACCCACAACTGGCAGATGAACGTGCTCTCCGAAACGGTAGGAAATCAAATTAGATAGAATGGAGGATTTTAACTGTGACAAGATGATTGACAGGGCAGTTTACGGTGACAGGATGCACACAGCACGCGACAGAGCTGTCCGTTAAAGATGACGTGATAGTATGTCCCAAAGCTTGCCTACTCTCATGCTACACACTCAAAATTATGTACTTTTTCCTCACAAAAAGAGTACATACTTTTAGGGCGTAGTATAAGTAAGCGAATTGGGACGCAGCAAAAGAGCTGGCTTAAGTTCAGGAAGTAGTGCAGCTGTGGACAAAGCCAATTGCAGTCCAAAGAGTTAGTACTCAGGAGATGGTGACCTCTGGTGGTGAGTGAGGGAGCCACAGAGGCTGATTGACCAGCTTGCTGATGGATTTTCGGTCAAGTACAGGCTTTCCTCTGTGTATAAAACACAAAATAGGCCAACGTCAAATGATTATTCATATGTAAATAATATGCAATACTTTAACAACAAGACATGGAAAACTAATACAGAATATCAGTCACAGCAGTGATCAGTTAAAGTTTTAAAGTTTAACTGATCACTGGTTGAAGTTTATGACCCATCCATTTCGGGAATAAAAATTATCTCTGTTTCCCAGTGGCCAATATGACTTGAGCGGGCGTTCATGTCCAATTTTTAACCAGGATACTCGTATTTATCATCATTCTGATAGCACGTGAAGGCAGCATATATTCACAAAAGCATCTTTGATAACCATAACCATCTACAGAACATGGTGCGGTGTGTTTACTGTATGGAGCAACAAATGTTCTGTATGCGCTGGTTGACAGACGACACAAGTGTAAAACAAGAACCAGTGTGAATATAATACAGAGATGGAAAGAGTCCCTGAAAACCATACTTGACTAAATAATACAGGTACCTACAGCAAAAACAACTCCATTACATGTTAGAAGTCACCAATTCCAATAGCACTCGAGTAAAAGTCTGATTTGAACAGTATAGTAACAGTGGAGGACAGCAATCAATCATTATTTCCTGTTTCCGTTGTGGTTCTTTCTGGAGATTTTGTGCCTGTGATCGTACTTTCTGTTGTTGTGTTACTTACCGTGGCTGCTTATATTCTCCGGCAGTTTATTGAAAGATCAGATGGGTTCACTCCTCCCGAAATTACATTTATGAACTTCACTTATATCACAATAGCACATTTTACTCTTTGACCAACAGAGGGCAGCTTTTGACCATATTTAAAATTAAAGTGACTTTCAGAAAGAACCACTGACTCTTACAAGTGACTCAACATTTTAACACAATATAATAACAATGATGTCAATATAAATAATGAGAGCTTCCCATATAATTTTATGGAGGTATTTTGTGATATTGATGGATGTACAGTCTTTAGAATTGGTACTGCACTCTTAGTGATGACTCTCCATATAAATCTAATTTGTTTTGTGAAGGAAAAGTGATCCCCAATATCCTGAAAACTGGAGTTGTCCATTATAATGCAAGGCAGTTTACACAAAAAACACCTTTGACTTAACCCAGTTATTATCCAGTGTTTATTAAAAGAAGAGACCAGAGAAGTCACATTGTCTCAGTCTGAATAGTATTTGCTTTATGGCTTAAGCACATTCCTGATATCCTCATGAAAAGCCAGTTGTATATCCATAGAGCATGAGGCCCTCGCTATTACCGACTCCTTTGAACAGGCTGCCAAATGTCGGCTTTAAGTCAAATTCCTCACATCATTGCTGCCCCTGACTTTGGTTAAAGGGATGATGGTTATTGCTGCAAAGCCCCTGGACTTTAAATGTCAGCTTTCTTAACACCAAACGCAATTGTGTTTTAATGTCGACTCGTAACTTGAGCTTGACCTTTGACTGGCCAATGCCTGAATCTGTTTTTCTCTGATAGTGGCTAAAAGCATTTTTCTTCCGTCTCCTCAGGGAAAAAAGTGAAGGCCCAAAGGGGGCGTTCCTGCAGTAAAACAATATAAATATATTGCATATATGAATATATGTATGTATATGAAATGTACTTTATTGTCCCTGATAGGAAAATTTGTAATGTCTCCACAGCCAGCATTTCGCCCCAAACCTGATACATTAAAAAAATACACTAAATATTCATACACATCTAATTGAGACAGATACAAAAGAGTTTTTAAACCTGTTGCGTGAACCTGAACCTTCTCCCAGACGGTAAGAGTTCATTAGAGGGGAAGAGTACCTGAGATGGGTCACTTAAAATGACTTTTTATCCACATTAAATGTGCATTGCTCCTACAGTCTGAAACTAGGATAGTCGTTCAGTCCAGTCATTTTCATCGAAGAAATGTTTCTGTTTCATATGTTTCTTATAAAATAATATTAACTGATGAGGAAACATTCTGGGATTTCCCCCAAGATGTGAAGTACTTCCTCACTCAGAAATCTATCTTAGAGACAAATTAAACTGAGATTGTGTTGAGTGTGTTTGCCAATAAACTATAAAACTGTTCACACAGCTTTTGATCTGTGCAATGCTGTGTAAATATTATATTTTAGTATGTCGTACCTAGTTTGACTGGGCTTCTATCAGTCTGTTTTCCTCATGCTTCACTCCATCCGTCCATCCATCCATCCATCCTTCCATCCCATCCCATCCATCCAATCCATCCATACATCCAATCCATCCATCCAAAATTGTATGGTTTGAATCAAATTATGTGGCCAAACTGTTTTTTTTATATATACATCAGGCTTTATGGCGCATATAGTATGATATAGTGTATGTCAATGTGAACTTTATAACATATACACACTTAAAACGCATATAAGTATTATCTTTGACTCTATATCTCCCAATAATGTCTTATTAAAGTGTAAATTGCAGTTTAACCACCACAACCAATTAATGAGAAATTAAAGTGCTCAATATGTCTTAAAATGCGTTAAAATAACATTTATTGGGGGTTCTTCAAAGGTAACATGTTTTTTACAGTAACTGGGCGATGACGTCATAAGAGGGAGCACAGGCGGGGTTGAGGGAGAATAAAACGATTCGCGGTACTCCCGCAAACAAGAAATATCTATGAATAAAACATAAAAACTAATACATTTTTATTCATCTGTTGCAGAAAAGCAACAACTACAACTCAAACTAAATAGAAATTATTTACAGGCCAGAGTTTCTATTTATAACATGTTTGCAGCGTTGAGCAATGTAACCAATCACAGACATATGTGTTGATTTCTAGGAACGCAATGGCCAATCAGAAGCATTTACGATAGACTGCCCTCACCGATCAAAACTCACTTTTTGTTCGATGAATTCTGTATACTGGCAAATCCTTGAATTATAACAAACAAAGTGTAGATATTATGAAAGATTCATTGATAATAACAGAGATGTCAGCTTTTTAGGAATTATTATGGGAGCACACTTTGGGCGCATGACTAAGTTTGACTGCTTGTTTTTATGTTATAACAGTGTGGTTTGTGTGTTAATGCTTTCATAACAAATAATTTATCAGGAGCGTCTTTTTGTGGGTGTGAGCGGGACAAAAAGTAGTTGAGAACGTCAGTTATAATAATGACCCACGTATAAAAAAATGGGTTTAAATCGAGATTGGGCTCATAATTACAGTTAATGTGTCGGGCCGGACTGGGCTCGGACACAACGGGCTCGGGTAGGGTCGGGGATACACGAGATCTACCTCGAGTATGCTAGCACTTACAGGCACGAATCAGTCGTTTGTCCTTGGGGAACTCGTGGCGCCCCCGTTTTCGAAGTATTCGTACATCCCGCAAAAACAAAATAGTTAACCATTAGGTCTCCAATATAACTGCTAGCCTACTTGCCATTTAGCCTAGGCTTGGAGCATAGACCAGACATAGACAGTAAAAGCTCGGAGTCCCTTTTATGAAATCACACCCAGCCTAATAGAAGGGAGGGGGCTTGCTTAAAGCCACTGTAAAACGTACCAACTTTTCATATTATATGCAGCATTTTGTTGTAAAAAAACAAAAGACAATTGTGGGCAGTTCTTATCTTTATGTTTCGTAAGCACGTTGCATTATCTTTGTGAAAAATATAACCTGCAATTTACACTTTAAGGTATTTGCATGCTTATATTTATGATCAAAGCTCTGTAGTTTTAATTGTGAAAGGCATACAGTATATAATTCAATGCAACATGATTATTGAGAGCTCATTAAATAAACAAATAAAAGTTCGTCAAAAGCCTAATGGGTCGTATTTCATACTCGCATTTCAACATGGTTTTCTAAAAATTATATACGGATACTCTAGTAAACCTAAATTGCTTTAGTGTTCATCTTGAAACATTACTAACAATTTAAAAGTTAATCTTACTCTTATTTTATAACAACCGTCAAGGATTTCACAGCAAAAAAAGACGTGTACAACAACTGGAAGGTGGACATTTTTAATTTTAGCTTAAAAAGTATGCATTTCAAGCCATGAAGCAGATACAACCAGTTTTGATCATGTTGATAATTTAAAGACCTTAATTCACATTTCAAATACGATACAAAAGGGTTTATAGGATGTTTGTACATTGGTAAACTTCTTTAAAAATTTTTATTTCTTTTATTGTTTATTTTCATAGTCAGAACAGTGGTCACCAATATTACATGCTCCAATGGTGACTGCTAAGCTGTGAGTTCAGTGTAATTCAGTCATCAGTTATAGGATGTTTTAATTCACGTCTGTATCAAATGGCACCCTGGGAATGTTAGGCAGTCAGAGCAGTCGCCCCCTCTCAGCACCTGCAGATTTAAGTAAACCAGACATGAAAGCAGCACTGGCCCGACCTCGGATCTCTCTTCCACAGAGGCCTTTTTGTGGTACTTTGGCCCCCAGGAGTTCTGGCGATGGGCATCGGCCGGGTTTCTCCGAACCACTTCCTGCTTTCCTCGTTCCTTCTCCGATTACAGCTAAGAAGAAAGCTGTGTTGGTTTTGTTTAAGACGATGAAGTCTGTGTACAAGTCTTACAAGGATTATGCTTAAAGTATATATACTTGTGATCGAAATTATTCAACCCCCATTGCTCTCACAGTTGATGGACCCCATTGACGTCCATAGTAGGATTTAAAAAAAAAAAATGTATAGAGTTTTCTTTTCAGTGTTCTCTTCATTCTTCTTCCTTCAGATACACTACTGATCTATAGGGCTGGACATTTCCAGTTTTGTTTCATCTAGAATCCCAAAAACTGTGGCTTATTTATATGGTTTTGAGCAAATTGGAGCTGACTTTTTGTTGTGCTTTTGGGTCAGTGGTGTTTGTAAAGCGCAATGATGTCTTCTCTTAACTTTTTGGACCATTCTTCTGCCATATTTCTAACATGCAGTCAAATGTGACTCAACAAACCTAGCCAGTTCAGATATTTCATGTGTTCTAGCTCAAGCACATCTGGTGCAACTAATGAAGCCCTTGATTAGTTACATGAGGTGTGCGTGCGCGTGATATTCTTTATTCATTTTAAAGAGTTCTCCAAGAAAAAAGAATGAAAATACTGCACAATATGCTGTGTTAACATAAAGGAATTTTCCATATTGATTGTTCATTGGTGTTTTAAACATATTTTGAATTATGCATTGTTTTGTTTTAGGGTTAAAATACATTTCTGTAAACTTGAAAGATGAGGTAAAGCAGGACTGCCATTGATGACAGGAAATATTTTAGGATTAATATCTAATGGCTGGATTGCTCAGTTGACCAGTTTAATTTTATGTTTTGTTTTATATATATATTTATTTTAAAGCAAACTATAATTTAGTTAGCAATATCTTGTCCTTATACACAATTCCACAACAATAATACATAACTATTAGATTGTTGTGCAGTATTGTTCTAAAAGCACATTAAAATCATGGTGGAAATACTTTTGATTGGTTTTATTGCTTTTATTGTTCAAGAAAACATCTCAGACAGGAAGTCATGAGAGCGACGTAAAACGTTACTCAAACATCAGCTTAACGCTACCTAAGTTTGGCATTGAAGCACAATGCCTCTCTTGTAGCCAGTCTACCCAAGGGATAGACTGCTTTTAAGCCCTATTGTTCTCTCAGGGCACATTATCGGATTATCCCGATTCCAAATGAAGGGGAAGAGTGAAGAGTATTGGAGCAGTGCATTATGGGACATCATGTCTATGTGCTGGAACACTTAGAGAGAAAAGAAGCCCAAGTCTATCAAGGCAGATGCCCAAATGCATAACAGCCCCATTCCAGTGAAAGGGATGGAAAAATGCAAGCTCTGTCTGCTCAAGACCCTATAACACAAAACAAAACATGACGAGGCCTGCCATTCTCCACTGTTGTAGAATTACCTTTGAAAAAAAAAGGCAAAAGAATGTACACAAAGATCAATGACAACAACTTCAATCCTGCCAGCCTATATCCTTCCCAAAACATGTCACAAGAAATTTCCAAGCTTCATTTTCTCTCGTGGTGCAAAGAAATTGCCTGCAGGACCAACATACTGACTCCAAAGAGTCAACAATAACCACCTGACGCTTGCCGGCGAAGGGCAAAGCTCATATTAGGTATTGTGGTCAGATAATGATTCCAGGGCCCTCTGAAATATGAGCAAGTTACACAACCTGTTCTTTTAGAATATAATAGAATAATTACAGCAAATTAATATCTCGTATGACTGATCCTTCTGTAATATAATGTATATCACGTTTCTATATTCTTCCATCAGTGTGTGCAGTGGTTTAGTTCACAGGACTTTGCTCTTCGCCTCCCAAGACGCCTTTTACCGGTGACATAAACGGCCCTGAAGGTGCAAAAGAATGAAACCATTAAAAAACAAAAGGTACTGTACATTTTCTGTGGTATACCTCCACCTAATCATTGTGTTATTATAACTTCAGATTTATGTAACAATTGCAGGTTGGTTCTTAGCAATATACAGCAGACTACACAGAACATCAACACTGAAAAAGCAGCATATCTCTACTGCAATCTTTTCAGGGAGCAGACTAAAAGATTGCTTTCAAGTTGTGGAATGTGAAGTTTCATCTACAGCTCACCTTTATTGCTTTGAAAACAGCATAAACGGGTATGTCTCTCTCTCTCACACACACACACACAATATTGGCCTATAAACAGCATAGATACAATCGGGAACATACAGTATCATAAAATGGGTGTGAGGTTTAGTGGGTAAAAACAAATACTGTAGTCCATAGTTACCCATTCTTTGAAAACATCGCAAAGTAACTGCTTTTTAAACTGATAATAATATAAAATTGTAAAAATCAAATCCACAACAGAGGCCAAATTTCAATAAAAGAGTACTATTGTGGATACAATAAATTCAGTGACGGTGTGGAAACATCGAAACATTTTTAATACCATTTTTTGTGTATTATCCTCTAATGTTATATTATCCACATAAGCAATGAGTTTTAATTTTGAAAAACTTTGCTAATGATGACCACCATACATATTAATAGACATTGTACATTACGTTCAAAAGTTTGGGGTCAGGAAGGCTAAAATAAAATATATGGCAAGAACTGTAATATTGTAGGGCTGGGCAACGATTAATCACATCCAAAATAAAAGTTTGTGTTTACATAATATATGTGTGTGTACTGAGTATTATTATTTTGTATATAAAAATTCCCACACATGCATGTATATAATTAAGAAAAATGTGTTATTAATATTTAAAACAATATATATTAAATATAAATATTAATATGTAAAAATATATACAAATATTTCTTAAATGTATACATGCATGTGTGTGTATTTATATATACAAAATAATTATACACACTACACACACATATATTATGTAAATACAAACTTTTATTTTGGATACGATTAATCGCGATTAATCGTTGCCCATTGCAATTTAATATAACTTATTTATAGTACATTTATTTATAGAAATTATGAGCTGAATTTTCAGCATCATTCCTCATCTTCAGTGTCACATGATCCTTCAGAAATCATTCTAATATGCTGATTTGCTGCTAAATTTTATTTTTATTATGTATGTATGTATATATATGGAAACCATGATACTTTTTATGGTTTCTTTGATTAATAGAAAGTACAAAAGAACAGCATTTATTTGAAATAATTTTGATCAATTTAATGTGTTCTTGCTAAATACATGTAAGAATAACATAGATGTGAGATTCTTCAGTTGTCTCTTATCATCATGCTGCTGAATTGCTTAAAAGAAAACAGCCAGAATAACTATGGAAACAGGGATTTGTTTCCCCCTACTGGGCCCTCCTTTACTGACAGATCAAATGAACACGCTCTTAGATGTTCTTAGTGCTAGGATTAATTTAATACACAATCCAAGTAATTACACTTGGCCACGTTGCCAGTGAAGATAACTGGAGCACGTCCATCAGAAAGAGATGATCCACTGACCCAGAATGAAGATAATACACAAACCTTTTTACAGCTTTGACTGTTTGAGCACTGTTGGTTTCCATGACTGCTCACATTGGAAAGTGATGGGATATATAACTATGGATTGCTTAGCGATTATCTTTAAGATCACATGTGGAAGTTCTGTGTTGGAAATCCTCAAAAACATAGTTATCTTAGGGCGTTCCATCATATGAAATTGGAGCAAAATATCTTTAATACAAATGGATGTTTTTCCTACATCATTATTGAATTGATTCACATAGCATGCAGACGAAAAGCAATAAACTCTGTCATGTTCTCTTGCTTTCGGACGCTGGTGTTTGGGAATGCAATCATGCGAGACACTTATGGCTGAGAATTAAACCAAATAAATTCAGGCATTTCAAAATGATCAAACCAACATTTGGGATGCTGTGCAATAATATTGATCTGCTGGTAAGTCCAGTTATCCAATCAGGGGGTTGTGGTTTTTTTTGTTGTACATCGAAGTTTATGCGCATGACAGGTTTTTTTTATGCGACATACCAAAGTGTGCATAAAAATAGGTGGATGGAAACATAGCTAATGCCAATGCTAAAAACTAGAATAACACCCTACAACAAGATAATCTTAGATAATCACATGAAAAAATTCCAATGTCATTCGTCTCAGTTAAAAAGAATCATCTGACCGCCTGAACTCAGCACTAATGTTATCAGTGGTCAATGGAAAAAGGACAGAGACACATTGGATTCAGTAATGGGTTGAAAGAGGTGCTCGACCTTGATCTCGACCTTGGCTAACGTGGCACTAATGTAGTTATCCTTCATTGCGGTATGTTTTATCCCACCTCTACTCTAATATGGTACATTTCTTAAAATTTGCCAACAGCAGAACCGAAAAACCTTGTGAGCAGACTCAAAGCTCAAAGATATGAAGCCACAAAATCCAATTTTTCCTTCTCTTTAACAGGTGTAAATGTACCTAAAAGCAGGACATATTACATGGTCTATGTGTTTGTGATGTATTTTATGAGGCTGGTTTGCTTCGGATGGATAGGTAAGCTTAGACATAACCAGGAAATTTGGTCTTGACATAGAGGTTGTAAACAGACTCATAAAATTTGGGCTTTGCTCCAGAGATATCACCCTCTCCAAACCGTTATCTGCTAGCACTTCTATTTCAATCCACACAAACAGTGAAACCAATCACATGCTGTTTTTGTAGATGCATTGCATGCTTGCCTATTATTAAAAGGCTTTCAAATTCAGTCATGATATTTTATTCACAAATTTGAACCCTAAAAATATTATGGCAGTACATAGGGATAGGAATCAAGAATTAAAAGAAGAAAAACTTAAGCTATGAATCTTCATTACTATTAACATAGAGCAAATAGTGTAGTCCAAAACAAACGGCTCGTGAACAGGTTCTTTTTGACGAAACAGGAATCAGTCTCAAATCGGTCTGATGATTCACTTGATTAAATGAATCTTTAATGTTTACCTAAAAAAAGGTTTTGTGTTATTTCATGCCTTCAGAATGAAGCAAAATACAAATCTGACACTAACTTTAACAGTTTGGAGTTATTTAAATGGTTCACATTCTACTAACTCTAAGATACTTTGCATCTACACTGTAAAAAAAAAATCTGTTAAATTTACGGGAAAACTCCGGCAGCTGTGGTTACCAGAGTTTTCCTGTTAAAAGTACGGTAGCAACATTTTAGGTTTTACAGACTTTGACCGTATTTAATTTTACAGCAATAAACCGTATTTCATTATTTGATTAAATGTTAATATCTGACATTTTGAAGTATTAATATCTGTTTTGTTCAATTGCAATACACCGGCAGCCATCAATCACAGCAATAATGAGAGTCAAATAATCAATCAAAGCTCATCATTATCAACTCTTCCACAAGAGAGTTCATACTACTATATAGAAGCTGAACAGTGTCATTCACACAAACATTAAACACCATCATGGTAACATGTTGAAATTTTAAAAATGAAATAAGAATTAATTTAACAACGTTAAATGTAACATAAAACCCTAATGGACATAACTGATAAGAAAAAAACTAAGAAAATTATGAATACACAGTTAAAATACATTAAATGTGAAGTGTCACGCAGGGAATTGTGGGTGAAGTCAATTTACATTTTTTCACTGTAAATTATACAATGACTTCTTCTTTTTCACTTCCAAAAACTGTAAATTTAACAGTAGTTTACAGTAAAACTACATTAAATGTACCATTATATATATCACAGTTATTTACCGTATATAGTAAGGAAACTTTCTGTTAACCAATTAACAGTTTTTCACTGTAGCATTTTTACAGTCTTTTACTGTTAAAAATCACGATCATCTTTTACAGTGTACATGTAAACTTATTCTACTAACCCAAACCCTAAAACCTAACCCTTCTAACAGTCTATACAGTGCAGTCTACTTATACTCGAATGAGAGTTAGTTGATTTGTAGTTAAAAAGTTACTTATAGTTTGTAGAATGTCTAAAGTGGACCATTGAAATAAAATATAACCCTGTTTTGTTCCCACAGTTAAAAAGAAAGCTCTTGCTGCAGAAGCAAACAAACCAACTGAGCCGCTGGACAGAATTCAAGCAAACTCTTGAGGAAGGAAGTCATTATTTAAGCTATTCCTTATCAGCCCATGCAATTCAGCCAGTCAACCTGAGCAAGCAAAGTCTAATACGGCTGCACAAAATCAAGCACTAAAGCTGCTAGAAATAAATCGAGTATGTTTCCACTCACATGCACTTTATGGCCAAAAGCTTTTATCTGGTCCACTTTGCTTGCCGAATCCGT
Source organism: Pimephales promelas (assembly GCF_988280905.1). Lineage (NCBI taxonomy): Eukaryota > Metazoa > Chordata > Actinopteri > Cypriniformes > Leuciscidae > Pimephales > Pimephales promelas. The sequence continues at coordinate 36,762,423 of NC_142775.1, read as the reverse complement.
GATGTATTGATTCAGGGATTCAAATCGTCCATTAAGTGTGATTAAAAAAGTGCTCTTTCTGCTGGTAAAGGCAGAACGCATGTTTTTAATCATGACACTGTTTATCTCGTTTTGACCACTTGAGAAGCGACCAAGCTTTCTGCTATCCTATAAACAACAAAAAAGTCTTTAATTAACTCAGACAGGGCTGCGCTCTCCCAAAAACTAAAATCGTACTAGCCAAATATTGGTTATGATGTCATATGCACATATACTTAATATATTCATTTCTTAAATACGAAACAGACACTTTAGTTTTAATTAAATTCAGAGACTCAGTGGGAAATCAAAAAAATGACCTGAATGAATGCACAATGCTGCCTTATTGTAAGTGATTCATCGGTGCTTGTTATTCCAAAAAGACACCAATTGAATAATGTAATCCGACTGATGTCACAATTTCTCCACTCAAACCACCTAACCTAACTTTTTTAGAGTATAATCAATTCAAGAGCGATAAAATCAAGTTTAACTTGGAAATTTACAGAATTACAGAAGTAAAATGGTTGTGAACATGATTTTTTTGTTGACTAATAGTAATGCGTGGTACACAATACAGTTTTGGGCTGTCCCAGACGAAAGATGACCAATCGTGGAGATTACTGAATCGTTTTCAACTAAAAAAGGCAACAGTTTTTTGGGGGCCTGAAAACGCAAACTTTTGAAAACAGCTTTCAAAGTGCAAGTTTTTGAAAACAATACCATTATTGTCTCAGTGTTAACTACAAAAACATGAATTTGTGAAAACGGTGACGGTACTGACGGTAACAACACAGATATGCGTATGTACAGCGTATCGGTCAGTCGTAATAAAGAAGTGATCCAGCTCTCAGATTTCATCAAAGATATCTTAATTTGTGTTCCGAAGATGAACAAAAGTCATTAGCACTCACTAGAATTAGCATTAAGCTAACACGTCGCGTCGGTATTTGTTTACACACTTGTTTCCGGAAGTGAGCCACTAGATCCGCCTTCTCTATGACATCAAACACATGGCAATTGGTCAGGAAGCAACGTGTAGTCTGGCATGTTTCTTGTCCACGCCATGACAAGAAGTTAAAAGCCAAAAACACATAATCTGTTCGTAACATACAAACATATATAGGCATTACTAACCTCAGGCATGCGCTCACTCATTAAAAACACTTTAAATGCATTAACATCAGACCAAGGTTAAAGATGCGGATGCAAGACATTAAACAAGACATTTTATGCAGTGTATTTTTTATAAATAGTCCACCATTTGTTCGAGATATTCTCGGTGACATCACAGGGTGTGAATGACACACATAACCCCCATCACAAATGGCACATTAAGTTGGAATGCAAGCTGAAAATTCCCAGCCAAGATATTCTAGCCTCTGAACCTTAATTTTGGGGTGACAAATGAAAAGTATCAGCGGATCAGTGACGGATCAGTAACTGCGTGTACGGATTAAACACGTGTTTATTATATTACTTTGATCTCGCCGCTTACAACTCTATTGACAACTAAGTTAGAAAAGGAAAGTCCATTAAAGCAAGCTGCCAGGTGGCCCAAACAAAGCTGAAAGTTAAAAATAGCTTGAAATTTGAAATAACTTGAACGTTAGAGAGACTATAGTAGTTTACCTGCGCATTTGTTTGCGCTATGCGACACATCAGCATTAGCCTGTGTTTACATGAACGCCAATTGCGTTTCCTGAGGCTCTGGAAGCGTGTGCGCGCGGCGCGGAGTTACACATCCCAGTTTTCAAACTTTTTTTCCCCTCAGACTCCAATCCTTCCTCTTCCTAGTGCCTCACTGCGTCATTCTGAATGGGAGTTCTGTGGGCAATAGGAACATCGTACGCGGAGACGCCGATGATAAAAGGAATAACGCCTGTTGTTGGATCTCTTTGCTGAAATGCGCGCGAGTGTTTGTACCTGACGTACTGACCTTCAGAAGGATTAGTCACGAGAACGCTCGCGTTGAATGGGTCGTAAGGACGCTCACCTGAACCTGTCTGGATGGGATGCACCGTGAGCTTCATCTGCTGTGAAGACGATTTTCTGCAGATGCCTTTGGATCAGCATGTGGAGAAAAAGAAAGAAGAAAAGAGGCTGTTATCAAAGGTAAGGCGCACATGGGTTCCTGCAGGAACATTCTAGTCCATCGAAAGTTCTTGACGTTGTGCTGTGAACTTGACAGTGAAGCTATAAAAGCTAAAATAAACTTTTTTCCTCAGAGAGATTAATCTTGGTCTTACTTTTATATAATTCTTTGTATATTTTTACGTTTATTTTTATTCATTATTTTGCATTTAACTAATAGAACATTCACAACAGTCAAAAGTGTGGACACACGTATTGGCCGAACAAATCAAAACTATCTAATTTTTTAGATATACACATCTCTAGGCATTGTCTCAGACAACTTCATGATGCTAATTGTGCCGGGATGATTTTAATAACGATTGCTGTACGTTAGATTCCTGGTATGCTTAGATTATTATTATTTTTAAATGTATGTTTTATATAGGATTTATATTAGCCTATATTATGTCTTGTACATTAGCCTACTTAAAGCTACTTTTATAGCCTATTTAATGCTGATTTGATTTCATAAGCATTGTTTAAAAATGTATTTAATTGCAGTTGCCTATTTACATACATTTATGACACTTTACATTTATTTATAAAGAATAGGCCTATGATAAAATGCTCCATAATCAAGTCTAGCAAGCAAATAATGTCCCTTAATAAATAAATAAATACATACATTGCATGGTAACCATGTATCCTGACACTTGTTGACTGCTTTTCAATATCTGGTCCAACCATTGTACATTTTGGAAATGCTTTATATTAGTTTTACAGCCTATATTCTGCATTTACGCATACGTCTTTAAAGATCAAAAGGTTTTTTAAGATTATGAGAAGCACACATTCAGTCAAGTGTGTCTAAACGTTTGAATGTTAAAGTGCTTAATGTGTTGACAGATTTTAGATTTGTATAAACCCCACCTATGCAGTTATGAATGAAAAACAAACCCACAATCTCCTGTTCTGACCTCACAGGGTAAACACATCTCCTACATGACCAGACAGTGAGAAATCCGGCCAAATCCAAGACTAAGCTTAGACAATAGTGTTCTGTTCACATTTGGATCAATGAATGAGTTGCATCATTGCACAGTTTAATTACGGATGGAATCCAGATTGGAAATTTGTGCGTTCCTTCCGCATGAGATCTATTTATAGGCCTTTTGGTTTTATGTTGTCATTTCACATACTGACCACATTTACATCATCTTCATTGTTCAGGTTGTTCTGAAATGCTTACAAGCTAGTGGTTCATGTGACGCTTACATAATCAAAACAGACTGAATTCTGATTATGGAATATTCTTGTGCTTGTAAAGTTTAAACACAGTCAGCTCTGTTGATTTGCATGCTATATTTCAGGGAAAAGTTATACACTCTCAGAAAAAAAGGTACAAAAGCTGTCACTGGGGCTGTACCTTTTCAAAAGGTACACTTTTGTACCCAAAGGCTGCATATTGGTACCTTAGTGGTACATATTAGCACCTAAAATATACATATTACCACCTAAAATGGACATATTAGCTCATGAAATGGAGATATTAGCACCTAAAATGTACATATTCACACCTAAAATGCACATAGTAGGACCTGAAATGGACACATTAGCACCTAAAATGTACATATTAACACTTAAAATGTACTTATTAGCACCTAAATTTTACATATTACTTAAAATGTACAAATTAGCACCTAAAATGTACAAATTAGCACCTAAAATGTACTTATTTGCACCTAAAATGTACTTATTTGCATCTTAAATGTACATATTACTTAAAATGTACATATTAGCACCTAAATGGACAAAAGTTGACCTTTTGAAAAGGTACAGCCCCAGTGACAGCTTTTGTACCTTTTTTTCTGAGAGTATCAAAGACGTCTTACATGGACTGTCCTGATGGGGTGGTCTGCTCTGGGTGGTGGGGTCAGATTTAGAAGGTCAGTCAGGGCGTTACTTGGGGCAGAAGGGTTGGAAAAACAAGCCCCACATTGTTGCTTTGCTCTCGGGACCAGAACTTTGGAAGGAATGTTGAAAATAATGTGTGTTTTGATGATTACAACATGAAAACCTGTTCTACCAAATCCCAAAAACAAAATCAAGACTTGTAAAAGTGCATAATAGGTAATATTTAATAAATAGGTAGTTATCTAATAATCAGAATAAACTAATATAGTTGATTACCTTTCATACAGGGTCTATAGGGCTACTGAATTATGCTTCTGTCATGTGAACCTCGCAGGGGTGCTGTACGGCCAAAAAACTATTACTAGCAATTGCTGTCATTATTTGCTCGTGTCATTTCAAAACTGTTTGCTGTTTTTTTTTCTTTTTTTTCGGCTTTTTTTCTACTACTTTTATTGCTCGCAGTCGCAGATTCAAGGGTGAATATGTAATGACAGAATTTTAATTTTTAGGGGAACTATTCCATTAATGTTACATTATTTTGATGTGACGATTAATCTGTGCCATTCATTTCATGAGAGGAATGTGCATTCATATCTATAGATTAATTAACTTTTTTTTTTTTTGTGAGACTAGAGATCTCTGCTACTGCAGGTTTAAATTCCTTTAAGAATGCAATAACATTCCATTATTTTAATTATCCTTGAGCATGTCTTAATCAGTTTTTGATACACATTTGTAGATAGAACTGCACTGTAAAAAAATATTTTCAAGATGTTATCACAACATATTTTCTTTTGTCAAATCAACTTTATAATAATTTATTTAGTTGAGATAACTTATTATTTTGAGTTTCTGATGATTAAATTAATCTCCTTCATTGTATTAACTCACTTTTCCAGTTCAATCAACTTACAATTTTAAGGCAACCCAGGTTACTTACTTTTTTAAGTTAAACCAACAATATTTTTTTACAATGTAGTAATCACAACATTTTTCTTTTGTCAAATCAACTTAAATAATTTGTTTAGTTCAGATAACATATAATTTTGAGTTTCTGATGATTAAGTCATTCTCCTTCATTGTATTAACTCATTTTTTCCAGTTCAATGAACTTAAAATTTTACGGCAACTAGGTTACTTACTTTTTTAAGTTAAACCAACAATATTTTTTTACAGTGTGGACTCCCTGGGGGAAATCAGTGTGTTGTTATTTTTCAAATACTGATCAGTGTCCAATAAGTACACATTAAAAGAATAAAATATAAGCCTTGCATGCTTAATGCATTGCAAGAGGATGTGCAAATTAGTACATATGTGCACATGCTTTGAATGATATGATTAGCTCAGAGACGTACATTTGGAATATTAGTAATGGTAAATATTTGGATACTGCGCATACTGTCAAACATAAACTTATTTGTGTCATTCTGCCTTTGTCATGTCAGAATGATCTTATCTAAGTGCTCATTATCTAAGTGCTCATTTTTTTTAGTGTGAAAAACTGGATTTTATTTAAGCTTGACTTTCCATAATGGTAGTTCTTTTTTTGTATGTTTTTTTTTAACCTGATCTTAGGGGAAAATGTATTTTATGAGGTAGCAATTTCGTATGAATGTACAAAAATGTATGATTTTGTTTGGGGGGAAAAGGTAAGCCTGAAAGTCCACCTCTACACATAACAGCATCACTGGGGGAACATACTAAGTCACACGATTTAGCCAGCAATTTGCCAAAACGTAAAATAGTTATGAATTGAGAATGAGATTGTGTTCTGTCGATGAAGAATAGTAATGCTTGCTAGAAAATGCATGTTTATTGGGCAACAAGCTTAAACAATTTCCCATCATGCTGTGGGGCAGGACATGACTGATATAATAGAGACATGATTCATAATTGACACACCTAATGGACATAATTAGCTTGTTTTGCCAATAAGTGAAAAAGCAAAAAGAAACACAAAATTGCCCAAGGCATCCGTTTCATTTAAACCAAAATCACTTAAACGCACATCATGCCATGATTTCAAATTCCAAGGAAGACTTCAGATAACATCACAGTGTTTTTAATAAGCTGCATTACAAAACTTCACACTAGAAATTGAGAATGAGATTTGATTGACTGGTTGTGGTAGATCACAGCTCACTGCGTTCTCTCATCTGTTACTAACTAACCAGCGGTGTCCAAATCTCTTAGCAGTGTTGTAGTACTCGAGACTCGGACTCGTCTCGGACTCGGTCTCGAGACCATGTTTTAATGGTCTGGTCTTGTCATGGACTCGTGTCCATCTCGTACTCGAACATTTTTTTTTTTAGGACTCGGAATTATTCCAGAGTCCACTCGAGTTTAATTCAAAATATTTTTCATGATTATTAATGTATGTTAATAAAATATTTCTTTAAATTGATTGACACGCCCAGTGATTGGTGATTTTCTAGTGCGCAACTGCGCATGACAAATTGTAATAAAATTACGTTTAACACCACCTACTATGTGGCCTTTTTACCCTAAACTGATCATATTTTTTAAACTCTAAGTAAATTCAGTAAAAAAAAAAAAAAGGATTTCTCTAAGTAAATAAAAGTAAATTAGGTAATCAACCCTCACTGGTCTCGGTCTCGACTCGGACTCGACCGTCTCTGGTCTCGCACTCGACTCTCTATGGACTCGGTCTTGACTCGGACTCGACTCTCTCTGGTCTCGGTGTCGACTCGGACTCGAGTGAGGTGGTCTCGACTACAACACTGTCTCATAGGCTTCCTTTCATCCCTCCAGTGGGAATAAATCACACAGACAGGTCTGTGGTGGGATTAGAGAGGGGTGGGGAAGCCCGTCAGGAGAAGGGAGGTGGAAATTCCAGGGATTTGGATGGGTGGGAGTGACTGAGTTACCTTCACCAGGTAGATCCATAGGGAAAAACTAGGGTTCTTGTAATTGTTTATCAGACCACTTGTAAGAGCACAGCATGGGCAATTTACCTACTTTAGACGGCGTAATAGAGCACCGCTCCCTTAATGGGGTGCAGCAAGGCACACCCCGAACTTCCTTTTTCAAACTTGTCAGAACAAAAATGTGGGATTTTATAAATTGTTGACGTGATTTGACTGAATTTATAAATCCTAGGGCTGATTTGGGGTTTTGGAAAGATGCTTAGCCTTGAGTCATAGAAACTTCAAGCACATTTTGTGCATCTAAACAACTTTGATGTTTTAATGTGATCTGCAAGAATAAATGCATTGCAATTGAGTGTTCTTTTCTGTGTTAAAGTGGCACTATGACTATACAGAATTGCAAAAATAGTGACTGTTTTCAAGCAAGTTTTTCAACATGATGTATTTTTTTATCATAGCCAAATTGGGATTTCATCACTCTGGTTCCCTCTACATACAAAACCCCAGGATTTCTCCATAAGCTTTTGAATTATTGCAGAAAATAAGCTCTGTGACCAACAAAGGCTAACGGTTCTTACTAGTTTTGTTCAGCAAGGTAATATTCACAAATTAACACAACTTTTATGAATTTAAAAGGCATTTAGCCAAAACCTCATTAATCTGGGATAATGAACCTGGAAATGCAAAAAGAAAAAAAAGGCCAATTCATAACTTTCCACATTGGAGCTATAGCTATACCCTAGTTAGGCTGCTCAATAAAATGAAAGATTGCAATTCAATCGCCACCAGTGGTGCTTAAAAAGAATGAGATTTCTATCATTATTTACTCATTATTAACCTCATTTCATTCCAAACCTGCATGATTTAATTTTTACTTGTGGCAACACAAGATAAAATGCACAATTGCTAAGTCATCAATTACTTATATGTACACCACCCTCATTTGCTCTTTATTTTGTTGCAGTAGCATGATAAAACATTGTTTTTTGGGGGGCAGTAAGTGAAAAAGCAAACAAACTAAACAAATCCATCTTGTTTGAACTTAGACTATAATTACAAATTTCAAGGAAGACATGAGCTCTCAACCTTTTGTCCAAAAAGGACAAAAAATTACTTAATGTACCATTAAAAAGAAATCTAGGCCCGTTTACACCTGGTATTAAGATGCGGGGTCCAACACCTTTTGCGCTCGTTTACTTTCGACCATTTCCAGAGGTAGTCGAAAACTCTTTTGAATGTGTTTGAACAGCCACAAAAGACATCTACGCTCCGCATACTGACCTAACACGTAAACATTATGGAAAGCACGCTAGCCAGACAGATTTAAACTTTGTTGAATGAAGACGCAAGTTTGGTTTGAAGACGAAAAACACAATGTTCTCTCACAATTCCTTATTCTCTTATTATTTTCTAAAACACATACTCACAGTGTTTGTCGTGGTCTTGCAGCAGTCAGAAGATTTGTTTTTCGTCGTCTCCCTTTCTGTTCATATGTGAATTGCACCAGCTTTTGCAAAAGCCCACAAATTTATCCACACATAGACACTCCACTCGAAGAAATCAGTGGTTGAGAAGTGGATAAAAGAGACCAGGCGTAAAAGGTAATGTCTCCCTCGTCTACTTGTGATCCGGTCGACCAAAACACATCTTAATACCAGGTGAAAACATAGGCCCTATAAGATTTTATTCTAGGTCTTCTGAAGTCATACAATGGCTTTGTGTGAGAATTTTTGGTCTGCCACTGTCTGCTAAAGACCTGCGCGAAGATTCCTTAGGCTTCGAATGACATGGGAGTAAACAAATAATGATACATTTTTCATTTTGAATCCTTGAATTATGCCTCTTTTTGAAACAGGGACTTGTTTTCAGAGTTCAGATGGCTGTTGGCAAGTGTTTGCTGTTTTTATACCCCATTCCCATCCCACAGGGATATTCTGGATGATCTGTCAGCGCCCAGCTGAAACACATTCCCTCCTGTCAGGGATTGAGCTCAATGTTTTGGTCTTATCTCAGCGCTCGCTCGCAGTGTTCCTGTCCGACTGCCGCAGAGAACATCTAAAGGTGCCGAGCTTCTCTCCCCAATAACGCCGTTCAGCCATTCCACACACGGCTGCTTGGGCTTTTGTGCTATCGCAGAGCGATTGTGCAGGACACAAAAGGTTCCTGAGTGAAAAACATGGCCAGTCAGGTGCGCGAACATATGCTGATTTAAAAAGTCGTCTTCAGTTGTGCCTCGCCCCTCTTTTTCTTTTTAATGGCGCTCATCTAAGCTAACTTTGTGGTCAATGTCATGTTTGTTTCTCTATGAATGCCTTCTTTTATTTTTAGTCCCTAAGCCTCTACACATAGATCGAACAGATCAAACGCTGCCTGTCAGAGAGGTATCTCTCTGGGTGCACACTGTACGGTTTTCGGCAGCTGAGCCAAATCTATAGGGATTGTAATAGATTTGAAGTAGGGGAAAGTATGCAGTCTTGGATCTCTAGCTGTGTCTGAAACCGCTCACTCGTTCACTCATTCACTAATCCCTATATAGTGTATGGCATTTGAGTGCACTATATCTGCAAGGAGTGAACGAGATGAAGTGAGTGAATTCGGACGCTGACGTTTACACTGTGCGTCGGAGAGTTGGAGCTGTCGCAGAAAAGGCTTCGTCACGCGTACTGATAAAACTCCTTTTATCTTACGTTACCTACTTTAGAAAATAATATTAACAACAATAACAATCATAACGACTTTATTTTGTAATTATACCTCCGTGCCAGCTTTGTAGTTTCATCGAGTGAAATTGTACATTAACTCTCACGTTCACAGATGACGTGTCGTCGAGCGCCCTCCGGCGACCGTTATTATGTTCAAAACGACGATTAACGGATATTTTTCAAATCCTCCACTGGATGTAATGTAATCTCTGGTTTAAACTTGCTCGCGCCAAACTTTCATGCGTGCTCAGTTCTCTCCGCATTGGATTGTGGGAAATAGGGCTTCAGCAAGTGTACATCGAATGTACACTCGAATTCAGAGAGGATTCTGGGTAAAAGTAGTGAATGAATGTAGGGAATGATGTCGTTCACTCAGAATTCGGACACCACTACAAAATGGCCGACACCCGATATAGTGCACTATATAGTGGATAGGGAGCGATTTCAGACACAGCTTCTGTGTTCCAAGTGACTGATTAATTGGCTTTGCGATGGATCTTAGCATCCGATGGAGGTTTTTTGGTCGAAGTCCTGCTCCTACACAGGCTGTCTAATCAAAAAAAAAAAAAAAAAACAATTAAAGAGGTTGGGGTGTTCATGAGAAAGATAGAGATTTGTTCAGTTAAAGCTGCAGTCCGCATTTTTCCTCTTTGTCGCCATCTCTGTTCGAAATCTGCAATTGCAGTCATTCGCGGAATTATCAACTTTACACGAGTTGTAGTTCGACATGGCACAGCGCGAATGAACACATTGAGGAGAGTATGCAGCTGTCAATCACCGCGCCGGTGTGGATATCGGCATTCAGAATCACAGATTATTCTTTTTGGAAGTATGATCAACATAAGAATTTTCACTGGAAAATCTGAACAAGTAAGAGACATCAACTTTTGTTCTGGTACTTTGTTCTCAACTTGTTAATGTTAACAACATCAACATTGCACGACTACATGTAATGTCCTTCCGATATGTATCCTTATTTTCGGTTGCAGTCTTTTTTTTTTCTGTAGCCACTTCGTGCGAGTTGTCGGCTGTTCACGAAAAATGCAAGGCGGGAGGGGGAGGCAAATCTTTTCCGTTTTTAGTACACTGTTATTATGAAAACGTACCCGTGTGGCGCATTCGCACGGGATAAGCGAAGCCTGTGATTTTACTCGAATTTACGAACTTATCTCCCGGATATGATGTCATTAGGCTAAAGCTTTGAAATGTCTTATCGTTATTATGTCTAGCTGTATACAATAAACAGAAGAATTGTCCTTACCGTGTGCTGCTAAACATGTCGTTCATCTCCATCTAATCGTTCTTTTTGTTTTTGCTCCTCTGATGGTTTTCAGCTTTCTCTTTCTGCAAATTGAATAGTTGTACTAGCGATATGACCCCGCACCCAAAATACTATCAAAACACTCCAACTCAGCCTCTATTCTTCACGAAAGATGGATAAAAAGGCGCAGATGAAACAAAAACCTTGAAAAAATGATATACGACCCGGCCAAATCACAGAGATGTCGACTCGATTCGCACGGGACTAATATTGTCACAGGACCTCGGTGTTCGGCAAAATATTAGGTAATTTGCGGGGGAATTTTTACTTTACAAATTACAGACATGGCCGATTCGCACGGGATTAAGATCACAGACAAACTCTGCAATTTTTACAAATTACTACAGGTCACCAGATAATACTAATCCCGTGCGAATAGGGCTTTAGATTACCTCATATAACTCTCATTTAAAGTTGATCTTTAAAACATCAATTTAATAATGTTGTTAAATGTGAGCTTTATTAAATGTTAATAAAAAATGTGACCATTATCAAACTGTGCATCATAATGTTGTGATGGCTACATTCACCTTTTTTTTTTTTTTTTTTTTTTAATGTTTTATCATGGTTGAAGGTTTTGTATTGCTCTTTGTTTTGTATTGGCTTGTTCTTGCAGATTCATTGGTGGTAGATTTTCTAAAGCAAGTAAGAGATAGAAAGAAAGTCCTCCTGTTTTCAGCCCTTCCCCTCAGCGTTTGTGAAGCGTTGTTCTGAAGAGCGCATGTTGTGTAACACCTGGGCTTGAGTCTTCTTTGTGGACCAGCACGTCACGCTTGTTAACGTTGAGAGGAAATAGAAGTGTAGCACAATGCCAGGCTTAGTATGAGGGGAAGAAGGATTTTTATTGCTTGTATAGTATTGACATGGACAATCATTTTAACAAAGAGTCACTTGTCCAATACACTGGGTTTACAAAGTAAATATAACCCTCAAGGTATTGCACCAAACTTCAAATAGAAGTTATTTAAATAGAAAACATAACATCAAAACTCATAATCAACCAGGTTATTTTGATTTCAATGTATTTAGTGCCAGTTACTAATGAGAAGCACATATTGTAACATGCCTTGCATTTCCAAAAACCAAATTTGATACTGGTCCTGTATCCATTTGAAGTCCATGTAAAATATTATTTGCTTTCCATTGTGACAGTGTTTTTTGGCCTGTTCCAGAGAGTGGAGAGCTGATAGGATGAAAGCCAACAAACTGAAATTTGTTCCATCATTTGAACAATTGCAGCCTAGTGGGTTTCATTCAGTTAGTTTATGTTCTAGAAATAAGGCATGGTGCTATTGTGTTGCTCTCCAAACTTTACTATGCTTTTCTTCATCACAAAATGGCTACATTTGATGTGATATAGGCGATCGTTAGATTCAATCAGTGCAATTTACAAAAGTGGATGTTACTTACTTGTTCAGATGACAATTTAGGGTGAAAATTCTTATGTTACTTCCAAAAAGTATAATCTGTCATTCTGAAGGCCGGTATCCACACCAGCACGGTGACTGACTGACTGCCTCACACGCTCTTCAAAACATTGTATTCATCCACGCTCTGCCGTGCCGGGGCACAACTCGCGTAAATTTGACAATTCTTATAACTGCAATTGCAGATTTCAAACAGAGATGGCGGCAAAGAGGAAACACTGCGGTCTGCAGCTAATTAAAATTAATTTTTAATTTTAAAATGTATAGTTTTAGTAATTATATTTTAATAGTTTATAATAGTAATTAAGTTTTATTTAATTTAATTTTTTCGAGTAATTTATTTTTGCCATTTTTTTAGCTGTACAAAAATTAGTCATATGTTAGTATATTATTTTGAACCGAGCCCATATTCTCTGAATCACTCCATTGAAGTGTCGCTTCCTATGCATGAGTGTTGGGACAACACCACAGATCTGTTCGACACAGTGCCGCCTGGTTTGCGTTGTGACAGACCGCCAGCGGGGTTTCCCCTCCCGCCTCCGCTCTGTAATTATCTGATAAGGTATGCGGTGCAGTGAAAGTTACCCACAATCCCTCCCACATTCCAGTGTCCTGCTGGCCAGCAGAAAACAGTGTGTTCTCTGTGTAGAGTACCACTGACCTCTGCGCCACTCCCTTCATGCTTTAATGAAAGTATCAATGCTTCAGGAACTATACCTGACCCCTGGCTGACCTCTGTGAACACATGTACGTGGAGTGGACTGACACTTTTTGTGTCTGTGCATACTTGCTTACCTGATGTTATCTTTCCTACCGCATTAATATTTATTTAAAGTTAAGATTACGTTTGAAAGGTCAAACTGTCTCTTTTCCTTAGAAAACATTTCTGTGATCCAGGCAATGTAAACATGGAACCTAGTGAGCTTCCTATAAACAGCATTTTTAGCTTCATACTATTTGTCTTAAAGCAGATATGACTCAGGCTTTGATCCTGAGTTTAGGAGTTTACGTGTGACGTCAGTAGCGAACAGCCAATCACATGCTGAGAAAGAGTGAAACTCATTCAAAACTCATTGAAATTAATTTCTCGCGAGAGAAGTAGTGCAATTTACTTATTAAATAAAAGTATTAAAATATTAAGAATTGAAACAAATTTACACAGCAAGAAGAAAATAGCTGTCTATGAAAGAGGACAACTAAAAGAAAGTCTCGCTACTGTATATCAGTGCAAGTACGGTAAAAGTTGTGAAGTTAGTTTATACAGTTGATAAAGGTATAGAGAGAATTGAACATTTAAGCTCACATGTAGTCATTTTAGAGCTTCATTTATTGATTCTAAAGCGCATTTATATTACTGTCCGTATTAATTTGAAATCTGCGTAATAATAATTGATGAACTGAAGTTGTACACACTCTAAACAATGCTGGGTTGTTTGAACCCAAATTTGGGTCAAATATGGACAAACCCAATGTTGGGTTAAAAATGTAATTTCAAATTTGAACCCAACTTCAACTTTCACTTTCAACTGTAAATTTTTTCAATTAGATTTTTAACCCAACATTTGGGTTTGTCCATATTTGACCCAAATTTGGGTTGAAACATCCCAGCATTTTTTAGAGTGCATGTGAGATCGTTCTAGGGTATACACTCTAAAAAATGCTGGGTTGTTTGAACCCAATTTTGGTTAAAATATGGACAAACCCAGCCATTGGGTTAAAAATGTATTTTAAAAATGTAACCCAATGGCTGGGTTTGTCCATATTTTACCCAAAATTGGGTTCAAACAACCCAGCATTTTTTTACAGTGTAATAATTTCAGAAATAATTTCTAAATCATACAAATTTATTTACTAAAAGCCATGATTTTGTCTTTTAAAATCATTTGTTATGGAGTGACTTTATCGCGTCCTACATGTGTCACTTTGCTCACAGCTGATTCGGTTTGCAACCTCTTACCTGGAGCATAACCTGCCCCGGACCATGTTAGCCATGGAGTGTAAGTTACTATGGCGATGAACACTGCTAAAAGCCAAACCACTTTCATGGTACCTAAAAGCCAGGATTGGCACAAACTAAACTGAAACATAGCTGGCTAGCCACCTAAACTGGCTTCATGGTATAGGCCCCAGTTCTCATCCAATAGTGTCAATGTCGAGTCAAAGTTTCCCCAAGTAAGCAAGTCAGGTGACCGTGTCATGGAGCTTTGACAGAAATGGGGAAACATTGGTGAACGCTGTTTATAGTAAAGAATTTTTGTTTGGTATCTAGTTAGGATAATGATCTTTAAGTGTACTTGGAAAAAATCCCTTACAAATCCCAGCCTTATATAGTTGTCACACACACTTGTGAGAATCCCAAAGAAATATCTGTGGTTACTATGGTAAGAAAAGACAACTTTTTATACTTTTATATGATAGAAAAAGTTTTCTTTCAGAATGACTGCTGAAGGTGAACCAATGCATTTCTTAAAGGGAAATTCTGATCCTCAATTTGTCAACATGTTTAACATGTTTCACTCTACTAGTTGCAAGTTCACAAGCAGATAATAATAGGCATCTGATATTGTTTGATTAAATTCAATCCTCTAAGGTTTAGCTGACTTTTAGATTACAGGATGACAAATACTGTATGTGCTAGCTAGAGTTACATGTGAGAGTGATGTTTAAGCTGCCAGTGGAGTGTAAGTGAAGGGAATGCCAACACAAAGGACTGTACGCTTCAGATTACTTCATTCCTTCACTGAAGGCCTGTGTGAATGAGACCGATTTGAGGATATCGTTTTTCCAATTTCCCAATGTTCACGCTTGGCTTGAGCAGAAGGAAATTATGGGTTGCTTGACGTCAAAATCTTGACAATCTGCTGAAAGCTGAGAAAGGGATTTGCATATTATCGATTTCATTCACTTGAGAAAAAAAATATAGAGTTGGTTGTCAATCGATTAAAATTTTTGAATCAAATATTGCATTTTATTCTGGTCAGTTACCCAATATTTGGCGAGAAAAGCCCCCCAAATTAAGATCATTCAAAAGCATTAAACTGAGGGATTTTAAACTGGAGTTCAAGGACTCAATAAATAAGAATATTTTACAAATAATCTTGATCACATAATTCATTTGTCTTATTAGACATGAAAGTCTTTATTGACTTTAGAGTGCACTCTAAAAATTGCTGGGTTGTTTTAATCCAATTTTGGGTCTAATATGGATAAACCCAGCCATTGAGTTACATTTTTTTAATTATATTTTTAACCCAACGTTTGGGTTTGTCCATATTGGACCCAAAGTTGGGTTAAAACAACCCAGCAATTTTTAGAGTGTATTGTTTGAATAATGTCAATATATTTGCTTTAAATCATTGAACATGCATCTAGCACTGTTTTTGTTTTATTTTATCTTATTATTTTTGTCAACATGCTTAATTTAAAGCCCTAAAAACTTCATGTCGCAACTCAGGTTGGGGTTTGCAAGGCGATACGGTGCGAGTAAGGCAGAACTCTGGGATGGTCAGATATTTCTTTCAGAGTCTGGCTTTCAGGACATTACAGACCCACTGATGCAGAAAGCCCTTCACAAAGACTCTGTCAACAGAAGATAATGGAGTACAAAAGACTTTAATACAGTCACTTAAAGCTACTTTAATGCAGCTCGGGCATCGCTTTGAGGATGAAATGACAGTCCACATGATCGATTAAGGGTTGAGGGCAACTGTATTTTTTTTTTTCCCAGAGTTACGCTTGCATGCTCTCTTTGTGGGGGTATAACAAGGCTTGACTGACTTAAACACCTCTTTTGGCTCAAGCCTGTTGCACGAAATGGACAAAATGTAGATTCTACGGAGTCGCTTCCGTCCAGCTCTGTCTTTTTGTCTGTTGATGAATGTGGCTTTTATTCTTGATTTTTGTTGACACTTTTCTGCTGGAGGGATTTTCTTGTAGGCTTTCTAATACTTGGCATAGAGCAGACTCAATCGCACTTGGCAACCAGGAACTCCTAGGAAGTCCTGCTCGTCTGCTTTTGTGGATTCTCAAAGGCCTGTGGGGTGATGGACAGGGTGCAATGCTGAGAGCTCATCACATTTAGACCGATATGGCACATTGCTGATGTTTGGGATCACCCAGTTCTAGAGGCTTCTTGTTCTTGTAGAGGAGACGACTGTTGAGTCATGAGGTAATTAGAGGGGTATGGCCATCCAGGTTGGTCTCCTGTGTGGTTTTTCTTTCTTTTTTTACTCTGGGAGAGGGTTGTTTTTCTCAGGGATCATAATATATCCCTTGGTCTGACATGCTGCATTTACTTTGAATACGCACAGGAAGAACGTCCCACTTTTTCTTTCCATTTCACGCCAAATGTTGTAACAAGCCAAGGCAGATATTTCGTTTGACTTGCACGGACTGTTTTTAAAGGATAGGCTTGCAGACTTCCACATTCCGTAAAAGAGGAAAGTATGTACACTGGAATTCTGAGTCCTAGTGGAGAAATACCAAATAAGCGTGATAGAATCTTAGACAAAAGTTCTTCATTTTGACTTTTCACATAACTGCATTAACCCTTGTGCTGCATTAGATTTTTAACACCGTTGAGTGCATTAAGGACCAAAAATGGCCACATATTAAACATTGCCTAAAATATTATATATTATTATTATTTTCCACTTTTACCAAGTTAAATCTTTTAACCAGCATCAGTTCTCATCATAACTACCAAAAATGTATTCAATTTCAGGATTTGAACCCTTTAATTACCAGTTTTGTTTGCGAAACCATCGATTTGTATAAGAGGAAAAAACACAAAAATTCAATTATTTTCAATAAACTAAATGCAAAGAGAAAACTTTAGATTTGGATTATCACAGTCCCACTTTGCAAAAAATCCCACTTAGCGCATTAGAGACCAAAAATGGCCACCTATTAAACACTGCCTATTGCCTAAAATAAGGTGCATTTCCACCCATAGGGAATAAATATGTAGTGACGTCATCTGGTGGAATACACTATATAATGCAAATATAATGCTTTTGCTTCAAAATGAAAGGATGTTTGTGCAAAAATCATGTTTCATGTATTACTGACAGCCTCAGATTTAAACAACGTTTTAATGGGTTTCAATGGGCCATTTTTGGTCTTTATGGTGCTGAGTGTTACTATTTGATGTACACATTGTGTGTTATACGTATTTTGCAAAATGGGATCACATTTTTTACATGTATCCAAAAAGTCACAATTTTGCCAAATTTCATACCATTTGCATTAAAACAGCCAAAATGGTCAAAGAAATTAAACTGCAAAAGACCAAAAATGTCCCTAATGCAGCATAAGGGTTAAAATGCATATCATAAGTGCAAAACAAGGCACTTTTTGAGTTACTGTGTATCAAATAAACATTTTTATTTAGTTTAGTTTATTTAGTTTTTTTTAAATACATTTTTGTATATTTATATTTATTTGTTGACTATATATATATATATATATATATAATTTGGTGATGAATAGGACTACATTGGTTACACTGTATGTTTAGAAACTTGCACTAAACTTTGGGATTACCCAAACTGAATCAGGTTACAGTACATGCAATGCAAAGCGGGAAAGCACAAGTGTGCCACACCTCTGTAATTACCACACATGTGTCATGTTGTCATCCTGATCTCTCTTATAGAGCAAACATGTTGCTCTGATTGTAACATGAGCTGGAGCATCTATTTTCTCTGATAGCTGTGGGGAAATGTGTGAGGATATCTCACATTCACATAGCGGCAATTGTTTAGTGAACAAAGCAATGCATTGTTCATTGGTCAGTTGTGAATCTCTAAGGTCATTGTAGTCTGTGTAATTATGTGCCTTGAGGAACTCAAAATAGCCCGATGAGGCACGGAATAAGATCATGCTCTTTGTCTTTGTGCTGTACTTGCCGCAGGCTTTAGCAACTTGTGTGAATGTGGCCCTACTAGAGATGGGCATTCTGGTCATTTTGCATATTTGAATAAAGTATGTTTAGAATTTTTTAAAAATCACAGCTTCATCGCAATGTTACAAAACTTGGTGACTTTTATGACATTATGTATGTGAACACACAAAAAAATTGAGGTCATGATCTGAGCATGCTAAGTGGTCTTAAAAAAATAGTCACACTTGTGGTCTTTGGTCAAAAATGACCCCCATAAGAAATGAATGGGAAATTGTAAAAAATGAAAAAAAAAAATTTTTTGTCTAATTTTTTAATAAGAAATAGTTTTTGTGATTGTTTCAACTATATATTCAAATCCACGAACATAACAAAAAAAATGTGTTCATAAACAGCTGGGGAATTCACATGCCTCTCCATAGAGAGCTGTACTTGCCATCTAGTGGTTACACCATGATTCTACGCTTTTTCTCTATACTGTAACCAGATGGTGCTAATTTTCTTCAAAAAATATTTTTTTTTATGAAGGCCTAGCCTCTATATTAAACTAAAGTACTGCGTTAATATTTTTTTCAAAAAAATAATATATATATATATATATATATATATATATATATATATATATATTTCCATGGCAAAAATAAACCATAAATATTGCATAAATATTAATAAATTCAATGAAATTGTCTCAAAATACTAAATAAAAAATAAAATAAAAAATTATAGAACAAAAATAAATTGCATTGGTTTTACTGGGATGGAGAAAGTTTCATTTTTAGATGTCCGGTCACACTCTAAAAAATGCTGGGTTGTTTTAACCCAACTTTGGGTCAAATATGGACTAACCCAGCCGTTGGGTTAAATTTTTACATTACATTTTTAACCCAACATTTCGGGTTTGTCCATATTTGACCCAAAATTGGGTTAAAACAACCCAGCATTTTTTAGAGTGCACTTTTGACCGGGAAGATAACAAGTGTGACTCCGAAACGAAGAGCACCTGAGGGTTAATATTTATATATAAATATTGCTTTTGCTTTTGGCTTGCTCAGTTGGGGATATTTAATATTTAGCAGTATTATTGATCTGTGTTGTACTACTTTCATGTTATCACTGTGAAGCTGCTTTGATACAATCTGTATTGTGAAAAGCGCTATATAAATAAATGTGACTTGACTTGACTTAAAGATAAATCAACTATGCTTTTGCACTCTTTTTGTAATTGTACATAAGCTTGGACTTTTGGGTTTGGAATGTATTTTTGTATAACTTACTGTTCTCTTTTTCAGGGTCTCATGTCTGACTGTCATGTTTTGAGAGGGTGTATGTTAAGGGTGTTGTTCACACTTGGCATGTTTGGTTGGATTAAAGCGAACCCTAGTGCGATTACTCTGTTAGTGTGGTTCGTTGCCATCTGAACCCTGGTGTGCACCAAACAAGTGCTGAGACCCCTGAAACAATGGGTCTTGATCCGCTTCCAATTGGTGCAGTTCGACTAAAATATGAATGCTAAAGCAAACCTGTTTTTTTCTCTTCACAGTCGTGATGTTGCCCATCACACGTCTCCTCACAGCAGATCTTGGTTTGTGTGTGTGATGTAGGGATTCCTGCTGCTGTTTTGACTCCTTTACGCATTATATAAGCTCTTTATGAGTTTTCAGCTGGTCAAAATACCATAATTTTTCGGCAATGCATATACAACGAGTGCATTTATCCCAACACACAGCGTTGTTTTGGATGTTCGGTAAGTTTCATAATAAAAGCCGACCAATCATGTTTAGGTCCGGTATCTTTCGGTTCGATGTTAAAATGCCAATGTGAACGCTAAGCGGACCAGGACTAAATGAAAGTGTGAACACACTAAAATAACTACAGTATAGAAATGTGTATCTTTCAGTAGTTAAGAGTTAGATAAATTCATTCAGTTAATGCATTTTAATAAACTATAGTTAGTCACGTCAGAGTAGGACTGTGCTCAACGTTCATATGAGTTCATTCTTGAAATGTTGTGTCACAGACCATCTGGAGATGATGAAGATATGATCTGTTTTGATGCAGACATGTGCGTGGCTATTGATGCCAGACAGACAAAGATTATTTGTGCTGTTTTATAGCATCTATTCAGGTGTGTTTTACACCTGTGTGTCTTTGATCTAACACTATGAGTGATAAAAAGGGCTTATCAGTCTTCTGCTCACACACCTCGATGCTGAGATGACAAACTCAAGCCAGCTGCCAAAAGGTGGTATGGCAGTGCCTTCTCATTCTGCGATTAATGTAGATCTCAATAAACATAAGCTGCGTAATACAAATAATGCACACTGTGTGTGCCGTCAAGACAACGATCTGATTGGAAATGACCTTTCACTCAATTCTGCTCTATAAAAGCCTGTTTCTGCCTCAGAGCAACACATAAAATAGATGAAACCAAATCAAATGTAAGAAATTATATTTAATTTAATTTTGTTTTATTTATCTGAAACAGACTTCCACAGTTTTTTTTTCTTTTCTCACAGGCACTGTTGGATTTTATTTTATATTATTTTTAGGGCTGTGCTAAAATTAATTGCGATGAATCGCATCCAAAATAAAAGTTTGTGTTTACATATGCGTGTGTGCTGTGTATCATTATTTTGTATATATAAATACATGCATTGCGTGCATGTACATTGTACACTGTAAAACATTTGGAGTAGGATTTACTTGAAAAAACCTTGCTAAACGATCTCACTCAGAAAATGCTTGTAAATTTACAAAGATTTGCCAAGTAAAAACCTAAACATATTTATCAGTAGCTTTAATTAGAAATCTTTAAGTTAAATTTACTTGGAATGTGGAATTAAGTAAACTTTACAAAAAATAAGTAATTTTAACTCGGCTTGTAAAAGGTTGATTAATACCGATTTCCTTTGCCTTTGTATTACA
The DNA here is from genome assembly GCF_988280905.1 of Pimephales promelas. Taxonomy (NCBI): domain Eukaryota; kingdom Metazoa; phylum Chordata; class Actinopteri; order Cypriniformes; family Leuciscidae; genus Pimephales; species Pimephales promelas. The sequence continues at coordinate 36,741,250 of NC_142775.1, read as the reverse complement.
CTTCACTAAAACAATTATCTTGAATTTTATTAGTCATTTATAGTATGTTCTTTACTTAGATCATCTAAGTAATTTATATATACATCATGTCAGACTTTAAGCCTTATGTGAATGCAAACACCTCAATACTTGGTATATATATACATATATATATACTTAATACTTGGTAGATCGTTTTTGTGTTTGAATGTCGTTTTAAGCAAAAAATTTACTCGAAATGTCACAAAATGGCAATTTACTAATACTGAAAACAAAAATCAATGATAAAACAGTGTAAATACAGCTGGAAACCAGTGAAAAATGAACCTCATTAATTATTCAAGGTCCAGTGCATGATGGGAACCCCAGTATCAGAAAAGTTGAGTAATTTTTACTTAATTTTATTGAGTTGATATTACACTTTCATTTATACTCGCTTGAAATAAGTACTGATATGGAATTTACTTAGTTTTTTAAATTCTTGCCTGAACTAACTTTTTCAAGTAAATTACATTGGGTTTTTTCACTAGTATTTACTTAACCAAAAAATCATTTTTTATATAAGAATTATTTGCACATAAATACTATATATATATATATATATATATATATATATATATATATATATATAAAATATATACTGTATGAATAACACATTTTCTTAAATATATACATGCATGTGTGTGTATTTATATATACAAAATAATTATACACAGCACACACACTTATATTATATAAACACAAACTTTTATTTTGGATGCAATTAATCGCAATTAATCTTTGCAAAGCCCTTTCTTTCTTTCAGAATTGAATGTAGCCAATATGACAGACTTGCGATGCTTGTTGCACATAACTGTACTGATTCCAATCATATTTTAAGCGGCAAGCGCACATCTGAAGTGTCTCAGCTGAAGTAAATAATCCACTATTTATCAGCTTTAATATATCTTCTAAATGTATTTATCGGTCTTATGAACATAACATTAAAAATGAATATGCATCGGCTGAAACCATTATGGTGGCCGAGATATCTTCCGTTCCTAATGTTAAGATATCTGCATTTATCTTATCAATGTAATGTAATTGAGATGTGAAAGATAATTACATTTCCCTACCTATAGGATAAAACTGTATTTTATAATTTCATCTAAGATTTGTAGGATTTACTGTGCGATTGATCGGTTGACAAACGTATAAACAGAGCTGACAGCGCTTGCTGTTCTCAATCACTGAATGTCAGCTTCAGCCGGACGCTCGTGTCTTTGAGCCAAACGCGACATTGGCTTCAGAGAGGGACTTCAGGTATACAGCAGATGAGGCTTTTGATTTTGAATGGCAACTGCAAATAAGACTGTCGTCTGTTTTAATAGAATCTGTCATCAGCAGGGCCGAGACGGCGAAGGCTCAATATTGGATGATTAAAACGCTTTATGAAGTGTCTGAGTAGCAGTACTGTAATTATAATCTTGAATGCAGGAGATCTACTTTGCTAAATGCAGTAAACCGTGTGCGATGTAAAGTGCTTTCATTGGTCTGAGAGGCCAATGGGATGTTTTCCATAGTATCTCCAGATGTACGGTGTATAGTGATAAAGGGATAGTTCATTTTGAAATTAATTTTTGATATGTTTTAGCTTACCTCAAGGGCATCCAAGATGTAGGTGTCTTTGTTTTCCCAGTAGTTTCAATTTTGATATTTTTAGGTCAAACCGTTCTTCTCTGTCAGTCATATAATGGAGGTCTATGGTCACCACCTCAAAGAGCATGCGCAGAGAAGTCCAAATTAAACATGATTTAATGACTCGTAAATGTAACATTGATGGCCTAAGACACGAAAAGAGGGGTTTGTGTGAGAAAACGAACAGTATATATATCGTGTTTACCTCTTTTAACTACAGCCACGTCCAAGTGATCTGAGGGCGAGGGCGCTTCTGTCTGCACAAGCGCCGGAAAGCCCCGGAACTGATCGCTCAGTTCAATCCTGAACGCAATCCTGTAGAATTCAACCAATCAGATGACGAATTCAAATCTCCTGAAGGTTTTCTAATTGTGTTTTCCTTGTGCATCAGACGTTCAGCCAACGGTGTGTGACGTCTGAGATTAGCTACAGTACACGCTAATGACAAACTTTTTTTTCTATTTTTTTGAGGCTATTGTGTAAACAATCAAGTTATAATTCATAAAGTTTCAGGAGTTCCTGCATAACAGGAATGACCCATACAGATTTGATCTGTCAACCAAAAGCATTAACAGGCTGTGGTTTCATTTACTGCAGGAACAAGGCTAACAACTGCATCTTGTGTGTTTTAACACGCACGGCTAGTTTGTGTGTGCTTGTCAGGCAGTAGCTGATGACGCTGAAGTGAGGAGTGACTGTGAAGCAGGTGGTGAAAACTGATGATTATGTTTTTTTTGTTCTGTGATTAGTGAATGACATCTGGGAGAAGTCACTCACTACACCTGACCACACACACACAACATCACAGTCCTGCAACAGATATATCTGATGTTTGTGTTTACATATGTATTGGAATGACTTCCACCTTTATAGTGTCATTAAAGCCTTTTAATGATTGTTCTTAAGACAATAATACATGTGTCACTGGCCACAAGGTGGAGGTATTGTTAAAACAAAGCACAATATCCCCTTGTTGTGGTCAAGCTGTGGCTACAGTCTGAGGGATTCCAGTGAATGCTCCCGGAATGACATCTAATTTCACAAAAACATACTAAAATATAGTAATATATTTTGTATATACTAAAATACACTACACATTTTATATATTTTTTTATATTAATGAATGAATGAATTATTTAATTAATAGTCTAAAATGTACTAATATATACAGTATAATTCTTTATATATTGATACAATTTAATTATTTAATAAATAATTATGTGTTTATGATCATTTATTTATTATTTATATAATGATACTACTACTATATTTTACTTTTATAACAATGTTTATTATTATTATTATTATGTAGACGATAAATAAATACTAATTGAATAATAATAGTAGGCCTATTAAATATAATAACACCCGCCCGTCTGTCCATCCATCCATCCATCCATCCATCCATACATACTAATTTGCTTTGGAAATTTGCGTTTAGAATTTGCTTTGGAAATTTCACTCTGCTTAAAGGTGAAGTCTGTGATTTCTGCTCTACTAGTTTCCCAAATCTACAATTGGTCGTACTATTCGAACAGCAATTCTGTGCGGGAATTATTGGGGCTAAATTTATTTCTTTATTTATGAAGCCAACAGGCTATAGTTACGTCACATCTGAAAGATATGTAGTAAAAGTAGAGCCAGACTGATATAATGGCAGGCCGATATTATCGGCCGATATTAGGCATTTTCCAAACTATCGGTATCGGCAGTTACAGTATAATGGCCGATAAATGAATATTTCAAAAATAAAATAAAAACGGACGAAACACGCTTGAACCATGTCATGAGTGTTGGAGTTGTATAGTTTGTCCACCAGAGGGCACTCTACACCGTCCCTGTTGGCAACACTCGTTGAGTTGGTCACGATACATACATTGCTTGAATAACAATTAAAAGAACATCCCCATCAGTTATCTTAACTCAAATAAGCATGACAAAATTTGTGACCATCATGTCCAGTTTAAAAAAATAAATAAATAAAATATCGGACGATATATCGGTATCGGCCTTCAAAATCCTTAATCGGTCGGGCTCTAAGTAAAAGCCACAAAACTTTTGATTTAATTGGGTTATCAATCCGTCGATCACTAGAAGGTTTACCCAAAAAATTACTTGATTGATATTTTGCTTGAAACAAAACTTTGGATTTATAGGTGGCTGACTGAAAAAAATACACTGACAATTAGACTATTTTTCATTCTCTGATTTCATAAGGACTTTATTATAGGAGGTTGACAGAAAAGAAAAACCAACTCGAATCATTTGTTTGTTCATTCATTCGTTCACTTATTAATATGGCCACAATTCTGTCTGTCTGTCTGTCTGTATGGTAACTGATATTATTATATTGAGGAGACTCCTCTTGTGGACACAATACAGCAGATGCGTAGTGCCTCAGCTGACTGCTTCACTGTTGTTTGTCTTGTTTGTAATGCGGTGTGAGGGCGTCCATAGTGGCTTGTGGTCCTGCCCACATCACTTCCTGTACAGTCACGAGGAGGAGGAGGACTGGGCCAGAGGTTACTATAGTTAGCTGCAGCAGGTTGTGTTGTTGTTGTCTAGCTGGAATGTTTCCTGTGGGTGAGGACAGTGTGCCGTGTATGGGGATGTTCTCAAGGTGCTCAAAGTCAGGACTCGCATCCGACACATTCACAGCTGACCAGCACCGGGGAACAGTCTGTTCTGAGAGAGTGCCTCTATTTATACCCTCCTTCACAGGACTTTGTTGAATTCAAGGCATGCGCACACCATCACACACACATACATATTTCGTAGTTCAAGATGACGTGTGTGATTTCTACCACTAGGGCTACCAAACCAAATTGCAGTCTATTTGTTTCAGCAAATCTACCTATCTATCTATCTGTCCGTCTGTCCGTAAGTAACAGCGAAAAATTGTGAAACAAAATTTCGGAACATTTAAACAGTCATTGAGATTTTGGAAAAGTTAATGGAAATCCTATTGTATGGCTTTGTGTGAGGAACCAACCCGGTCTCATCCCAAGACGTCATATAACTGACGTTTTGGGACGTCTTTTGACCATACGTCAATATTCGCCCCCTTAAACGTCGGTAGATGAGGTTATGGGATCCTAACTCTACCCCAGACCTAAACCTAACCCGTCACCTAACTGACGTTAAAGGTAAAGCGTCAGTTGTATGACGGCCCGGGATCGCCATCTACCGACGTTTAAGGGGGCCCTAAAAAGGCGGATGTTGACGTATGGTCAAAAGACGTCCCAAGACGTCAGTTATATGACGTCTTGGGATGAGACTGTGTTAGAGGAACAGACCGAAAGTCGATATTCACTTATAATCCCTCCCCCCGGCAAGGCTTAGATTAAAAAAAATGTGCATTGATGATCACACCAGGATTGTTGTCATTGACAGCGGCCAACTCATATGTGGGATGGAGAATGAAATTGGAGAGTTGCACAGAAGGGGAAGATTTGCAATAAATAAGTACATTTATTGGGAACACTTTAGAATACGGTTCCTTCGTTAATGAATAACTAAGAACCAATGAGTAACACAATATTAACAATCTAGTAACTATTATTAACTAACAAGAAACTCTGATTAACGAACTAGTAAGTAATAGCGCACAGACGAAAGTATAGTTCACTATTAACTAATCAATAACTACTATTTTTTTAATACTTCCCAGAGACCACTGAAAAAGTTTATTAATAATCTAGTAACTACTATTAACTAAAAGAAACTCGTAAGTAATAGCTCACAGATGAAAGTGTTACTAGATACTTCTGTGGGAATTACTAATTATTTGGATCCGTATCGTAAAGTGAAGATCATTGAAACTAACTAGTAATGACTCAAGTGTTACTAAAGACATTTTCTAAAAGTATACTGAAGTTCACCAAAAATCTCAAACGTTTGCACAAATCATGACTAGATCATGTAGTAACTAAGAGTTTCTTTTAGTTAATAGTAGTTACTAGATTAATAAACTTTTTCAGTAGTTCTCTGGGAAGTATTAAAAAAATAGAAGTTACTGATTAGTTAATAGTGAACTATACTTTCGTCTGTGCGCTATTACTTACTAGTTCGTTAATCAGAGTTTCTTGTTAGTTAATAATAGTTACTAGATTGTTAATATTATTCATTGGTTCTTGTGTAGTTATTCATTAACGAAGGAACCGTATTCTAAAGTGTTACCCATTTATTTTGTTCCTCGCCCCAAAGTTATCATACGGATTTTCACTGAGCGTTCAGTCATCA